>NC_073349.2:24838333-25187500 GCF_027580225.2 Misgurnus anguillicaudatus
GTAAATGTAGGCAAAATTATTCTCTCAGTGTAAAAATTATTTTGAATTACAGTGCTAGTATACTTCTGATGTTGTGTTTATCAGACTTACCTGTTAAGAAGAAGAAACTTGGGAAGAACCCAGATGTTGACACCAGTTTCCTGCCAGACAGGGACAGAGAGGTAAAAATCTTCCTAAAGTCCGTAATCTGGTTGATATCCAAAAGCAAGTGAAGATAATGAAAATTTAAAGTCCCCCTGTGGTGAACTCTACTTCTATGATGCTCACATTTAAAGTGTGAATGCTCTGTAAATATCAGCACTTAAAAAAATTAGTGCTGCAAACAAGCAGTTCACATATGCATTGTGAATTTGTACTTTGGCGGCATTTATATGTCTGAAACCTCCAAATGCAGCATCTATTTACATATAAAATATATCATTTATGGTCCAAGGTGGCGTGAAAGTGGGAACTAATTTCAGGCTGAGCTTTGCGATTGAGTAGAATTCAGCATATTCATAGATCCTATCTTAAAAAGCAAGGGTGTACAGTTGCATTTAAGATGTTTTAAAAAAAACTTTTACATTAACTATTCTGATGCTTAAAGAGTTTTAAGTGATAAAATTATTTACTACAGGGGGACTTTAATTTAAACAGAGGAATCGATTCTCCAATCATTGCTAAAAAATGTGGCATGATGTGAAATCCAGACTAAAGTCAAAATTAGTCATAATCCAATTCTGAGATTAGGAACATCAAAATTTTATTTCAGTCATTGATTTCACTTTAATTTTAATCTTTGACATGACCTTACTTTCACAGTATGTTCTTTACACTATGTAGTGATCTTATGTAGAAAACAGTAAATCACAAAAACATGACTTTAGATGGGTTTTCACATGCAGGGTCACATTTTTTTTCTGAAGACTGATCCCACTTCTTTTTAACATAGCTTAAATAAGCATATTTTTGCAGAGAAGTTTAAGCACACATTGAGACTACAGCCAGAACTTGTTAACTGTCAACTAAACATGTCATATACTGATGAGATTAATTGTCTGTTTTCTTTGGCCCGATTCCAAGTTATCTCCATGAATCATATATGAAACGGCTTAGATCCTTTAAATCCACAGTATTTTCCTCACAGTGATTTTGTATGTTTAAGCGATAAGTGTATGTCATGCGTTTTATTGAAGAGACATTTCTGAACTTTAAAAAAAAAGTTGCCAGCGTTTAAGTCTGTCAGTAATTTTAAAAGATTCACATCATTGACCATGTTTACATGCGCACCAATAATGTAATTAGCTCTTAAAATAAGAGTAATTAATTGTAGATGTTTTAACTCCAGCAAACCTCCACACTTCTTTTTATAAGCAATTCTCAATCTACAAATTCAATGTAAAAATACATATCTGGCTGCGTATGCTTTTTAAAATCTTTCTCAGAAATTAACCAAATGTTTTGGTCCAAAAAAAGCTTTTTAAAGCCACAATATATGTAAGATTTTTGTTATAAAATATACAAAAACCCATTGCACAGTGTGATATATTTAAAGCAGTTGTGTACTTGCATTATCCCAAAAGTTCCCAAGGATTTCCAGAGAAATTTGTGCTTTACATAATGGCTCGTCCCTTGTCTCCCTTGTAATTGTTACCCTTTTAGTGAGTTAATATACGTGCTATCCTAAGGTGAAAATCGTACATATTGTGTGTCTAAGAATTTATCTTTCCCTATATTTTAACTCTTTCTCTGCCATTATCGAGTTATCTCGTCAATTAAAAGAAAACGCTTCCCTGCCAGTTTTTCCACTATTATCCACTAGGTGGCGCTCTTACCCAACTTATAAAACATTAACTTTTGTGAAAATCATAATAATTGCTGCCGCTTGCTGGCAACTTTTTCCAAAACAGCTGGCGGAGAAAGAGTTAAACCACTTCTCACCAACCTATAATAGTAATCATAGTTCTTGACCGATAGCTCCATGGCTATTAAATTTGCGCCTGATGCTGCGCGCACCGGTGGTAGATGTAATGTTTCGGCGCAGCATCAGGCACAAATGGGTTAAAAAAGGAACGTAGCATTTTGTCCCATACATTTTTCATAATTGTGTGTTTCAGGAAGAAGAGAATCGTCTAAGAGAGGAACTCAGACAGGAATGGGAGAGAAAACAGGAAAAGATCAAAAGTAAGATGTTTTATGAGTAACTTGTTATGGAGAATGCCTTACATGTGATTAAACCTGTCCATGAGTTTAATCACATCTGGGACTTGCAAGTTCTCATGCAATCACATTTTGTTTACTTTTAGCCTTGCTGTGTACAAACCTGTTTATGTTTTTTTATTAAGGTGAAGAAATTGAAATCACTTTTAGCTACTGGGATGGTTCAGGGCATCGAAAAACAGTCAAGGTACGTGTTAGGTACTTCTGTGATTTAAGCACACATGACACACCCAAAGACGTTGTTTATACTTTATAGAGCATACAACAGGGTTCCCACGGGTCCTTGAAATCCTTGAATTTCCCCCCAGATTCACAAACTTAAAGGCCCTGGGAAGTTTTTGAAAAAATACATGCATATTAGATACAGGTCATTGAAAGTGCTTGAATTTATTTTATGCAAGAAGTTTTTTGGAAAAAAAATTAATTTTATTCCCTGTGTAGTGTAGGATAATATCATAAAAATTCTAGACTTTTTAAGCACACGTGCTAAACTGTTCGCTTTGCATGCTTAATCTTCTGTATGCGAATGTTGATTCATTCCAAAATGCTTTTTTGCATAGTTGTTCCCTGAGATGGGAACGAGATGCTGCGTCTCCTTTGTCATACTTCCTGCGTCCCTGTAACGCAGTCTTTGGCAATATTTCAGATAGCGATATCCTTCCTGGCTCCTGCATCAGCCTGTCTTTGTTGTTAAGCCTCACCATTGGTTGAATTTGATATACACATTCAGACGCACTTGGAGGCGTCCCCAAAGTGTCACTGCAGTGACTCAGCGCGAGTTCCCTCAAAAGGGAACTGTAACAATGTATCTTAAAAGGTAACACAATGTATCCTTGCTCTCACTTGAAATGTGTCCCCACATTTTTTCCTTGAATTTGAGGGTATTGGACCTGGAAAGTCCTTGAAATGTCATTGAATTTGAAGTTAACTAAGGTGTGGGAACCCTGATACAAATTGTTTATCAAAAACTCGTTCCAATGCATGTTCTGGATGCAGTGTTTTGAAAAAAATTACTCAGCCCTGTGTTTATGGTTGTATTTGTGTGTAGATGAAAAAAGGCAACACGATTCAGCAGTTTCTCCAACGAGCTCTGGAAGTTTTGAGAAAAGACTTCAGTGAATTGAGGTAAACCCTTTAGTGGCACCAATAAGGGGGTAGCACACAGGACGTGCAGCTCAGCACCGCGCCGTTCTAAAAAACTCTAGCACATTGCTTTCTATAAGTATACGCACAGCTACGACTTAGGAGGTTGCTCAAATCCGTGTCACGCCACAGAGCGCCACTCACATAGTTTAACATTAAATAACATCATATTTGTCCCAAATCATTAACGATTAACATTTGCTGCTAACGTATATTTTGGCATTTTGAAATAGACGCTATCTGACGAAGCTTGCGCTATTAAATGTGCACTTCTGGTTTACAATACCTCCGAGTTGTCATAGACGCAACTCGACGTGGTCGACGCTGAGCTGCGCGGCCGGTGTGCGACTCCCTTTAGAGTTAAAGCTTTCTTAATTCACAAATTTTTATTGTCTTTTATTGTGATAATAGTAATTTATTGATTTTGATGTATGTATATTTATCAAAGCTCTGTTTGTATCGTTCAGGTCAGCAGGAGTCGAACATTTAATGTACATTAAGGAAGATTTGATTATCCCACATGTAAGTAGATTTACAGAGTGAACAGATAATTTTTATGGTGATTTACTGTTTTCTACATAAAAGCATCGTACATAATGTGAAGAACACATGTTAAAATATAACACACACGAACACATATTTATATTTTATTAAGGTCAGGTCAAAAATCGAAAAAAACTTTTATGCTCCTAATGTCAGAATAAAATTGAGATTTTAGCCTGAAGTCATTTGGTGATTATGAATGTTAACTACAGATTGGCTGCCAAACCTCCCTTTACATAGCGGTGATCCATGATTGCCGTCTTCCCTCATCTTTAGGAAACCAAAACATTTGTTATTTTCGATGATATATTTGTTCCAGAGTTCAGTTTAGCCACTAGCCATCAAACAAACAGAGAGCGGAAGATAAGTTACGTCCAGACGTTTAACCGCTACAACGCATATGCGTCTGATTAAACCGTCTATATGCTATAAGTTATGCAGAGTTTATACTAGTTCATATGTGACGCTGAACCACAAATCCCATGGTAAGGGTCAGTTTTCTGAAATTGAGATTTATGCATCATCCAAAGGCTAAGAAAATAATCTTATATAAGTTTATTAGAATAGGACAATATTTGGCCGAGACACAATGATTTGAAAATCTGGAACTTGACAGTGCAAAAAATCTAAATATTGAGAAAACAGCACTTAAAGTCCAAGCAAAGTCTTTACCATGCATATTACTTTATTGCTCTCTACTGGCTTACCGCTGTAATTACATTGTTTACTGAATGAGGGAAATTGTAAGCTTTTACATAAACCAAACTTGAATGTAAAATCCCGAAGGAACAGGTTGCAAAGCGAATTTATAGGCCAATTTTGATCCTGATTTTGCTGCATCCACCAAAGAGATATTTGCGGTAGGAAATGTACAAAATCTCTTAACGGAGCATGATCTTTACATAATACACTAATGATTTATGGCATTAAAGAAAAAACTATAATTTTGACCCATGCAATGTATATTTAGCTTGCTTTTTTTTACAAAAATACCCATGCGACTTACGACTGATTTTGTGGTCACATGCGCTTTCAAAACAGCCAATTAAAAAGCCACTAATTACCTCTTGTTTCTCCAGCATCACAGCTTTTATGATTTCATTGTGACAAAGGCACGTGGCAAAAGTGGTAAGTTCAAGTTATACAAGCTGTTCAAGATTCTGCTGTGCTTCGTAAATATATTATGACTAATGGTGATTACATTTAGTGATTCTTAATCTCTCTTCAGGGCCGCTCTTCAATTTTGACGTGCACGATGATATTCGGCTGGTGAACGATGCGACCGTTGAGAAGGATGAGGTAAGAGCTTAAAATTTCCTCAGACATAGCCATAATTTTAGTAGCCGAGAATTCTCGAATGGATTACTCTGACCAAGAGTCGCCCATCTGTCCAGCACATAACTGCACCGTTTATTTGTTATATTTAACATGATTTTGTCGAAGTTTAGTTTAAAACTGTGTGTGTTCGTTCAGTCCCATGCAGGGAAAGTTGTGCTGCGGAGCTGGTACGAGAAAAACAAACACATCTTCCCCGCCAGCCGCTGGGAGCCTTATGACCCAGAAAAGAAATGGGATAAATACACAGTAAGTGACTGCAGGCTGGTTGAAACGCATATACATTCTGTTTTATTCCCATAAGTTAATTAAATATCCCTTAAAATAACCATCAACATGAGAGAAAATTGGCTGCTGGTTCTATATACTTACCCAAAACTCAAAGAAGTTTAATACTACCTCATGTAAGGACATGTGATGTTATATATTGTGTCCATTTTGTGTACCATAGTATATTATGACCATTAAAATTTTTGGTGGACTGTACGTTTGAAGATCTTAAAACTTTTCAGTTTAATGTCACTCTGTAATTGCCTTTGCATGCCCCACTATGATAAATGTGAAGATAAAAGTCTTCAAAGAAAGTCCATCCAGCTTCATGTTTGCCTCTTTAACCTAGATGTTTAGAATTGAAAAGATCTCTCAAACTTTCCTAACTCAAACCAGGCACTAGTGTTTTTCAAGGCACTGCTCCAAAGATGAAAACAAGATGTAGATGTAGTAAAGCATAACATTTATAAAAATCAGAAAGAGCTTTATGGCAGAGGTAATTTCTTGCACGCACAAGGAACTTTCATGTACTTAAAGCTTACAGTGCAGACATCCAAACAAAACAGCAAGACACATAATAAAACAATTAAAGAGTAAACTATAAAAAGAAACCTGTTGTGTGTCATTTGTGATCATTTTTCATGACAAAGGGATCTGCAGAGATGCAGTCGATTTTAAAAACAGCAGCGGGGAGAGAACACAGCCATGTGGGGCGCCAGTGCTTATTGTGCTGTAGCTGGATGTAAATTTTCCCAAAATAACTAGCTGCTGTCTGTCAGAAAGTTGGTTTGCCATTAACATGTGGAGGTTGGCACAGACAGTTCTGTTTTGACAGAAAGAGGTCTGGAATTGTTAAAAGGCCAAACAGGATCTAAGTCCCTAGTCTGTGTTACAGGATGTAATGCAGTCGCATGTTATTTGCATCATCCACTTACCTTTTTGCGTGATAAACTGAAGGGGATCCAGCAACTGTAGAGAGCCGCTGCTCCTTTGAATGATATGTACAATAACATGTCTGAGCATCGGGTGAAGATTGATGGGTGTAATGTTTAGCAGTTTGTTTGATTGATGTGACAGGAAAAACAAACAAAAAGGCCAAAAAACACTAGAGTCCCAAAGTGAGCAACATAAATTTAGTTTGAATCTACATAGTTTTGAATTTTTTTTTTATTCATGGTATGTTTGTGTACTGTTTTCCATTAAAGTTTTTATGTGTCTCTTTCTAGATTCGATGAGATTCCGCTCCACATCCACAAGACATGCAGAGCTTGCGAAGGATCTTTTGTTCATTTTTACATCAGCCAGCATATGTATATCTCAGAGTCTTTGCTCTCCCGGGACCTATTGAAGTAACTGTAATTTTGTGTTGCAAGTTTTCATTGTATATAGGTTGTTAGGGCCAGTTAGAGATATGTGTATGTTGTCATAGGCTCATAGTCGTTATTGTGTAGCAAGAAAAATGAACATAATATCACATGACATTTTGTTAAAGCAACATACACCATGTAAAAATTCATTCAGTTTGCTTGTAAATAAATCCGACATGCTTTTTACCACAATAAATCTTGTGTGTCATTGCACGCTTGTATGTTTCATGTTTTCCATCATTTTACGTTGATTGCTCAACCTCGACTATAACTTGTTTGTTGTTTTCTGAGAAAAAACATTCCCATTGCCAATGTTATGAAGGCTGTTGGACATCAATCCCTGTGGTGGGTTCATGGGATCATTGTATAAGCACAACTCTTATTTTCACAGATGTTTGATGAAAAAAAAAAGGAACTGGCTATAATCCATTACAACACTATTTACATGGTAAGTTTTCAAGCCAAAATAGCCGTTTTAGCAGGTAAGTCAGGTTCAGCATACCTGCCTGCTGTGCTGATGGTTTTTTGACAGCTGTTGCATTACAAGTTTTCCCTCGGGTCACCACACCCTCGTGAGTTTTTTTCACCCAACTTTCCACCCTTTGACTACCTCCTCCCCGCTTGTTCCCACCCTCTTGCTTTATTTCGTACTTGAAAAGACCTGACTGTTTGTATTCAGGCCGTCGCTGTGAGGTCGACAAAAACGTTTTAAGTTGGTGTAAATGATGTCGTCGTGGATGCTGACAGCAGATCTGTTGCTTTTGGTCAGCTTGTGTATTAGTGCTGGTGGTGAACAAATGACTTGGAGACCTCAGAGCTGTAGTCTCGGATGCATCCGACAGGTCAGACGAGACTTTCAGCTTAAGTTATGTTAACAAAACATGGCTGTAGTTGCTGTATCTATATTTAGCAGTGTTTGTATTAACTATAGTTTCATTTGAGAGCATTTCATTGGTTTTAATAGAGCTAGACTAGAACACTTAAATCAATTATAAAAGTGGGGTAACACTTTACAATAAGGTTGTATTTGTTAACCATTAATTAAGCTTAAATGAACTATCAATGATCAATACTTCTACAGCATTTATTGATCTTAGTTCATGTTAGCTGTTTTAAATCAAACGTTGTTACGTTAGTTAATGTACCATGTACTAACATGAGTAAATATATTAACTAACTTTAACAAGAATTAAAAAATACTGAAATATTGTTCATTTTTTGTTCATGTTACTGCATTTACCAATGTTTACTAATACAACCTTATTGTACAGTGTTACAAAGTGCTTCGATTTTACTGTTTGTAGCATGTTGCATTTTTGTGTTACATTACTTGGAATTATATATTTTTATTTTGGTTAAAATTATATATATTTTTTTTTATTTTATTATGCAAGTCCCTCCTTTTGCATTAATGTCAGTATGCAATTGAGCTGATAGATCAGCATTATATTTCAATTTGACATTTTATACATTTGGCAAGCACTTTAATACAAAGCAATTTACAGTACATTCAAGCTATACAATTCTTATGTATATTATACATTTTTTATACAATGGATACATTATAGTATATTCATTTTTTTAAACCAATTTTTTGATTTTGCATTCCCATTAATATCAATCAAACTGCAGTTGGTTTGTTTTGATTTAAGCCTTTATAACTTAACAAAAAAAAGGGTAAGTAGCACAATAAAATCATGATATCATAATAACAAACATGTTTTGACAAAAATGTTTAAAAACTTCTCGTTTTGGAACCAAACTCTTCATTTGCATTTGTGCATGATTAACTTAAAATTGTGATTTAACCCGTTATTGGCGGGACACCTACGTTTATTTCAATATTTTCTATGTAAATGTTAATCTATCACGACAAACTATATATTGTTGGAAAGGTCTAAGAATGTAGTTTTCATATTTCAAACCTTAGCAGTAATAATAATGCAGTAACTGTAATTTATTCATTTGTGACACAAGTATGCAGCCAACCTCACAGCAAACCAGCACAAACCTCAGTTTTTTGACAATTTTATGTATTAAAAATTATACTATATTGCATTTTTATTTATTACAAATAAATTACAAAAAATTAATATTTTCACCTCTAGACACTTCCCTAAAAAATGTTGAAGTGTCTTCTTTAAAACCAAAAATGACCAAAATTAAAACCAAAATTAGGCTTCTAGACCAAAAAAAAATAAATGCCAGAGTTATATTAATTTAAGTAAGGGATAATGTAGAGGCAGCCGGTAGTTATTGGGAAATAAGCCCCGACAGTGTGATCAGGACCCGACGCGAAGCGGAGGGTCTTGTATCACACTGAAGGGGCTTATTTCCCAATAACTACCGGCTGCCTCTACATTATCCCGCTTATTACACGGCTACTTGCCACATAAGAAAAAAAACTGGACATGAATATGAATTTGAAACGTTTTATTGGCATATTTGTTTTAAATTAACATTTTTATCCTTCCGCGAAACTTTGCACAGATGCATAAAATGATCGTAATACCTTATTAAGATCCTCTGCTTCATACTTGTCTGTCTCCATTTTTTCTCTTTTAGCCAGTCTTTGAGAAGTTTTAATGCCCATTCTGTATTTTTTTGTGTGATGGCTTCGTAGCTGTCATGCTCTATTTTGTCAAGTTCAGTCTCAGTAAGCTGTCTGTGTCTTGTCGTGGTTGTCCAGTGTTTGTCACAAGATGGCGCCAAACAGACAGTAATCTTTATTGATCTTTATTGGCGCGGAGCGATTTTACTTGTGCAAGTAGTACCGGCTATGCGTTATTATTTTGGAGCGGTTATTATTTGAAAAGAACGAACCTGCAAATGTCTCAACTGACCAATCAGAATCAAGCATTCCAGAGAGCCGTGTAATAAAGGTGTATATCACCTTTTCACCAATCCCCCACTCAAAAAGGGCTGCGCCAGTTAAAGGGTTAATAAATCATTTGTTTTTATATTAACTGAACAAAATAATTTAAACAATCTTTTATTTAAGTTATGTATGGATTTATTTCCATTATATTTTAGTTTTTAGTGTTTAAAATACAGTATGATTTAAATTAAAATTACCTTTAGAAACAGAGGGATTACTTAAATTAAAGCAGCAACTAAACTTAAATGTTTAAGTTGAAGTAGGGGAAAATGTTTTTCTTGTTCGTGCATGCATTAAATTATGAATTTATTTATTTTGTTTCAAATTTTGTTTACATTTTTTTTGTGTTCTCAATCTAATGAAGCTAAGATTCATTGGCATGTCACTTCCAAAAGATTTCATTTTATTTGAGCACTTACAAAGAAATAGTAGCACATGATTTGGAATTTTTTTTTCAAATTTTTTAATTTTTATGTATATATAAATGCACACACATTCATGTATGTATTTAAGAAACATGTATATATGTATATATATTTATTTATATTTTTATATATACTATATTTTATATAAATAAATAAAAATATATAAATAAAACATTTCTTAAATGTGTGTAATATGTATGTATGTATGTATGTATGTATGTATGTATGTATGTATGTATGTATGTATGTATGTATGTATGTATGTATGTATGTATATATATGTATGTGTGTGTGTTTAAATATACATAACATTTACACACACACACAGCCCCCAAACTCATATAAAAATCCTTTTATTTTGTATGAGATTAATCTAGATTAATATATGCCCAGCAATAATATATATATTTATCATGAATGTATGTATGTGTGTATATAAATTTACATATAAATGTTTATTTATATTTATATTTTTTTCAGGGAAGCACAGAATGTGAATACTGCAGAATCACAGCCAATGATGTGCAATTATCTCCCAAAATTAACTACACGAGTCCTTTTGGAGGTAAGTAATCTTTATACCAACGTCAAAAGATAATCCAGCTCCATCAGGATCCTTCCTAAAAATCTTTTGTCAAAAAAAATCGAAATATTTGGACAATGTTATTTGCCTATATGTGCTGTATATTTAATGCTTTCTCTTAGGAAAACTACTTCAATTAATGTTTTCTTGTTATTACACTTTATCACTTGTAAACTCACATTTTAACTTTATGGTTTACCGGTGCATAGCACTCAAAACGCGTCCTGCTTTTAATTTTTCTTATTCCTTCATCTTTTAATTTGTTTGTATGAATCTAAGCTGCATTGGCAACACACACTCACTTTGTTTACTTTTTATAATATTGGGGCAGATTAGTCCAGGACACTAGGCCTTAGTTATATTTGTACATTTAAGTAGTTTTACAAACATACCTTACAAAAAACAATGCTGGTGTGCATGTTGAGACAAACAATAAGTGAAGTGTAAATGAAAGCAGTTTAAACATGCATTGTAGACTGGGACAAGGACAAACCGTGTTCGGGAAACCACCCTGCTGAGTTCATTGTGAAGCATATTTTGTAGATCACGCACTGTATTACTACATGAGAACATTCAGAGAAATCGATTCTGCTCACTTGTATGGCAATCAGCGTTGATGTCAGAAAGATGATATTGATTGATTGTGTTTACTTGTATTTCTGTTGCATAATGTATGTTCATTCTCTGATTTCCCTCTAGCGGCTTCATCAAAATAAACCGTTGCACAATATAATAATCATTTACAGCCATTTTAGCAATCACTACACATTTGACCTGCCGTGAGCCAAACTGTAATCCAGATGTAGTTGTATATCTTAATTGATGACAGGTAGTATTAAGATCCTGTCCAAGACGATTTCATCGCATTTCTCAGTTTCCGTTGTGTGTATTAAAAAGCCTGTAAATGACTTAAATCATTTTGATCTTACGATAGGAGCCCTGGCTTGGGCAGGATGCCATTATCTGTAGAGTTTGCATGTGTTAGCGTGGGTTTACTCCGGGTACAACAGTTTCCTCCCACGTGGAAAAAAGATGGTTAAGTGAATTGGAAATGTCTAACATCTTGTGTGGATTAAAAGGGACATCTTACTAAATATCTGATTTTTTCCATGTTAAAGTGCTATTGCGTCCCCAGTGCTTCTATCAACCTAGAAAATGTGAAAAAGATCAACCCAGAAACTAAGTTCTCTGCAAGCATGTGAAAAAATAGGTTATTGAAATTTAGCTTCCCATGTGATGTCAGAAGGGGATAATACCGCCCCTTAATCTGCACTTTCCAACCACAACACTGCCATTTACTGCAGAGACACACCCAAAAACATTTTTTTGCTCATACCTACAAAGTGGCAATTTTAACATGCTATAATAAATTATCTATATGATATTTTGAGCTAAAACTATACACGTACTCTGGGGACACCAAAGATTTATTTTACATCTTAAAAAAGTCTTGTGACATGTCCCCTTTAATTTGTATAGAGATTAACAGGTTCTCGCTATGAATATAACTATAGATGCTGGAATGGCGTTAACAATGCATGCATAAAAAAAGACTTTACAATTTAGATCTCATTTATTAAAATTATATTAATCTTTCCAGAATAATGTCTCATAATTTAATGTTATGATTTTCATTTTACTTTCATTTCAATCTTTGACATGACCACTCAGTTAATATAAAAGATATCAAGATTATATTCTCACAGAATTGTCTTTACATTATGTAGGATGATTTTATTTAGAAAATACATAAAAAATCCAGCCTGAAATTTAAATTCATTTTTTTAGTCAATTTCAAAACCTACTTTTTAAGTTTTGACTTGTGATAAGTTGAACTTAGAAAAACAAGATGAAATTGTTTAACTTAATATGTTTTTTAAATCGATGATTTACTATTGAGCAACATAATTTATTCATCTTTGTTAAAGGGAGTTCATTCATGATGTTTAATTGTGCATTAACTACACAAATGTTAAAAAAAAACATCAACATTTGATTGTTTATTATAGTTCATGTTAACGGCTGTCAAATTTATCTTTGTTGTAAAGTGTTACTAAAAAATTCAACAGATTTATTTTCCTATCCCTGGCCTGAACAAAACTTATTTTAGAGCAACATTCTTATAATATGACTGGATCTAGCTTGACTGTATTGGGTAACTGCAATGAACGTAGCAGCCTTGAGGGGAAGATAGCGTGCAAGTGTTGATTTGTTGAGGGCTTCGCAGCATGTTATTTAGTTCTGTTAACTTTCTTCTTCAAAGCATGATGATTTGATTTATATCTAACTGCCTTTTGTCAATCCCTGATGGAGCAATCCCCAACATTTACAGAACATGTTTGTGTACAATTTAACGGAAACTTTCTGCCACCAAAGTGCTCTGTGAATTGTGTGACCCTGGATCATAAATCGTATATTTGAAGAGTTTGGTTCCAAAACTCAATAAATCCATTTTGACTAATTTGGGTAAAAACGTGTTTTCTATACAAAGAAAGTGACAAGATGAAAACCACTATTTTCTGTTACAAACTTTCACATACAGTAGCATCTTTAAATTATAAAGACATAAAAAATTCTAATCCATAATTTGATTTGAAAGATTTATTATAAGATCTAATTATTTTTTCCACAAAATGCAATTAATCCACGACAAAGTTTTTTTTCAAAATGTTATAAATCTACTGAATCCTATATAAATGTGCATTCATCTTTGCCATGTTATATTCATTTAGTTGACTAGTGGTATACACTGATTAAAAAATAAACATTAATGGCATTAATCAAAACACTTACTTTGTCATATTAAGAACACTGTCATTGCTGCTGTCTTCTTTGGGACGTCATCACTGAATTTTTTTTAAAGTGATCAGCTGTAAAATGTTTTGGTCCTGCTTGATTTCCGTTGACTTTGAGTAAAATAATGGAAAGATTTTCATAAGATCTGCTGGGGTCAATGTGTTAGCATGACAGAAGCTTGATGCTGTCAGGAGAACAAGCAGCAGCCGGCATTTTGCCGTCTCCCTAGTGCCTCTCGCATAAATGATTCGATTTTGATGGCTTACGTTTCTTCCCCGTCACAGAAAACCACCACAGGTTTAGCAATGCCATCAAAGTATTATTTTGTTTTTGTTTGTTTGTTGATAACGAAGTACAAAGTAGATGAGGAAAACTAGGATTTTTGTGTATTCAATGCATGGAATGGTGCATTTGTTGAATGGATTTATTGCATTCTGCAGAGAAGGGGGAGTGGCGTTTGTCACATTTTGGGAAAAAGGTAGAAAAGATGAGAGAATAACACAGCGGATAATGAATTTTGCGTAAAATTAAGAATTTACTTTTTAATACTGACCTGATACAATACTGATTTTGGCGGTAACAATTTTTTTAAAAGGGCGTTTATCGCGTTTTGGAACCAAACTCTTCATTTGTAGCAATCGCCAAAAATGTTATGGGCCAAAAATCATTATGATATTAAGTAAAGATCATATTTCATATATTTGGTAAATTTCCTACCATATATATATATATATATATATATATATATATATATATATATATATATATATATATATATATATAAACTCGCGTATCATTAGTATTATGTGTCATGCTAAAATTTTTGTACCCCCAGATTCCAGGTTTTCAAATAGTTGTTGTATCTCGGTCAAATATTGCCCTTTCCTAACAAAATAAATTTTATTCAACTTTCAAATAATGTATAAATCTCAATTGCATAAAATTGATAATTGTGTGCTAATTTCTCTTTTTGGAGGTTGTGTACCTTGGCCCTGTCACACTTTTCTAGGCCAGGAAACCCCAGAACTCTGCCTACATTATGTTGAAGCACCGCGCAATATTCATATAGAGTTTGAAGCCGATCAAGATCCAACATATGATGCTATTACTGTGTCATGGAACCCAAGTCAATATGGTAAAGAACAACGCTATAGGCATTTAAACTTTGTGAGGCTTTATTGATGAACTGCAGCACATCAAAACTGACCGATTATTACTTGCTGCAGGTATTGCATTCTTACGTGGATTTCAAATAACCCTGCAGGCTCTTGGTGGATCTCAAATTTTGTGTCAACTGTTTCTTCTGTCAAATAACCTGTCCCTCACACCTGCACATGCCCAAAGGGTAAGAAATAAAATCATGCTGGATAGAACCTGCAAGAATTTTTTTGTTGCACACAACCGTTTTTGAATATTTTACTATGTTTTTACCTCAACTTAGACAAATTAATACATAGCTATCTTTTTCCAATGCGTGCACTTAATCTTTGTACAGCGCATCATGAATTTGTTAGCATTTAGCCTAGCCCCATTCATTCCATAGGATCCAAACAGGGACGCAATCAAAAGCCACCAAACACTTCCATGCTCTCTCCATCCAAAGACCGCTACATAAGTAGTCACACAAGTATGGTGGCACAAAACAAAACGCGGCGACCTGTTAAGCAGATAAAAAACGAGAACTACATTGTATGGCGAAAGAGCACTTAGTTTGCTGCACTTCGACCTTGGGCGCAGCAATATTGAAGGAAGTTTGAGCGAGAGGGGGAGGAGTCAGGAGTGATGATGTTACTGCGCACCGAGGTCGAAGTGCTGCAAACTAAGCGCTTATCCACCATACAATATAGTTCTCATTTTTATCCACCATACTTACTCGTGTAACTACTCATGCAACAGTCTTTAAATAAGGAAAACATGGAAGTGTTTGGTGGCTTCTAAATTCATCCCTGTTTGGATCCTAAGGAATGAATGGGGCTAGGCTAAATGCTAACAAATTCACGACGCGCTGTTCAAAGATAAGGGGACGCATTGAAGAAAGATAGGGATGTATTCATTAATCTAAGTTAAGGTAAGAACAAAGTAAAATATTGAAAAACAGTGGTGTTTTCCTTTAAAATTTTAAGTTTAACCAACATAAATTTACAATTAATTTTAACTTTTTTGATTAGCTGTAGTTATTTCAATTTTATTTCTATAATTAATAGCAATTCCTTACAATTCAAGAAAGTTGAAATAAATTGTAATTTTAAGTTGAAGTAAAACAGATTTTTTACAGTGGTATCTGTTTCCACCATTAGATGCATTGAAATGTCATATTTTTATATAAAGTGAGCTTTCTTTACTTTTATTTCACTTGTATGTACACAACAACATGTTCGTTTCTGACTTATGATATCTGTAACATATTTTTGTTTTGTTTGTGTAGGTATATTTTTCAGACCCCTTTACTCATCTGTCTTTGGATACCAAATATGTGGTGACTGTCATGGCACTGCCCGTCCCTGAACGTTGGCACCAGTTTTATCAGAAGAAAGAGTTTTTTACACGCAGTAAGACATGTGCTATCTATTCACCTTTTGGGAAAATTTGAAAAAAAGTCAATTTAGGAAAATCAGCTCTTTTGCATTTTTTCTTATAAACCCAAATATTCCTGTCTTTTTTAGCGTGTCCTGAAAAAAATGGTCTGGAAGAGTGTAAAAAAGGTGAGTTTGGTCACATATCAGGGGCTAGTTGTCACATTTCACACCAATGAATATTTGTTTTTAAAAACCCACTATCCTGTAAAAATTAGATGATTTTAAAATTAAGTTAAGAATCCGACATACAAAATACATTTGTGTATTGGACTCTAATTGTGACAACTAGCCCCGGTGTCCTATAATGCTCGTGTGTGTTCATTTCTGTCTTTTACATCATTACAGACTGGTACCCGAAATATGTTGAAGTCCACCAGGATAACCAGGACATCCTTGTGACCTTTAACCTTGCACCAGAGAACTTTAAAATCCGTCACTATTTCTCATCATGCTTTGGAGGCGGACTACGAAACTACACAAACATTGAGCCAGTGTGTTTAATACAGTGCCTTATTTAAAACAAAAATATGATTGGAAATTAACTGTAGTTACAAACATCACAAAACCTTTAAAGCCATAGCAATGTTTGTTGTTGTTACTGTCACAGGATTTTACATTAAACAAGACCCATCACACATATCGCTTGCATAACCTCAGAGCAGGTACAAACTACACCTGTGAGGTGAGTCTCTTTCTTTTGTTTTGTATAAAGCATACAATTAAATTGTCAATTGAGCATCAATCATTTTTTGATTTCTCATTCAACTACAACCATTCACACAGGAATAAACGCAGTGAAACCGTCCAGGTTTCGGCCAGATCAAGTTTGATATGCAAATTAAATTTAATAACTATAGTTATTTGGTTGCGATAATTTTTTTTATCTTTTTTTCCCAGCTGTGGGAGTTTTGCAGCTACCGTTTGAATTTACTAGATTACACATTTTACTTAGTCTCACACTTTTATACATGGCTTAATTTTGTTACATAAATGTGGTTATAGCACCATGATATTACCATCTGATCCACTGTATTTTCCTATTTTTACTGGCAATGTATATAACTATTAGGGCTGTGCAAAAATATCGATACGGCTAACTATCGTGATAATTTTTCCACGGTAGTGTATCGATATTTCAATCTTTACAATCGATTTTTTTTTTTTAAGGATCCCTCTGTGTGCGTCAAACTATTTCCTCCGCCACTGCTGTAGTTGTTGCTGTCCAGTTGTCTGTTATATATGGCCAATGTCTCAGAAGTTAGCGGGAGTGAAAAAATGGCAGAAAATGTCAAAACAGCTGCAGCTTTCGTGTGGACGCACTTTGGCTTAAGAAAAGAAAAAAATCAGCTCTATTTTTTACATTTTTGATAAAAAAAAAGAAAAAGCATTGCAATGTATCACAACATGCATTGCATTGTATCGTGATACATTGTATCATGACTCATGTATCGGGATACGTATCGTGAGGCCCTTGCCAATAACCAGCCCTATTAAAGGAACTGTATGTAAGAAATGTATAACAATTAATCATAAAATGGCCCTGTTATGTCACTAGACATTAAGAAATATTTTTTATTTCAAATACTTATATCACTAACAACAGTTGTCCGGCCAGGATATTGTCATTTAAAAAGTGGAGTTGCAGCCCTCAACTGATGTTTATGTTGTCATTTTGTGTATTAGCCACCTGTTGTGTGATTGCAGTACCAGTTTTGGCCACAATCCTACATACTGTTCCTTTAACTATCAGTTGTTTTATTTTAGATTTACATTACACCGTCAAATTTATCATCTTTGTCAAATGCTCAAATATAAATATGATGAATTGGGATGTGTTTTTTTTTTGTTTCCTCCAGATTGCAGCCGATATTGTGGATGCGGTTAGGAAAACATTTGTCATTGTCGTTAATTACAAGTCTGGAGGTACTTCTCAGTTGTCACTCCGAGATCACCGCTAGATGTATATTGTTTTAGTCTTAGAAATGATGTTTGATGTAATAGCAGTCAAACGCTTTGGCCCGACATTTAACCACATGTGGTGGAGCCACATGCCACATAGCTTTCAAAGTGACAACACCCTTTAAAACTAAATATAATGTACTTCTACTAACCATGATGAAGTGATAATTGATGTGCTGTTTTTATTCTGTCCTTCGATCAGAGCCGTCGACCCCAAACGTCACAGAGCAATCTTCGCTCATAATCCTCTTTTCTATGGGAATTCTGCTTACTGTTATTGGAGCTGTAATCTTCACCGTTGTCTATAAGAAAAGACTGAAGAAAGCAGTAAAGACTAAAATGAGACCAGGTTGGAGTTTTATAACAAATTTAAATGGTGCTACCTCTGCATTTTGGTTTTATGTGCAAATTTATTGTGGTTACAATGGTAATTAATCATGTTTTTTTTTTAGTAAACCTGTGGTTATATGGTAACCAATCCACAAAAACAAACATGCCTACCGATAGTTCATTTCCTTAGGGTGACTGTTTGTGTTGATTTATAAATTCTGACATCTGTAATACATGCGGCATTCATGTTGTGTCAGAATTGTAATTACGAGATGACAACTATTATATTTTTAGACTTAAGTTACTTAGTCTACCTATTAAAACATCAAAATTAGACTAGGGCTGTCACGATTATGAAATTTGGCTGACGGTTAATTGTCTAGTAAATTGTGGCGATTATGACGATTAAGTAAATATTTTTTGCGAGGTTTACCTGGTAGTAAATATAAATACACCTAACACATTTTTTAAATATAATTATTTTATATACATATACATATACATATATATATACATATACATATATATATACATATACATATATATATACATATATATGTATGTGTATATGCATGTGTGTATATATATATATATATATACATATACATATACATATATATACATACATATACATACATACACACACACACACACACACACATATATATATATATATATATATATATATATATATATATATATGTATATATATATATATATATATATATATATATATATACACACATGCATATACACATACATACATATACATATACATATATATATAATACATACATATATATACATAGGCCAACAGTTTGGACACACTCACTCGTTCTTTATTTATATATTTTTCCACATAACAGAATAATAATAAACTATGGCATAACACAAATGCAACTGTGGGAATGTTGGTGGCTGAAAGCAAAATTCTGTTATATTTTATCATCTGAAGTGCAGTCAGCCTTTGACTAGAAATTGCAAAACCATACTCGTGTCATTTTATCAAGAAGGTTCTTGAAGTTTTACTTTAGATTGAGTTTTAAAAAATAATGAAGGACTTCACATTTAATCTGGGCTCTTATTGACAGATTTTTCTTTAATATTCAGTGCAAGTCATCTATTTAAAAAATAAAATTGTAAAATAAAACTTTAGTTTTCTAATAACAGAAATTAATCTGTTTGGCACAGGTATAGTTTTTTCTACAAACGTAATTTCATGCATTTAACCATACACCTTCAGATTAAAAGATTTTTAAAATCATAGTTAACATTTTAGTCAAGTGTGTCCAAACGTTTGGCCTGTACTGTATATATCATTCAAAAACAGAAAATTCATTTATTTTATTTTATTAATTTATAAGAAATAAACACAATAAATTGTCTGAAAAATAACTGAAAATAAAAATGCAATAAAAATAAACTGACTATACCACAACAGGTCATATTAGTACTGCAAAAAATCTATTCGTTACAGATCCATAAGAATAGCATCCTTCACTTATCTAAATTTTGAATTGCTGTTTTGGAAATGTATGTTTTCAAAGTTTTGCAGGCTGCAGCATTTCTTTAAACGCCGTTTTTTCCACTGTATTGAATGGCTTTGCAATGTATCGCGTTACAGTTATAGGCAGGAATTGTCTAAAAAACTGTTTTCCAAATTTTATTAAACTGTATTTATATACCAATACATAAGTAAAATATAAGTACTCTGAAAAAGAGAGTATAAAAATCGAGTGTCTGTAGGCCTCTCACGACTGTTGTAAACACAGCTAATTATTTCCATTCACTCCACTCCCTCCCTTCTGGGCTTTTTCCAAAGCCACGCCCCCAAAACACATGCACGCGAGATGTAATTGTGACATTAGATAAATAAAATATGAATTCTTATATTTATATTTCATTAATAGCTCAGACAAAATCATAACTGGCTCTGGTCTAGGGGCAATGCCGCCCATGCCCCCCAAACTCTGCATAATGGTAACGCTGCACTCTAAAAATGGGCGGGGATGTTTTTAACCCATGCTGGGTAAATATTGGACAGAACAAATGCTGATAAAATCTATGGGTAGCTTTGTTGGCTCACAGAAAGAAGGTCTTCGTTTCGAGCCTCGGCAGGGAACGGAGACCTTTCTGTTTGCATGTTCTCTTTGTCGCGTACTTTGGTTTTCTCCCACAGTCCAAATCATGGAGGTTAGGTGAATTGGATATGCCAAATGATCCTTTCCCGGCTTATGTATGTAAAGATTTACCGGTTCTCACCATGAATATAGATGACATAGGTGCTGAATTGGCGTTAAGAATAAATAAATAAATAAAATACATACGCAGCTGTTTTTGACTGTTAAATATTTAAACATATATTATTTCATTAATTTCTCTCTATTTGCTTTAAGATATACATTTTGTTGAATTTAAAAGCAATTTTGTTGTTTTATTTTTTTTTAGATATTATTGAACAGTACTATGACAAAAAGCTTGAAGAAGCACAATGTGTTCTACTGGACCGTAATACCCCCCCACCTCGCCTCCTGATTTGCTACTCAAGTAATGATGGCCCCGCCCACATAAAGGTTGTGCTGCAATTAGCTGCTTTTTTGCAAAAACATATGGCTACAGAGGTAAGTAATAGAGTATAACATTTTATTTAAGAGACAAAAACACAGTCTATTGAAGTCATTTTTTAAACATGACTTTGGTCTTGCATTAAAAATTGTTAATTCGCTGCACATATCTTTTTCTTTGTTTAGGTGCATTTGGATTTATGGGAGTCCTTAAGCATTATGGAAGAAGGCATTATGGGTTGGCACTGCAGAAGAATGAGTGAGTGTGACTTTGTGCTGGTTATATGCTCCAGAGGTCTCCTTCAAAACCAAAAAACACAGTGCGAAGATGAGGATCAAGATCCTGTAGAGAACACTACCTTAACCACCGTCGCCCTGATAGGACAGGAGATGTGCCGTGCCAAAGCCTTGGGCCAAGACCTCTCCAAATACATGGCTGCCATTTTTGAGTACTCCGAGGAGTCTGATATCCCAGCGGTACTAAGCCTTGCTTCAAGATACACCCTGACTAAGGATTTACATTTGCTCTTCTCTCATCTTCACGGGGTGCCTTTGCACAAGCCTGGGGTTAGCCTACAGGTGGAAAACATTTCGGAAAGTGGATACTCCAAACTGCCAGCTGGGGCGGCACTACAGCTGGCCATCCAAGAAGCCAAAGCGCAAATCTCTGAAGAGCAGAATGAAGAAAAATAAGTATTCCCATCATTTCATATAAGGTCTCACAACACACAAATGTACAGTCACAGTAAAATGAACTCACTGATGTGTCATATATGGTACATGTTTTTTAAGACGAAGGTATGTTTTTATCAGATTCAATGGTCATTATTGACATCCTTTCTTTTAAAGGTTTTGAACCTCCAGCTGCCTGTTGCTGATACTCAATATTAAGCTGTGCTTGCTAATGCTTACTTATAAGGAGTGTGGTGTTAGGTTTTCCAAGTAAATGGGGATTTTATCCTGGTGACATGGATAAAATAGATTACCTGAATTGCATATATCTACATTGAAGGAGGAAGCTGTGCCATATCTATCAACAAGAATATTATTAAGTTTTGGGAGGGGACCCCTTTAACTTGGGAACCACAAAAATGGCAAACAGTTTTGCAGCATAGGGAAGCTTTTTTTATTTAAAAACATCTTCGGTCACAACTGAATGAGAAGGATAATGAAGTATTTTGGAACGTATTGAGACAAGGTGCTGTGAATGCTCTTTTAGTTAAATGTCAGTTGTACAGCATGTGTATTTATTATTGCATATATGTGTTCTTATGTGTGTGAATGTTAAATGCATTTAATCAAGTGAATTTTCATAGTATTTGCATGCACCTCATAGGTTTGGCATTATAAGAGTATTTTTATAAGGGGAAACCACAAATGCTAAAATGTGTTTATAGGAGTCTTGTGTTTATATGTTTTTGATGTAGTTTATAAATAACTTTTATGGTTTTAAACATTTGCCTCAGGTTGACCTGAAGTGTTTTACCAAATGATAAGGCCAGTTTCTAAAATATTTTTGTAATATGAAGGGAGATTACAAAGTTACAAATACCTCCAAACATTTATGCATGGATTTATTATTAATATAATAGTTCTAGAATACGTCCTAATTTAAAAAAAAGAAAATGATTTATGCATGGTTAATTTGACAGCTTTTTCATGTAGTTCTATTTTGTTAGCCCAAGACGGTGGTTCTCAAACTGGGGGGCCCCAGTTTTATATTATTTTACATAATACACTAATTTAAGTTCTGTGTAATTAAACCTCAAAAAAATAAGGTTACCAAACAACAGCACTATTTTTGTATAAATGTTTTATTTAATTAAAATCCTAAGTTTGTGATTGTTTGTGTCATGAATTTGTTTTGGGGGGTCTGCCGTTAAAAAGCACACAGCAAAGTAACCTAATTTAGGTAAATCTGTTATACATTTTATTCTCTTCCAAAAGCTTTTATTTTCCATGTTTACAAGAATGAACTCTCATTTTTTTGGATCACTTTGGCTTTAGTGAAAGATTTAGAAATAAACATCTTTTATTATTTAACTTAATGGCCACACCTTGCTGAAGCAAATGTTACCAATTAAACAGTCACGCAAAATACTGACACAATATTATTCAGAAACATTAAACAAAAAACAAGTTTGTTATTATTCTGTATTACATTATAACATCTGGAGAGTTATCCTTCAACACAAGCTGATTATATTATGAAAGGAACTTGACAACATTCCAGATACACAAATCAACCTGAACAAACATCTATCACCTGACTGACTCAAACCAGTTTAGGAATCTGAAATAGAAACCCAACAAACACAGAACGTTACCCTAATGTTATTTTTTGGTTATTTTTTGGAAACCAAATAATAACGTTCTGGGAACGTTCTTTTTAGGTTTTATTTTGCAACCATAAAATAACGTTTCCATAACGTTGCAGGGTGGATATTTTTAAATAACCTAAAAATAACTTTCCCCTAACGTTATTCTAACGTTACATAAAGTTACATAAAGTTAAACTAACCTAAAAATAAAGTTCTATTTCTATAAAGAAAACTTTTCTGGCTAATCAAAAACAAACCTTAAAAAATAACATTAGTGGAACTTTTTTAGAAAAAAAAAACCCTAACGTTAGGAAAACGTTTTGGGAACCAAAAATTGTTAGCTGGGAAGTAACCATTTTATTTTCATAATTTTTTTTCTGTAGACAGTAAAATGTGTATATGAAATAGTAACTGTTGCAGGCAACAAGACAGAAAAATAGGAAAAAACTATCATTATAAAACACAGATATTTCTAAGACAGCAAGGTTCCCAGAAATTACGGTGGCTCATGAATATTAAAACAGTTAGGTTTTACTAGACAGTCAGAGCAGGCGATGTCAATTTATAAAAACAATTTTTGTCATTTTATGTTAGTCATAAAAATGAAATAGGATGATCAAACGCCATGTTATGGAGTTTACATTGACTCGAATTAATTTACTAGACCAGAGACAGAGCGCAAGGCGTCATAATCTGAAAACCACGCCCACCGGGGGAAAAACAATCTATACGTCTCCATTGACTTTGTATTGTGAGATGCTCCCTCCTTGTCATTTCTGGCTTGTTATAACAAAAAACAGAGTAATGCCTAAAAGCTGCTGTGTGACAGGGTGTATAGCTAACAAGAAAAAAAAAAAAACAGAAATAAGTTTTTATAAGCTGTCGATCCTAAAAAACAAGCGTTTAAAGACACAAAAGTGGAAACGGGCTTTTCATAGTACTACTATTAGTAGAACTGCGCCCACTAGAGGGAAACGTAGTCAGTGATCCACTTTTTTCTCCTTAAAGGCTGGGTTTTGCGGCTCGACGGCTTATAGAAACGTATTTCTGTTTTTTTTGGCTTGTTGGCTGTACACCTTGTCACACAGCAGCTTTTATGCATTATTCTGTTTTTGTTATAGGCCGGAGATGACAAGGAGGGAACCTCTCGCAATGCAAAGTCAATGGAGACGGAAAGTAAATGGAGACGGATTGTTTAATGTTTTCAAATTAGCATAACTGCGCTCTGTCTCTATCTAGGAATGTTTTTAAGCTACGTCAACTTTAAATTATGAATATTCATTATCTGTGACTTAGTCAAGGTATGATTTGTGATTTTGCAGAAGCATTGATGAATATGCACATGACGCTGCTCTTTCGCTCCGCCCTATTTCCCTCGTTTCCTTCCTTCATTCATCAGTGCTGCACACCTCGTCCACAGGAACCATGGTGCTCGACCTAGACCTGTTTCGAACCGATAAAGGCGGCGATCCCGAAATCGTGAGGGAAACCCAGAGGAAACGATTTAAAGATGTGTCGCTGGTGGATAAACTCGTTGAGGCGGACACGGAGTGGAGAAAATGTGAGTAGCCGCTAATGCTAGCGTAACACATGGCAGCATGTAAATGAGGATTTTAAAGAGATCCGTTCATAATCCCAAATGTTTGTTAATGTAAAGGGCACATCAGTTATACTGTGCTGTATAAAAATGCTCACATGAACTGTCTGGATAAGGCAGAAATTCATCATTGCCGGTTTAAGCACTGCATTAGCATGTAGCATTGAAGCTAACAGTTGTCACAGACAGTGTGCTTAACCCTCTTTACTTCATCTTATAAGACCAATATGTGTGTTTTGTGCTCAAGTTCTAGTTAGATTGGGTGTTGTTCAGGGTTTAGACATAGAGGGGTGTATGTATTGGTCCAAAAAGTGTCGCAGCATCACCCGGCTAAATCTGATGCAATCTTTAAAGGAGGAGCTCAAAACTGTCAGTGTTGTCAGTGGCGTTACCTTGGCTTTATGCAATGCATGTGCAATTATACTTTGTAGCCTGTGTAAAGTCTTATGAATGTTTTTTATACAGGTTTTAGCACAATTGTTAATGTTTTTACCCTGACATTTGCTTACATGCAGTAACAGAGAAATAAATAATCCACTGAAATCAAAAACAAGGTGATAATTAAACAACGTAAATTTTTGTTAAGGTTTTAATGATAAACAGCTAATGGTTCATAATGTTATCTGTAATGTCTGTGAAATCCAGGCTAAAGATTCCGATTATGAGATTAGCAGCATCAAAGTTTTGGTTTCACTTTATTTACAATCTTTGACATGATCTTACTCGGTGACTAATAAGTTATATCAAGGTTGTATGTTTACATTATTGTCTTAACATTATGTAGGATGATTTTATGCAGAAAACGGTAGATCATAAAAAATTCTTTAGCTGAGTTTTCACTGGCAGGGTCACAAATGTAAATGCATCTCTGTTGTTGTCACATGAATCTCTTGTCGTTAGACCATTAAAGGATGTGGTGTTTAAAATAACTTCATTCTTGTACAACTGGTTTATCCATTGCTTTCCCAGTGAGGTCTTTAAACAGATAATTGTACACAGATTGATGTTAGATTATTGCTGATGTTGTTATGAAAACACAAAGAATCCTTTTTTGCGTGACACTGTGAATGCACAAGAAATTCAAAGTATGCATTCCATACTTGATGTCACTTTCATTATAATAATGTTATGCATTGATGTTTTTCCCAGGTCGCTTTACAGCGGATAACCTAAACAAGGCCAAGAATCTGTGCAGCAAAGCCATCGGTGAAAAAATGAAGGTATGCATTAATGTTGTAAGAGCAATTTTTTTAGGTTTGTGTTTTAAAGGGATAGTTCACTTTAAAATGAAAATTGTCTTCATTTAATCATCCTCCTGATGTTCTAAACCTGTATGAATTTCTTTTTTCTGATGAACACAAAAGAAGATATTTTGAGAAATGATGGTAAACTCACAGCAGTAAGTGACCAATGACTTCCATAGTAGGAAAAAAATATTTTTGAAATATTGTGATAATTGACTAAGAAAATATTTTGATAAATGATGGTAAGCAAGCACACAGCTGACGGTACCCATTAAATTCTATCATATTTTTTTATTCCTACTATGGAAGTCTATGGTCACTTACTGCTGTGTGTTTACCATCATTTCTCAAAATATCTTCTTTTGTGTTCATCAGAAAAAAGAAATTCATACAGGTTTAGAACAACATGAGGATGAGTAAATGATGACAGAATTTTCAATTTAAAGTGAACTATACCTTTAACAGCAAACTAACAAAGAGTGCTTTTGCATTTGGTCATATATCTATATATATATTTTGGTGTTGAATTTTTTTATCAGCTCTAGCTAATATGCTTTATTATTACGTGCCTTTGGTTTCACTTCATCTTCCAATTTATTTATCTATTTATTTATTTAGAAAAAAGAGCCAGTTGGTGATGATGAGACTCTCCCAGAAGAAGCACAGAACTTGGAAGCCCTCACTGCAGAAACACTATCAGTGAGTGAGAGTGCAATGCAAAAAACCTAAGGGGGCGTGCAAACCAAAGCTTTAACGCTGGCATATGTTTTCAATTGTTTTTAATGAAAGCGCAGGGTTTTTCGAATTAGCCAGCAGCTGCGCTGAAAGACATCGCTCGCCATTTTTTCTGTGCCGAGCGCCGAGAGTTGAAGGATATTCAACTTTGGGTGAAAAGCTTAGCTCGTCAATGTCAGTTCTCACACGGCCATCCAATCACAGTGGAGGCGGGGCAAGGCAGGATAAACATCACAACAACAAACTGGTGCATCGTACAGCGACTGATAAACAAAGCAGAAGTATCACAGCAACCAAAGCGCTCAGCTGAAGAAAGCTGACAGTCGGCGTCCGCCTGCCGTTTTCAGCCACGTTTTTCAAAAATGGCAGCAGCTGGCGAGTTTTGTCCACGCTAATATATGCACAGTTTTTTTAGCTCTCCCTTGAGCGCGGAGAGTTGAAAATTGTTCAACTTTGGAAGAAATGCTCAGCTCATCAATGTCAGTTCTCAAGGGCTCATTATAGTTGTGCGTACGTCCTACGGCGTAGGATACGCGGTGGTTTTCATATATACTTCTGCGTCGTCATCCGTGTCGACTTGCAAACACACGCACAGACCACTGGTAGGCAGTATCCACGCGTGTAACCACAGTAGCAGCGCGACTGTCAATGAAGAAGCAGCTTGGAAAGTTAACCCACAAACGAAGAAGAAACAGCAACTTGTTGTGTATGATTTGAGAAGACCAGCAATGATGGAAGTAAATAAACAGTGACTTTTTTGCAGTTTGAGTTAAATCACTTCTAAACTTGGCCCATCTTTGTTTTCACCGTCGCAAACGGAAATACCTATGACACAGTTTTTTTCCCTGACGGGAGGGGTTCTGGTGGACCAATCACAGCGCTTGCGGCCCGCGTAGAACTGACGCGCTGTTAAAAATTTTGCGAGGTGCACGTAAGGCTACGCACAGTCTACGTATAACCTACGGCGTAGAGCTTACGTACGACTATAAATTGGGCTTCACTCGGCCGTCCAATCACAGTGGAGGAGGTGTGGGAAAAATATCACAACAACCAACCACCGCATTGCATCGTTCAACGAATGATAAACAAGTTGGCGCCCGCCTGCCGTTTTTTAGACGCGTTTAAATTATTTGGTGTACACGCCCCTAAGGGTGCAAAAACATCTAAATATTGAGTAAATCGCCTTTGAAGTTGTCCAAATGAAGCCCTTAGCAACACACATTACATATCATAAATACATATATTTACGCTAAGAACTTTACAAATATCTCTATAATTTTGACCCATACAATGTATTGTTTTCTATTGCTACAAATATACCCGTGCCACTTACAGATTTTTAGTGGTCCAGGGTCACTTATGTATTGCTTTGTTAAATTCAGACCACTCCTCTCCCTTACAGCCCCTCACGGTCACTCAGATTAAGAAGGTACGGTTACTGGTAGAAGAAGCTGTGCAGAAGACAGACAGTGATCGGGTAAAGCTGGAGGCGGAGCGCTTTGAGTACCTGAGAGAGATCGGCAACCTTCTGCATCCCTCTGTGCCCATCAGCAATGATGAGGTGAGCTCATCTAATGATTATACCAAATATTATGAATGAATGAATATTTTATGATGGAAAATTATGGCAGCCTTACATTGACCATGAGAAATGGAGCTCTAGTCTCATAATATACTACTAGTACCATGACAACTAGTCTCAACTAGTATGGTCCTCTCTCTCAGGATGCTGATAATAAAGTGGAACGCACTTGGGGCGACTGCACGGTACAGAAGAAGTACTCTCATGTGGACCTGGTGGTGATGGTGGATGGATACGAAGGGGAAAAAGGAGCAATTGTAGCTGGAAGCAGAGGATATTTCCTCAAGGTTTGTTGACCTTTAGATTTATCAGTCATGCCCCATTCCAGCATCTGGAAACAATTTATGTATTTACAGCCCTTCACATGCCAAGTGTTCATCTTCTCATTATACGGTTCAAATGTTTTGTTTCAGGGGCCTTTAGTTTTCTTGGAACAAGCATTAATTAACTTTGCATTGCGGATCCTGTACAGCAAGAACTACAACCTTCTCTACACACCCTTCTTCATGAGGAAAGAAGTTATGCAGGAGGTTGCCCAGCTGAGCCAGTTTGATGAAGAGCTCTATAAGGTTGGTCTTGTATATCTTGTTTTTTGTCCAATAATTGGGTATTTTACATTCCTGGGATCAAAGAACGTGGGTAGATTTAAAAGCAGTAGTTTAGCGAAAAATTATAATTGCCCCATGATTTACTCAACCTAAAGTCCTCAGCTATACATATGTCCATCATCTTTCAGACACAATTTCAGTTATTTTAGAAAATGTCCTAGCTCTTCCAAGCTTTTTACTATGACATGTCCATGACTCTCAAACCCCCCCTAAAAGTGCATCCATCCTTCACAGAAGTAATTCACACAGGTCCAAAGGGTTAAAGGGACACTCCACTTTTTTTTTTAAATATGCTTATTTCCCATCTCCCCTAGAGTTAAATATTTGATTTTTACCGTTTTGGAATCCATTCAGCTGATCTCTGGGTCTGACAGTACCACTTTTACCATAGCTTAGCATAATCCATTGAATCTGATTAGACCATCAGCCTCGCGCTAAAATAACCAAAGAGTTTCGATATTTTTCCTATTTAAAACTTGACTCTTCTGTACTTACATCGTGTACTAAGACCGACGGAAAATTTAAAGTTGTGATTTTCTAGGCCGATATGGCTAGGAACTATACTCTAATTCTGGCGTAATAATCAAGGACTTTGCTGCCGTAACATTGCTGCAGGAGGTGCAATGATATTACGCACTGCCCGAAAATAGTTCCCTTAGTATTTTTCAATAGCAGGGGACTATTTTCGGGCACTGCGTAATATCATAGCCATATCTGCCTAGAAAATCGCAAATATCGAAGCTCTTTGGTTATTTTTTTAGTGTGATGCTAATGGTCTAATCAGATTCAATGGATTATGCTAAGCTATGCTAAAAGTGGTACTGTCAGACCCGGAGATCAGCTGAATGGATTCCAAAACGGTAAAAATCAAATGTATAACTCAAGGGAAGCTAGAAAATTAGCATATTTTATAAAAAAGAGAGTGTCCCTTTAATAAAGGCCTTAAAAACTATAATAACTAGCTTTCGGTAACGTTGTACTATGAATTTGATGTAATTTGCCCTCGTCTGGGAAACCGCTTATACTTACGGGTAGTAAAAAAAATCTTCAGTTTGGGATGATACTACTCTTCTAAAATTTTTACACTAGATGTGTAAGTATGTACGTAGTGCATAGTTTAAGTGTAGAAGTTAGTATGTCATTTAGGACACAGCTTTAATCTCCTCACAGAACCAAAGTTTTTCCTAATTTATTTGCTCAGGTGATTGGTAAAGGGAGTGAGAAGTCGGACGACAACACGGTGGACGAGAAGTACTTGATCGCCACATCAGAACAGCCAATCGCGGCCTTCCTGAGAGACGAGTGGCTAAAGCCAGAGGACCTCCCCATCCGCTACGCCGGCCTCTCCACCTGCTTCAGACAGGAAGTGGGATCTCACGGCAGAGACACCCGTGGCATATTCAGAGTCCACCAGTTTGAGAAGGTCTGTGCTGTTTAAAATAATATAAAACCACGGTGTCAATGCTTCTGTTTTAGCGGCTCTAAACTCCATTTTCATGACTTAACAGATCGAGCAGTTTGTATACTCCTCTCCTTACGACAATAAATCCTGGGAGATGTTCGATGAGATGATCGGTACTGCTGAAGGTTTTTATCAGGCGTTAGGAATTCCCTACCGCATCGTCAACATTGTGTCAGGTTTGTTCATTTACGCATTTAGAAAGTAGTTATTAAAGGTTACATGTAATTATATTTTGGGTGGTCTAAGCCCTTTTCTCAAGTTGTCAAAATAAGGCTGTACCCAAGCCGTGCTGTCCTCTTTCATTTCACAGGTGCATTGAACCATGCAGCTAGTAAGAAGTTGGATTTGGAGGCTTGGTTCCCAGGGTCTCAGGCGTTCAGAGAGCTCGTGTCCTGCTCAAACTGCACAGATTACCAGGCTCGCCGCTTGCGCATTCGATATGGCCAGACCAAGAAGATGATGGACAAGGTACAGTGACCGTCCATGCTGCCTCACAGATCTGAATATGAATGCTGGGTAATTCATTCATACATAATGACTGTTTTCATGTGCTTGTTCTTTTAAAGACCGAGTTCGTCCACATGCTAAACGCAACTATGTGCGCGACCACACGTGTCATCTGTGCCATCCTGGAGAACTTCCAGACAGAGGAAGGCATTCTTATTCCGGAAGCTCTCAAGGACTTCATGCCTCCAGGTGAGCACAGCTGACTCAAACGGGATAGCTCACCCAAAAATCAAAGTTGTGGAAGATATTTTAAAGAATGTTTTTAACAAAGCAGATCTGGGGTACCATTTATTTCCATTTTATTATTTTATTCTACTATAAAAAGACAATAGTGCCCAAGATCTGCTTGGTTGCTATTACAATGCAGTGCTGAAACGGGAAAAGTCCAACTCTTGTTATGATTTAACACTTAGGTTTAACGGAAATTATCAAGTTTGTGAAGCCGGCTCCCATCGACGTGGAGGCAACAAAGAAGCAGAAGAAACAACAGGAAGGAGGGAAGAAGAAAAAACAGGGCGGAGATGGCGATCTACAAAACAAAGTGGAAAACATGTCAGTCAACGACTCTTAGACCCGCCCCTGCAAGCCTGGCCAATCATAATGGCTCTTCACAAACCTGCATTTTTGTGTCCTCTTCTATGCTAATAAAGCCATCACTTCATTTTATCTACACTGTCTCCCTTGCTTCAGTTCCCTTCTGCTCAGACAGTTCAGGGTCCTGTTGTGGTGCTGGCCGTCCATTTATGATTTTATCTGAAAGACTTTTCGAATCAGTTTCCTACAGAGGGGGTCGTTGGATTATTTAATTTGAATGCATGGTGTTGTAACAGATATTTAGACCAAAATGCCTTTTATGGCGCTGTTATTTCCTGAGGCATTGTTTAATTGAAACGTGTAAAGATGAAAGGGAACATGCATGGGTATAACAGTACTACGATATATTGCAACAATGATGCATTAGAGGAGGGTATTAAAAACACAAGTCAGAATGAAAACCTGTATCTTTCAACGTTCTTGTCTTACAAATAATATTAGCGCTATCATTAAGTATGAATATATGAACACTCACTATTCACATTGTTACAAACCTTAAAGTGGTCTAGGATGAGCAGTTACGATTAAACTTCCTGTCATTCACTGCATCTGTTTCTTGTGATTTGTCTGTAAAACAGGGAATGTGATTATACTGTATGTACAGTATCTGCTTAAGATGCCTGGCGTGAGGTGTCAGTATGATTTGCGAATAAACACCTAAAAATACAGTGTATTGTCTGGTCACTAAGATATGCTTTGCTTTAAATATATTAAATGTAATCGTAAGATGTTGCCTCAGTAGCATTGCTTCATTCAATGCCTGTATAATATGATTTATAGTCTGCGAAAGTGTGGATAGTTGTGTAATAGTAACTGCACATATAATATAAACATTCCTTAAAGGGGACATTTGACAAGACTTTTTTTAAGATGTCAAATAAATCTTTGGTGTCCCTAGAGACACCCACAGATAATTTATTATAACCTGTTAAAATTGCCACTTTGTAGGTGTGAGCAAAAATGTGCTGTTTTGGGTGTCCCCTTTAAAATGCAAATGAGCAGAGTCTGCACTAAATGGCTAATGACAGTGCAGATTAAGGGGTGGTACTATCCCCTTCTGACATCACAAGGGGAGCCAGCTTTAAATGACCTATGTTTGCAGAGAATGGTTTAACAAAACTAAGTTACTGGTTGGTCTTTTTTATATTTCTAGTTTGATAGAAGCACTAGAGACACAGTTATAGCACTTAAACATGGAAAGTCAGATTTTTGTGATATGTCCCCTTTAAAAGGGATAGTAGTTTTTAATTTGTTTTTTGGTGTCTTTTCATTAATTTGTTTTGTAGGGTTGCTTTTAAATATATTTAATTTAGTAGAAATATAGTCCTGTAGAGCACTGAGCTTTTTATTACTTCTGATGAGAGGTCTGGTATAATGAAATGATCTAATAAAGTGGAGTGATTACAATCATTACTTTGTTTTTGGGACTGAAATAAGGTTTGGGATGAAAGGAAGGTCTGTTTGAGATTTGTACTAAAACATCTGTTTTAATGTAGAACATTAAATGCAAGAAACATTACTTCCAGCTGAGTTTTGTAACACAAATTATTACCAGAGGCAGTAGTATGGCCTACATCAATGTTGCATTTCAGTAATAACCAAACATGTATTTGCTGTCAGCCTGTGTAACCCTCTTATTTTATACTCTCACTATTCAAATTTAAATAAATTCAGAATGATCTAAGTCTAGCAAAAGGGGAATGTGTCTGTAGACATGCCCCACGTCTTTGTAAAATAGTCCTATAAAATGAATAACAAAGGTCCTGCATATTTATTTTTATCGAAATATTATTGAAATAATATAAGCAAAATAAAAAAGAGACAGCTTTTGATATCTCTAAAGAGTCTTAATTCTGTCAGATTATATTTAATGTCCAGTATTGCAATTATCTTTTTTTATGACAATTACATTATCTTTAAAAAAAACCTTGAAGTTAAAAATATTAAATTAGTAATAGATAGTCAAGTTACCACAGTTCTTGAATTACGCAAACACATTTTAAGTAACCAATTTAATTTATAGATAAAGTTTACTATCCTAAAGTTTTGAAAACACGATAATATTTTTCGTTAGATTTCGTTAGCCTACAAAACAAACGCTTTAAGGACTACAACTCCCATACGCATTTGCCCTGCTGCTATATCCTACAATCCTATTGGTTTACGGCAGCGGAATTAATTTTTGTCCAATGACATTACAGGATACTGTCCCACCGCAGACTGTCACTTCTCAACTGTAAGATGTAAATCTTTAAGCATTTAGCTTTATTCAAGGCATAATTCGTAGTAGTTTAAATTAAACAGTGAATCTATTTATCTCTCGTTACAGATTAATTAACATAGGCAGTAAGTAAACGCGATGGGGTCCGGGGAAAGCACGTCAAGGAGAGTTTCTTTCGGCCTAGATGAAGATGACAGAGTTAGGATTCTGCGTGGAGTCAAGGTAACTTAATACTTTACGGCATGCTGTATGGATAATATATGTAGGAACGATTAGGGGGCTACTCATACTTGATATGTCTGCTATTTCTATAGCATATGTGATAGGTTTTGTCGCTATAATCTGACATAACCAACTGTCCTTGAATGCACTAGACGAGGTGAAATTGTACAAACATTAGCTCTGTGGGACAAACAGGGCACAATATGTTTTGTGTTACATCTGATATATCACCATATTGCTTTATTAATATAGCTAACACATCGTTTATTTAACCTCCTCATTCATAACTTTTTAGCGCGTGCAGTCCGCCCCATATGATTGACAGGTACACATAGTTTGACAGTTGAGCTTGATCTTTCAAGAAAATATTAGTGTGGTGAATCAATGCTTTAATTTGACGTAAAGTTAAAACATTTTTATTGAAAAAGCACTTCTTTATTACCTGACAGATACCACACCTGTCTCTACCTCAGTGGCCGTTTCTCAATCGGAAGTTTGCAGCATCCGGAGGTCGCATATGCAGGCTGCATACGTCATCAATCCTGGTTTATTTAAGTTAACTGAGCCTTATATTTGCAAATCATAAGCATATTACAACAATTTACCATTAACTAAGAATAATTGCCAACTTTTTATAACTGTTAATTTTTTTTTAAATAAGACAGTCTTGATGACGTATGCATCCTACATTTGAGAAACGGCCTCTGGGTGCAGAGACTGATTAAATCTCCCCGCCCTCTCAAATCTTGGCCAATGGGACGATACTCTCTACCTTTGGATCTTCTGGTTTTGCATAAAGGACTAGTTTAAAAGTCACTTAATTAGTTAAAAGTATTATTTAATAATGATGATTTAATAATGATGATGTAATTCAAGTGGAAGAGCACTACATTAGCAATGCAAAGGTCTTTGGTTTCATCCCTGGATCACACATATTGATAAAGCGTATAGCTTGAATGCATAGTAAATCACTTTGAAAAAAAGTCTCTGCCCAATATATAAATGTAATGTAAATGTATATGCAAGAATTCCAGTGGCTTGTCAAGCGAAAATTTTAGGAGTCCAGAAGTGTAGCCCATTTGAATGATAAGTTTGGACAACTTTTATCATCTGATACTATGTAGAAACAAGGATTACCTTGTACATATTACTTTTAACTTCCCCTCTTTTTTGTTTTTAGCTTTCTGAAGATGTTCTTCAGCGCATGAGGAATCAGAGTCAGACTCCTGATCCAAGCCCATCTTTCCAGACAAACGAAAACCTAGGTGAACCTTGTTAAAAACATCTGTGCCAAGAAACACAGATGTTTACAAATGTAACGAGTGTATAATGATATTTTTTTCTTATATCTATCAACTTGCAGGCCAGCAGACTCGAACTTCAGGTGCGTATGACACTCCGCCTCCCAATTTTCAAGACAGGACTTCTGCCGACATTAAAGAGGAGCTCAGGAAGAGGTACAATAGGACATTTGGTGACAGGGAACTTTAAAAATACATTCACTGCTACCCATCATGCATTCATTATTTAAGTTGTCAATTACTTAAAAAAAAGAATTTTAAAAATATTTTCTAGTCTTTATATAATTAGACTGTATTCTCGCCATGAATTTAGCCTTAGACGCTGGCATGGCCTTTAAATGAAATAAATAAATAAATAAAAATATTTATTCCATAATATCTCACCACTTACTGCCCAAAGGATTTTCTACTATTTCGAAATGACTTCATGCATAGAAAATGTATTGAGATTATGATATTAAATATTAAGATTATAAAAGATTTAGTTTTATGACCGTGCATTAAATATGGCAATACATTCATAAAAATAATAATTGTATGGTAAACTGTAAATAAAACATTGGGAAATATGATATGAGTGCTAAACCCTGTAGGAGAGTAAGTAATATGCTCAATTTTTCCTGGATGGTGTTCAAGGTTGAGTCACAATCTAAACAAAGCAGTACAGAACACTGCCGCCCAATGGTCAGATTTTGAACTGCAGTTTGTGCATGACGGCTTGGCAACAGGCAGGTAAATAAAACGGCATGTGTGCTTGCGCAGGTATGAACAGCAGCAGGCCATTATCCAAGAGGAGTTGGCTCGCATCGCACACAAAGAAAGAGAGGCAGCGCTTCAGGACGTCACTCGAGCGGTGCAAAGAGAGAGAGCACAGACGCGGCAGGAGTCGGAGAGAGCCAAACAGCTGGGGAAACACTTCAAAATACTTCAGTACAGAAGTAAAACGATGCATGCAAATGCGATTCCACTGTGCACTCAGACTCGCGACATGAATGCGTAATACAATGTTTTGGTTTGTCAGGTGGGGTAAAGTAAAATTTTCATTATTCATAGAAAGAAACATATGCAGATTTGTCAACAAAATCAACTGCAGGTTTTAGATTTAATTTGTTGGATGTATAACAGGTTGTTAAAACCAGATGCAGCTATTTCATTTTTATTGTTGCATTTGGCATACACTGTTATCCAACTTTCAATTTTATCCGTTTGTGTGTTCGAATCCACATTCTTTCCTACAATTTAGCTATAGTATAAGTAAATAAAATGGGGAGGGAAAATAATAGCTTATATTTTTATCTCTGTAAATTTCCTAGGTTGAATAGTTTATTAAAAATAGCATTGCACAGGGGAGGTGAACTGTTGGTCTGGTTAGGTCCCTGACCGTAAGAGTAACACACTGCAGTGCTTTTGACGTGGATGAAATTGCCTTTTTGAATCTACTCTCTCTTTTTCTGCACGTCACCTCATACACTCATGCTTCAATAGTGTTTCACCTTATCTGGTCTACAAGAGTTACATGTCGCTTGTCGTCTTCACTCGGAGGAGTGGGATTGGATGACAGCGTGACTGCCCGAGGCCCATAAGGGACATGTCACCTAATGTTGGTGTGTCTTATCTAAGCTTTGACATGTTCTGGACACTTAATAGAAAGGTTTCCCTTGGGCTAAAGGTTTGAAGAGAGTAAAATGTGTGTCTTTGAAGGTTGTGATGGTAATTATGGATCAGTCGGTTTGTTCGTTTTTGAACATGCTTCTCTTTCAAGCTTAGACTCTTTAGCAGATGTGCCCGATGTTACAGAAGATCCGTGATCCTGTTGTTTGTATTGGGTGTGTGATCTTACACCTTTGGTTGTCTGGTTTTGATTCACTGCAGGTTTTTCATCTAATACAGTATCATAATAGTAAAACATGTGAATTTATTAAAGAGACACTCCACTTTATTTGAAAATATGCTCCCAGAGTTAAATATGTGATTTTTACCATTTTGGAATCCATTCAGCCGATCTTCGGGTCTGGCGGTACCACTTTTAGCATAGCTTAGCATAATCCATTAAATCTAATTAGACCATTAGCAGTGCGCTTAAAAATAACCTTTTAAATGCCTGAAAATAGTCCCCGTGGTAACTTTCAATGGCAGGGGACTATTTTCAGGCACTGTGTAGTGTCATTGCGCCTCCTGCAGCCATGTTATGGCAGAAAAGTCCTCTATTATTATGCCAGCATGAGAGTATAGTTCCTAGCCATATCGGCTTAGAAAAATCGCAACTTTTAATTTTACGTTGGTCTTAATACACGATGTAACTACAGAAGAGTCAAGTTTTAAATAGGAAAAGTTTCAAACTCTTTGGTTATTTTTTTGCGCGATGCTAATGGTCTAATCAGATTCAGTGGATTGTGCTAAGCTATGCTAAAAGTGTTACCGTTAGACATGGAGATCAGCTGAATGGATTCCAAAATGTTTACCTCTAGGGGAGCTGGAAAATGAGCATATTTTTAAAAAAGTGGAGTGTCCCATTAATATAAACATAAATGGAAATGAGTCAGCAATATGCCAAATTTTTAAAGGTATACCCCCAAAATGTAAAATGTATTAGCATTTAAATATTCTTGTTGTGCCACACCTGATGTGCGTCTGACTCTGCAGCATAAGATGGTTTTAGCTGGTTTAAGGTGGCAGTAGCTGGTTTAAGCTGGTCCTCCCAGCCTGGCGAAGCTCTCGCTTAACATGCATGATGGTCATACATTGGAGGAATAGATTTTTTGCTGAATGTTTTTTTGGGCAGATTATTTTTTATTGATGTACTGCCGTAGTATATATAAAAAGAATTATGATTTTGTATTTTACTCTGTTGTTTCCAGTGTTTCTCAAAGTGGAAATAAATTGAGTGTCAGAAGTGTTTTGGATGCTTATATATTTCCTATTTTGTCGGTTTTATTGCAAGAATATGATGGATGACTTGGCCAACTGTTTTCTGACGCTAGTCTTGGCAGGGCTACATGTGTCTGACTCGAGATTTGGGACCGTTTAGCCTTAAAAGATAAATAAATTGAAACAATCATGGACCTGTTTACTAAAACATTTATATAATGGGAGAATTGTTTACTGCATTCGTTTTTTCAGCCTGATGTATATTTGTTTAAATAACTTTGGTTTTTGTTTCAGTCTCAGTGTGAATAGCTTCAAATTTGAGATGCTTTGCTTTTATGTTTACCTTTTTTTAATGTGAACACCCCTACTATACATTCCTTTATAACACTTAGTAAATATTTGTTGTACTAAATAGTTAAGATTAGGAATATTTTGCAGATAGTTTTAATCCAGAGGTAGCTGTGCAACAACAACAGTATAATTGCTGTCCATGAGTTCCTTTGTCAAAAAAAGGTCCCTAGCTGTCACTGGGGCAGTACCCTTTCAATAATTACACCTTTGCACCTTAAGAGTTTATATTAGTACCTCAAAGGTACACATTGGTATCAAATGTATAACATTTTTTGAAAAAGAAAGAAAAATCATTCGGTCAGTGTTTCGAGCACATCACCTTGCTACAACCATTTATGCAAATAAGCATTTTAGTTTTATTCCCATTCATTATTTGATATTTGATTATTTGAATTGTGTTATGGTCTAACAGTACAAAAGTGTTAAAATCTAGTAATGTGTCACCCCCGCCTCTACTTTTTCACTGGGACTACAGTAACACTTTTCCTGTGAAATTCACCAATCATCTTCCTCCTTGCTGCCTCCCTCCATCTGTCAGTGTCCGTGAGGTTGCGCTCCACAAGCAGTCATTGTATATGACAAACCTTCACAAGATTAATACAAATGAAGAGAGGTTGGAATAGTGGGTAATTTCTTTGCTTTTAAATGCATTAATGTCGCTCTCTGTCCTACTGGCGAGGCGAGGTGATAAAGTTGTATTTGCATTTGGCACTTCACTGCCACAGTTCCATTAAAAGGCTCGTCTCATTAACATCGCTTTGCGCTTTTTGCAGAGCCTTCCACCCGCTCCTCTAGCGCGCATGTTACTTATGCATGAGAGATGCTAAAATAATCGTAGTGCTCCCATGCCTGGCTTATCTCTGTATGATAAGGGCTCTGATCCTTCTCCAGGCTCTCTTATCTGATTTTGTGTCAGATGAATGATGTTATTCAAATCTGATTTTTGAGCGTACCTGCTGATGACGTGACATCGCAGCACAAAGCTTTACATCTGCATGTGAATGGCGTGCGACTCTGTAGGGCTTCCTGACAGCGGGATTCGTACTAATCAAGAACTGTTTTACAGTGACTTCATTCTGTCTGTTTAGATATTTTTGGTATGCGAGTAGGTGACACACATCGTTTCCATTGGATTTTTTTCATTTTAGGTTTAAATATGTAAGTCTCATACTGTGGGCCCTGCATGGTCAAATATACGTTGGTATTTAAGGTAAGGTCATAAAAATTGCACGTGTAATAATAAAAAAGGATTGAAAATATGCTGTTTAAAATGGTTTCATTGACAAAGTCAGAAATAAAGGTACAAAAGCTGTGACTTGGATGGTACCTTTAAGGGTACTAAAACCTTTTGAAGTACTAAGGTGTATCTGTGAGGTACCAATATGCACCTTTGTGGTACTAATATGTATATTTAAGGTACCAATATGCACCTTTGTGGTACCAATATGTATCTGTGAGGTACCAATATGCATCTTTGAGGTACTAATATGTATCTGGGAGGTACCAATATGTATCTGGGAGGTACCAATATGCACAATTGCAGTACTAAAATGTATCTGTGATGTACCAATATGCATCTTTGAGGTACTAATATGTATCTGTGAGATACCAAAATGCACCTTTCGAGGTACTAAGATGTATCTGTGAGCTACCAATATGCACCTTTCGAGGTACTAAGATGTATCTGTAAGGTACTAAGATGTATCTGTGAGGTACCAATATGCACCTTTCGAGGTACTAAGATGTATCGGTGAGGTACCAATATGCACCTTTGTGGTACCAATATGTATCTGTGAGGTACCAATATATATCTGTGAGGTACCAAAAATGCACCTTTGAGGTACTAATATGTATCTGTGAGGTACTAATATGCACAATTGAGGTACTAAAATGTATCTGTGAGGTACCAATATGCACAATTGATGTACTAAAATGTATCTGTGAGGTACTAAAATGTATCCATGAGGTACTAAAATGTATCCGTGATGTACCAAACTGCATCTTTGAGGACCAAAATGCACCTTTGAGGTACTAATATGTATCTGTGAGGTACCAAAATGCACCTTTGAGGTACCAAAATGCACATTTGAGGTACCAAAATGCACCTTTGAGGTACCAAAATGCACCTTTGAGGTACTAAAATGCACCTTTGAGGTACTAAAATGTATCTGCGAGGTACCAATATGTATCTGCAAGGTACCAAAATGCACCTTTGAGGTACTTAAATGTATCCGTGAGGTACCAATATGCCCCTTTGAGGTACTTAAATGTATCCGTGAGGTACCAATATGCCCCTTTGAGGTACTAAAATGTATTCGTGAGGTACCAATATGCACCTTTATAGGTACTAAGATGTATCTGTGCGGTACCAATATGCACATTTCGAGGTACTAAGATGTATCTGTGAGGTACCAATTTGCACCTTTGTGGTACCAATATGTATCTGTGAGGTACAAATATGCACTTTTGAGGTACTAAAATGTATCCGTGAGGTACTAAACTGTATCCGTGAGGTACCAAAATGCACCTTTGAGGACCAAAATGCACCTTTGAGGTACTAATATGTATCTGTGAGGTACCAAAATGCACCTTTGAGGTACCAAAATGCACCTTTGAGGTACCAAAATGCACCTTTGAGGTACTAAAATGTATCTGCGAGGTACCAATATGCACCTTTGAGGTACCAATATGTATCTGTGAGGTACCAATATGCACCTTTGAGGTACTAATATGTATCTGGGAGGTACCAATATGTATCTGTGAGGTACCAATATGCACAATTGCAGTACTAAAATGTATCTGTGAGGTACCAATATGCATCTTTGAGGTACTAATATGTATCTGTGAGATACCAAAAAGCACCTTTCGAGGTACTAAGATGTATCTATGAGCTACCAATATGCACCTTTCGAGGTACTAAGATGTATCTGTAAGGTAATAAGATGTATCTGTGAGGTACCAATATGCACCTTTCGAGGTACTAAGATGTATCGGTGAGGTACCAATTTGAACCTTTGTGGTACCAATATGTATCTGTGAGGTACCAATATGTATCTGTGAGGTATATGCACCTTTGAGGTACTAATATGTATCTGTGAGGTACCAATATGTATCTGTGAGGTACCAATATGCACAATTGCGGTACTAAAATGTATCTGTGATGTACCAATATGCACCATTGAGGTACTAAAATGTATCTGTGAGGTACTAAAATGAATCCGTGAGGTACCAAAATGTATCCGTGAGGTACCAAAATTCACCTTTGAGGACCAAAATGCACCTTTGAGGTACTAATATGTATCTGTGAGGTACCAAAGTGCACCTTTGAGGTACCAAAATGCACCTTTGAGGTATCAAAATGCACCTTTGAGGTACTAAAATGTATCTGCGAGGTACCAATATGCACCTTTGAGGTACCAATATGTATCTGTGAGGTACCAATATGCACCCTTGAGGTACCAATATGTATCTGCAAGGTACCAAAATGCACCTTTGAGGTACTTAAATGTATCCGTGAGGTAACAATATGCCCCTTTGAGGTACTTAAATGTATCCGTGAGGTACCAATATGCACCTTTCGAGGTACTAAGATGTATCTGTGCGGTACCAATATGCACCTTTCGAGGTACTAAGATGTATCTGTGCGGTACAAATATGCACCTTTCGAGGTACTAAGATGTATCTGTGAGGTACCAATTTGCACCTTTGTGGTACCAATATGTATCTGTGAGGTACAAATATGCACTTTTGAGGTACCAATAGGTATCTGTGAGGTACCAATATGCACGTATTTGGTACCAATAGGTATCTGTGATGATGCATTAAAAAACAGTGCATACACCATCCTCATACACTAGATGGCAGAGTAACTCTTTAATACAATACATGTTTATTGTATTTCTAGCAGTACTCAATACAACGCCCATGAGATTACTGTGATTCAGCTTTCTGTGCTAATTCATATTGTAAAATGTGTTGCTCTGGTAGATTGTAATGATATTTAAATTGAGATAACTCATTGTATTATTCAGTGTTTTGGTTATAATTGTTGAATATTTCATTATTTCACACCGAAATTATGATGTAGCTCTGCAACATACATACATCTAAGTGTAAATGTGTTCTAGTAACTCAACTGGTTAAGCATTGTGATAGCAGTGTAAAGAAAGGGTTTGAACCCAAAAAACACACAAGCTGAGTAAATGTATGAGTTTAATGCACTGTAAGTAACTTTGGACAAAAGTATCTGCCAAATGTGTACATGTAAAATCAGACGTCCAGCTATCATGTGTTCAGTAGTTTGGTCTGCTGGTGTACATACAACGTTCAATATAGTGAATAAAAGTCAATATACTCTGTCTCGCATGTTAGTTGTATTTGTGCAAACTGGCTTAGCAGTAAGTCTACATAATCTGGAAATCACATACGTTGGCTCATCTGTATGTTACGTGTGTAATTCACTTGAAAACAAAGTTAAGAAATTGCCTTGCCCAAAATTATCCACTGTATGTTCAGTGTATAAAAAAACATTTGTATTTGTCTTTTCGCTAAAGTTTCTATTTCGTGTATCACAGAAGAAAGCTAGTCCTACAAGTTTACAACAACATGCTTGTGTAATTAAAGATATATATATAACTCTACACGACATTTGTTTGGAGAACCGTAGCTTAGTTAAAAAAAGTCTTTGATCCAAGTTTATCTTCTCACAGTAAAACTTCATCCTCCACCTCATCACAAACATCAACATTTGCCCTCACAGAAGTATCACAATAAGCACCCTGTTATCAGTTTGTTGGTTTATTTATTTGCGTTCTCTCATCTCCCCCCGGTTTATCAGAGGAGCTCAGCGTGAGTAATCCGCTGTAGCGCGAGAGAAGAGAGCCGGTGTGGTACCAGAGTCCTATCGGTAATTGTAATCTCGGCCCTGACATCTTCTTGCATGCAAAGCCATTAAGACTCCTGCGCTCCTCGAGCATGCGCCAGACCGCGGCTCAGGTAATTGCCAGAGGGGTGCGCGGCAGCAGGTGGAGTGGATAGATTTTATCCCGCGCTCCCTGCTCCGACTCTTCCTTTCTAGCGTCGACGCTCGAGCAGGAGTCTGGGATAAGAGGGAATTAGGTGCAGGATTAGGTCTTGTGTTTGTCTCTGCAAGTGTTTACTTGTGTTTTTTTAGTCACAGGTTTCTCGGCTAAGCATTTTTTGCGTCGTTTCGTGTTGTCCTCAAAATGCCAAAGTGGTTGCAATGAAAGCGTGCAGAATTTGTTATCTCGAGTTTGTTTGTTTATGGATGTTCTGGACATTTTATTGACTGTGGATTTAAGGAGTAGGTGGGAAATTGATTAGGCAGATAAAGGGGGAATTGGGACACAACGTAGGCAAGATTCAAACCTGTATATGCTGCATAATCACCATGCCCAAAATGGTAACACTTTACAATAAAGTTGTATTTGTTAGCATTAGTTAATGCATTAGGTAACATGAACTAACAATGAGCAATAGTTCGATAATGTTTATTCATCTTAGTATGTTAAAGGTGCAGTGTGTAAATTTTAGCAGCATCTAGTGGTGAGGTGGTGAATTGCAACTAACGGCTCAGTCCACTGCTTACCCCTCGCTTTTGAAACACATAGAGAAGCTTCTGTAGCCAACACCGGACAAACATGTCATCGTTGGAAACAACTTAGTAAAAAAAGTTTGTCCGTTAAGGGCTTCTGTAGAAACATGCCGGCCCAAAATGGCCACTTCCATGTAAGGGACCCCCGGTGTATGTAGATAAAAACGTCTCATTCTAAGGTAATAAACACATAACGGTACATTATGAAAGGTCTTTATACACCCCTGATAATATAGTTTTGTATATTATTTTGCATTTTTCTCAAGAGATCCTTTTTAAAATTAAACACTGCACCTTTAGAGGGTTAGTTCACCCAAAAATGAAAATACTGTCATCATTTTCTCACTATCATGTTGTTATGAACTTGTATACTTTTTTGTTCTGATGAACACGAAGGAAGATATTTTGAGAAATGTTTGTAACCAAACTGATCAGAGGCCCCATTGATGTCCATAGTAGGAATAAAGAATACTATGGAAGTGAATGGGGCCTCTGATTGGTTTAATTAAAAATATTCCTCAAAATATCTTCCTTCGTGTTCATCCGAACAAAGAAATTTATACAGGTTTGTAACAACATGAGAGTAAGTAAATGATGACAGTATTTTCATTTTTGGGTAAACTATCCCTTTAATTTCAGCATTTACTTGAAATCAACAGTTGTAAGTAAACATTAGTTAATGCACAATGAACTAACATGAACAGTTGTATTGGCATGAACTAAAAATAACAAAGATTATTTAGATAAAACTAACATTGCACATTGTTAGTTCATGTTAGCTAATGCATTTACAATGTCAATGAATGCAATCTCATTGTAAAGTGTTACAACCAACCTTTAATCTCTCTTCTACTCCTAAAATGCTCAATTTCATATTATGTATTTGGACACGTTTGAATCTGCGTTTTTCATATTAGTCACCACTGATGCTCATGATAACAGGTAAGGTTATCGTTCAGGGGCAGGCGACCTCCTAAGCGGACAGGATTATGAGTGCTAGCTACACGCTTTACCCGTGGTTCAATAAAACAAGATGAGCATATAAAATTTTTATACCATGTGAGCGTTTGACCGTTCCACACCGATTCCCGTGTCTCTCCCTTTGGTGCCAAACGAATCCTGACCCTCCGTCAAATAGTTCCTCTAGATTTGTCTTGATGCTCTAATCTATTTTCCCTCATGTCATTAATATCACGTTCAAGACCCTGCTCGAAAATGACATCGACGTTCAAGCCCTCGGCTCTCGCTGGCACGGTGGCCGGTTCAGGATCAGATAAGGACCCTGCGTCGCCCTGCTCAGCAGAGAAATTATTCATAGCAACGGCACGAGTGGCCCTTCCTCTCCTCCCTAGACGACTAAAGCGGCGTGCACTCTGGGTAGTCAGTTTGAATATTAAGTGCTAATTTATTGCGTAGCCGGGAGCTACGTGTTAAATAAACGCAGACAAGTAAATAGACGAGAAACGCAGGAGGGAAGCTTTGCCCAGATATCAGATGGCAACGCAGCACATCCAACCTAGAGGAGACGACGGATTATAAACACACACCGCAGGACACAACAGATGTACCGTGTGCATTTTTGCATAAGATGAAGCGGAGAACGAACGAGAACCGTCTCTCGTAATGAGCTTCAGTCACATAGCCTCCGAAAGTTGAAATTAAATTAAATGAACCTGAATCAATTTCTTCATGACATGGGTTAATCAATAGCCGTCTGGTGGTAACGTTATCTGGACGTTTCATGTGGAAAGAGCATTTAATTGTGGATTGTCATTACCAGAGGATGTAATGAATAAAAATGAGTGGTTTTATTTAATTGTTTTATTACTTGGGTAACATCTAAATCTTGTATTGCTTTTCAACAATGTTCTTGCTGAAGTACAACTTTTGATTTTCTCACCCTTATGCCTTATATATAATAACAATATATAATACACAAGCCTAAACAATATTTGGAGATTTAGTTAATCTGTATAAAACAAAATACACTTACCTAAAGGATTATTAGGAACACCTGTTCATTTTCTCATTAATGCATTAATGATGTGGGGGATGTTTTCTTGGCACACTTTAGGCCCCTTGGTGCCAATTGGGCATCGTTTAAATGCCACGGCCTACCTGAGCATTGTTTCTGACCATGTCCATCCCTTTATGACCACAATTTACCCATCCTCTGATGGCTACTTCCAGCAGGATAATGCACCTTGTCACAAAGCTCGAATTGGTTTCTTGAACATGACAATGAGTTCAATGTACTAAAATGGCCCCCACAGTCACCAGATCTCAACCCAATAGAGCATCTTTGGGATGCGGTGGAACGGGAGCTTCGTGCCCTGGATGTGCATCCCACAAATCTTCATCAACTGCAAGATGCTATTCTATAAATATGGGCCAACATTTCTAAAAAATACTTTCAGCACCTTGTTGAATCAATGCCACGTAGAATTAAGGCAGTTCTGAAGGCGAAATAGGGTCAAACACAGTATTTGTATGGTGTTCCTAATAATCCTTTAGGTGAGTGTATAATACAACAGATATTTTGAGATTGTTACAGATCAGCTAGGTGAAGTCAAATATGGCGGGATATTAGTAGCATAAAATCTTATTGGTTTTTGCACGTGTGTTTTGTCACAAGACATGCAAGAACCAATAAGATTTGACATTCTCGACGTTCCTCCATATTTGCATGTACTGCACTCATAGCAACTTGCAAGAGCAAGTGCCATTTAACTCTTTCCCCCCAAATTGACGAGTTATCTCATCAATCTACAATACCGCTATTATTCACCAGGCGGCACTCTTCCGCAACTTATAAAACCCAGAAGTATCGCCCTAGGGCAAACAGCTGTATGTCCGTGTTAGTATTGGGGATCGCTCTGCATCTGATCTCTATCAAAAGTCCTTAAAAAAAGGGAATTATCTCAGCTTTTTGCTCAAAATTTTGTGTTTTTGAAGAAACCTACCCATATTTGAGAGGTGATAAAGAGAGAACTAATGAAGGTAGGATCAAACTTAAAGCAGAGGGTTTGTTGTTTCTCTGCTCCGTTACATTGCATCTATCCCGCCCTGAATACTATAAGTTGTGCATGCCTCATACACCGTTGTTTATAGTGAGCCCGACTCGGAGCAGGGCTCATTTCTAGACTTATCAGTGTAATTCATGCTTGCCTGCGTATTATCAGCCTGCTCCAGATCCCAAACAGAGCGTTACACGAGTGCAGCACGCCCATCAGATCAGCTTTGTCACCACAGAGAGTTTAAAGAGGATAAATAAAGAAATGACGAGGCCCGTGTGTAGTCAGGAGACGGATTGAGCAGACGCGAGCTCGCTTGTGTGTATCTCGACAGGCTTTGAGGGTTCTTTTAGATTGAGAGATGAATGTGCCGTCATCAGAACGGCAGGGAGCATGTTCTTGATTCTTCAGTTAAGAGTTTGTCAAGTCGCTTTTAGTTCCTCGAGAGGCTATTTTGGGCCGTACGCAGTTCTGCTGGCATGGTAACACTCCTCTTTAGTATTGTAAATGCCACTTACATAAATAAACTCCTCTAAATGTGTGAAAAATTTGCTTCATTGTAAAACGGTAGTTACCGTATAGCTTTGAAAGCTGAGTGTATGAACTGTGTTTGAAGCTTTTGTATTAAAAGTACATGGTACTGAAATGGTAGGATTTCAGGAACAAGATTTTTTTTTATGTTCGCACCGACAGCAAAAATTAAGCAATTTCATTACTCAATATAATTGTTTAATAATGTATTCACAATTAAAATGCATACGTTAAAGGACACACATGATACAAAATCCACTTTTACAAGGTGTTTGGACATACACTCACCTAAAGGATTATTAGGAACACCATACTAATACTGTGTTTGACCCCCTTTCGCATTTAGAACTCCCTTAATTCTACGTGGCATTGATTCAACAAGGTGCTGAAAGCATTCTTTAGAAATGTTGTCCCATATTGATAGGATAGCTTCTTGAAGTTGATGGAGATTTGTGGGATGCACATCCAGGCCACGAAGTTCCCGTTCATCCCAAAGATGCCCTATTGGGTTGAGATCTGGTGACTGAGGGGGCCATTTTAGTACAGTGAACTCATTGAAATCAAGAAATCAATTTGAAAAGATTCGAGCTTTGTGACATGGTGCATTATCCTCCTGGAAGTAGCCATCAGAGGATGGGTACATGGTGGTCAAACAGGGATGGACATGGTCAGAAACAATGCTCAGGTAGGCCGTGGCATTTAAACAGTGCCCAATTGGCACTAAGGGGCCTAAAGTGTGCCAAGATAACATCCCTCACACCATTACACCATTGCATTAATGAAAAATTAAACAGGTGTTCCTAATAATCCTTTAGGTGAGTGTAAATGTGTGTTGGCAGTCAACCCTACAATGAAAAAATCCCTGTTAAACCAATTCTGTCTTATTAGACATGCTGTTTTGATTCTCTTGTTAATGGGATGTCACACAAACAAAGCCCCGCCCACGACCACTGACTGTGGTTCATTTACCCAAAAGCTGTGTTTGTCAGCACATTGTAGCGCTAATGCAATACTATTATCAGACTATTGACTATATTCACAGGAATCAGATCTATTGTTAACCAAAAGCGCTTACTGTCTGTTGGTAAGGGATTGAGAAGCAGTAGCTCATTTGCATTTAAAGGTACACACATGAAAAGAGCTTTTTTTTGCTCCCACTTAAATAGGGGCATTTGGACACGCTATAACAAATGATCTTCACAGACACATTTTAGGCCCCCTTGAGACTTATATTATATATTTTAAAAATGGGCATAATGTTTTTTTTGGGGCTATTTTTGCCTTTATTAGATAGATAGACAGTATGATAGGACAGGACAGGAAAGTAACGGGTGAAGAGGGGGTATTGGATCGGCAAAAGACCTAGAGCCGGGATTTGAACTCGGGTTGCCGAAAGTGCGTATATCGGAGCACTGCCCACTACACCATCGGTTTTGACTGACATCTTGTTTGAGAGAATATGTGGCCGTATCTTTGAATTCAAGGCTGAAGTCTCATAATCTAATGATGAGATTTTGAGCATCAAAGTTTAAATCATTGATTTGACATTGATTTCAATCTTTGACATGATCTTACTAAGAAAGTCTTGAAAAAAAAGTGTTTTAAGGAAGTCACATCACTGCACTGCCATGTTTGCAACGCCTCCATTTCTTGTCAGATACTTCGCATGCCAAACAATCGTCAGGGAGTGTCACAAAGAACAGGCGACACTGTACAGAGCCAATTTTTAATGGTTGACAATTGGCTCTTTTTACTGGAAAGGCTTCCTTTGCTAGAGCGGCCATATTGACTGCTGCACTCGTCCCCATATATTCTCTCTCTCTCTCTCTCTCTCTCTCTCTCTCTCTCTCGGAGTGCATGCTGGGAGTAGTTTGAGAGCGGTGGTGGGTGAGACCTGAGCTCTGTGAATATCTTTACATTTCTGCATTTTTAGGTTGTTTTCTGTTCTAATTTCTTGCATGGTGTGGAAGTTTACACTTTAAGCACTTTTGTAGAGACTGCGCAGGGAGATGGCGTCTCACGATGAGACGCTATCGTTATCTCTGCGAAATGGTTTCAGGTGTGTACCTGAAGACGGCGTCTCGGTGGAAGACGTGCTTGTTTCCACCGGGGAAGAAGTCGGACATGAAAATATCGTGTCCGCTTCTCGCATGAATAAGGCTGTAGTGATTTTCGTAAAGGATCATAACCTTGTTAATCGTGTAATCGAAAATGGCCTTGTTATAAATGAAAATCTTGTTCAGGTTACCCCTTTGTATGCTCCGTCTGCAAGAATCACTGTATCAAATGTTCCGCCTTTTATTCCCGACGATGCATTGGAACGAGAATTGTTACGTTTTGGCAAATTTGCGAGTGGTTTTAAAACTATCCCTCTGGGCTGCAAACACCCGTCATTAAAACACGTCAAATCTTTTAGGAGACAAGTGTTTATGTTTCTGGATTCTCCAGAAAATACGTTGGATGTTTCTTTTCGCGTGCGACATGACGGGAGAACCTTTATGGTATATGCGTCAACTGGACATTTGCGATGTTTCGAATGCGGTGACCTTGGCCATAAAAAGTTTACATGCCCACATCGTGAACACGCAGCAGAGAGCAGGCCTGGTGTCTCAGGTGAGGGAAATGTGTCGGAGGTTTCAGTTCAGGGAGAGGAATCCACATCATCTAATCCGGTGAGTAATGCTGATGCGGCGCCGTCCGCTACAAAAACACTAGACAAAGTTGTTATTACTTCCGATGTTAGAGATACTGATGTAAGTGAAAGTCAAAGTGATGAAGGTAATGTTGAGCAAAACATCATAAGTGACGAACCACAAGAAATGAATGTGATGCAGGCGGGACCTAGTTCTAATTCTTGTGTGGAAGCTGGTCATATGGAGGCGAGTCAAAAAGCTTTGTGTTCTAGCAATGATACAAGTATACGGGATGATGTATCGGATGACAATGGTTCTATTGATTTTGATTGTGATTCACAAGCAGGTTCTGTGTGTGGACCTGAAGGTACTTCTCAAGATATGAATAAAGATTCCTCTTTATATTCATTAGAGGAAATCAATAGCTTTCTTGATGACACGTTTGGAAGACAAGTTAACATCAAAGACTTTTTTCCTGATGTGGAAAAATTTGAGAGATCTGTGGCTTTTTACTATAAAAATGTAAGTCATGATCTGTTGAGTGAAAAGAAGCGATTTCGTTTGAAAAAACATATAACTTCCATTAGAAAATACAGAAAGGTGGATAAAAAGAGGAAACTAAAAGCTTTTTTGTAACCTACTAGCCATGCATCACGCGGTGTTCCTTTTTTGCTGCTCTTTTCTGTTCTTTCTTTATCCCTTCCTTTTTTTATATATGGATTCATTGAGGGTGGGATCACTAAATATTAATGGAGGGAGGGATAGGCACAAAAGAGCTTTGGTGTCTGAGATAATGCATCAAAAAAAGTTAAATGTTATATTGTTACAAGAAACGCATAGCGATGCTGATAATGAAGTTGAGTGGGGATTGTGGTGGAAGGGTCATCATATCCTTAGTCATGGCACGAATCTGAGTGCGGGAATTGCTTTTCTTTTTATGTCAGATAAAAAGATTAGTATTTTGAAAACAGAAGAATTTGTAAAAGGTCGTCTTGCTCTTGTCAAAGCTGATATTGAAGGGCTCATCTTTTACTTCATAAATGTTTACGCACCCAATCTGGGACATGAAAGAATTATTTTCTTTAATATATTGAATAATGTTTTAAAACAAGATTTTAGTGATGGGAATATTATTATTGGTGGAGACTGGAATTGCACGGAAAAGTTTACTTTTGACCGTGTAAATGAGGAACCTCATATGGCTTCTTCTATTCTTTTGTCAAAATTAATGAGGGAAGCTGAATTGTTGGACATGTGGAGAATTAAACACCCAGTAGAGAGGCAATATACCTGGGTTAAAATGTCTGACAATCAGGTTAGTGCTGCCCGATTAGACAGAATCTATGTTTCAGAGTCTTTTAATAATAGAGTCATTGATTGTTGTATTTCTCCTGTGGGATTTTCTGATCATCACCTTGTGTTTATTTCAGTTAATATGACACAGTCTTTAAGAAAATCCTCATATTGGCATTTCAATGCTAAATTGTTGCAGGATTCAATTTTTTGTGAATATTTTGTAACTTTTTGGAATCAGTGGAGAACTAAAAAGGCAGATTTTGAAAGTTTAAAGCAGTGGTGGGAAGTTGGCAAAATCCATATTAAAACATACTGTCAACAATATACTGCATACTCTACTGCCATAGAAAGAGAAACAGTTCAAAGACTTGAAAAAGACATTGATTCTATAGAAACTGCAGTGTTACAAAGAAATGACACAACCATGATTAATAATTTGCAGCAGAAAAAGACGCAGTTAAGCTCTTTATTGAATGAAAGGGTGAAGGCAGCCCTGGTAAGAGCACGTTTTACATCAGTTGCCGAAATGGATGCCTCAAGTACTTTCTTTTTTAATCTGGAAAGATCAGTGGCACAGCACAAACAAATGATATGTCTGCGGCTTCCTGATGGAAAAATAACCAACAATATTATAGAAATGCGTCGTCATGCTGTTGATTTTTATTCTTGTTTATATAAGGCTGACAAATGTAACTCTGATTGTGCTGAAAAGCTGTGTCAGGATCTGCCAAAAATAGACTCTGAATCAAAGAGTGCTTTGGAAGCCAACATTTCTTTTCATGAACTCAGTAATGCTGTTGGACAGTTAAAATCTGGTCGTTCCCCTGGCATTGATGGACTGACTTCTGAATTTTATAAACATTTTTGGAAGTGCATCGGTATGGACCTCTTTGGAGTATTTTGTGAAAGTTATAGGGATGGATCTTTACCAACTTCATGTCAGCGTGCTGTATTGTCTCTCTTACCAAAAAAGGGTGACTTAACGCTCTTAAAGAACTGGAGACCTGTCGCCTTGTTAACAACAGAATACAAACTTCTCTCAAAATGTATTGCTAACAGACTTAAGAAATACCTACATTTGATAATTCATCAAGACCAAACCTACTGTATTCCAAAACGATCAATAATGGACAATCTTTTCCTGGTGAGAGATGTCTTGGATATTTGCAAAACATTTAATGATGAGGTTGGGATATTAACACTAGATCAAGAAAAAGCATTTGATCGTGTAGACCATAAATACCTCTTTAATTTGCTTGAAGGTTTTGGTTTTGGTAAAAAATTTATAAAATGGATACAGCTTTTATATAATGGAGCTTCTTGTATGGTTAAGATTGGTGGTGGTTTAAGTAGGCCTATTTCAGTCGTAAGAGGTATTAGACAAGGTTGTCCCTTATCAGGGCAATTGTACAGCATTGCAATTGAACCTTTTCTTTTTCACATACGAAAAGCTTTAACTGGCCTATCATTACCTACTATGTCTCAGCATTTAAGAATTACGGTTACTGCATATGCGGATGATGTCACAGTGTTTGTAAATGATCAGAATGATATTAATGTTTTAATTGAAATTATTGACATGTATGAAAAGGCATCATCAGCTAAAGTAAACTGGGAAAAGACTGAATGTTTTTGGGCAGGTAAAAGAGATGTAAAAAGGTTCCCAAAACTACCCAGTAATTTAGTATGGAACACAAGTGGACTGAAGATATTGGGTGTATTTTTGGGATCTGAGGAGTATCAGAAAAAGAATTGGGAAGGGGTATTGGAGAGAGTGTGCACCCGACTGTCGAAGTGGCGATGGCTGTTGCCACAGATGTCTTATAGGGGGAGAGTTTTAGTTGCCAACAATTTGGTTGCTTCTGCTTTGTGGTACAGATTTATTGTGCTACAGCCACCTGCTGGACTAATTCAAGAAATCCAAAGGAAACTAGTGACATTTTTTTTGGTCTGGACAGCACTGGGTTCGTTCAGCTGTTCTCTTTTTACCAGTTCAAGAAGGGGGGCAAAGTCTAGTCGACATCAAATCTAGACTGATGGCCTTTCGTTTGCAAGCTGCCCAAAGACTACTTTATACCAATGATATTGCTTGGATAAATACCGCAATTGCTCTGCTAAAAAAGGCAGGAAACATGGGAATTGATAGAAACTTGTTCCTTATGGACTTGAATGAAATCATTTTAAAAGATCTGACCCCTTTCTACAGGTCCATGATGGAAGCCTGGAAAGTATTTTGTGTGTCAAGATCAGTGGAGACAAGTGCAGGTTTTTGGCTATTTGAAGAACCATTGTTTTTTAATAAATTTTTACCCTCTAGACATTTACACTCCAATTTTTTGACATCACGACTGACAGCAGGTGGATGTGTGAAATTGGGCCATCTTCTAAGTATCAGTGTGGACAATCTGAGTGAAAGAACTGGGATAAAATCTACTCGTTTTTTGAAACAGCTCACTGATGAAGTGCTTGCAGAACTGAACTTTGATCAGCGACTTTTCATCAATAATTCTAATCATATTGATGATTGGAAAAATTGGTGTGAATATATTTTTCCAACCCTAATGGTAGCTGCTAACTCAAGACAATGGCAGGAGGAGGAAAATCTCATATTGTCCTTTAATACTCCTCAGCTGGGCAGCTTTGAGTCTGCTGAGAAAACGGCATTATATGTGGCTTGTGTTAAAGTGACCAATACACAATCCTTGTCTGGAGTGATTTTATCTAGATGGACTGAATTTTTTAGAGATAATACCTCCCCCAAAGGCTGTTGGCGGTCATTGTATAAACGGCCAATTGACAAACGAACAGGTGATTTGCAATGGCGCATAGTTCATGGCGCAATAGCAACAAATAGACATGTGGTGCACCTTAATCCAAATACAACAGTGGGCTGTCTGTTTTGTTCTGAAAGTGAATCTGTTTTTCATTTGTTTGTACAATGTGCACGGCTGGGCAATATGTTTACTACCTTAACCCAATGGGCATCAGCATTGGGTGAAGTTTTTTCTTATCAACTGTTTACCCCCCCCCCCCCCCACCCCCCCCCCCCCCCACCCCCCCCCCACCCCACCCCCCCCACCCCCCCCCCCCCCCCCCCCCCACCCCCCCCCCCCCCCCCCCCCCCCCCCCCCCACCCCCCCCCCCCCCCCCCCCCCCCCCCCCCCCCCCCCCCCCCCCCCCCCCCCCCCCCCCCCCCCCCCCCCCCCCCCCCCCCCCCCCCCCCCCCCCCCCCCCCCCCCCCCCCCCCCCCCCCCCCCCCCCCCCCCCCCCCCCCCCACCCCCCCCCCCCCCCCACCCCCCCCCCCCACACCCCCCCCACCCCCCCCACCCCCCCCCCCCCACCCCCCCCCCCCCCCCCCCCCCCCCCCCCCACCCCCCCCCCCCCCCCACCACCCCCCCCCCCCCCCCCCCCCACCCCCCCAACCCCCGACCACCCCCCCCCCCCCCCCCCCCCCCCCCCCAGACCCCCCCCACCCACCCCCACCACCCCCCCCCCCCGCCACCCCCCCCCCCCCCCACCAATGCATTTTTATTTTTGCAAGAAGAAATGTATTTACCAACTGCTATGTTTTGGTTATATAGTTACAACAAATATATAAAGAGCTCTGAAGCAAAACCCTCTGACATGTTTTGTAAATTAGTATTTTTATCAGTATTTTTATTAGTAATTATACTTTAATTTCAGTGAAAGGGTTATTAGTCAGTAATTTGAATGCTTTATTTTCACAAATGTCAACTAGTATTAAAGTCGCAATGAAAGTCGCAACGAAATCCCCCTTTACTTCCGGTCATATGGTATGGCGAGTGGGCGTGGTCCAGGAAAAGATTGCAGTGAGCAAATAGCAACATGACCCAACTTCAGACGATCCAATCAGTTCTCGATGGACCAGTCCTACCTTTTTCTCATTTCAGAAACCGTTTCACTGGGATATACATCACTACGGGAAAATAAGACAAACGCTACTTCTGTTTCATGGCGACTTTAAACAAATTTGACTGTCTTTCGCTGCAAAACCCTCTAAGTACAAAATTGAAAGTCACGTTCTTTCTGTGTTTTTGAAGCTTTGATTGTGTTTACAGTGCACAATATAACATGTGTTCATGTTTCACGTGTAAAAAATTCTGTATTTTTTACACAATTTACTTATCTCTATAGCACTTTTTTACTGTCATAAAAACAGGCTGATGTCTTGTTTGTTCTATGAAGTCCCTCCTTCAGAAATACGTAACAAGTTCTGAATGTGTAGTTTGTTTAGTGTGTTGGGATTTGACAGCAGCTTAGCTTATGCCGTTTGAGCTAAAGCTGGCGACTGACGTATTTCTGTGGGCGGAGTTTAGTCAAAAACCCTTATATTCAGGGTTCTCATGGGTCCTTGAAATCCTTGAAAATTTCTGAATCTGGGGGAAAAATTCAAGGCCCTGGGAAGTTTTTGAAAATATACATACTAGATACAGGTTATTGAAAGTGCTTGAATCTATTTTATGCAAAAAGTTTTCTGAAAAAATCCATATTATTCCCTGTATAGTGTAGGATAATATCATAAAAATTCTAGACTTTTTAAGCACACGTGCTAAACTGTTCGCTTTAAATGCTTATATCTTCTGTATGCGAATGTTGCTTCATACCAAAATACTTTTTTGCATAGTTGCAACGTCTTGGTTAGTATGTAACTGTTGTTCCCTGAGAAGGGAACGAGACTCTGCGTCTCCCTTGCCATACTTCCTGCGTCCCTGTAACGCCGTCTTTGGCAATATTTCAGATAGCGATATACTTCCTGGCTCCTGCATCACCTTTGTCGTTAAGCCTCGCCATTGGTTGAATTACATATACACATTTAGACGCACTTGGAGGCATCTCCAAAGTGTCACCGCAGTGACGCAGCGCGAGTTCCCTCGATGGGGAACTGTAACAATGTATCTTAAAAGGTAACACGATGTAACCTTGCTCTCACTTGAAATGTGTCCCCCCATTTAGTCCTTGAATTTGAGGGTATTGGACCTGGAAAGTCCTTGAAAAGTCATTAGATTTGAAGTTAACTAAGGTGTGGGAACCCTGTAAGTTGACGTCATTCAACCGGGAAGTAGAGGGCTGTAATCCAAACTGGCCGTTCGCTGTAGGCTTTGAAAGGCAAATTCTGTTATAAATATATCAAACTTTGAGCTTTATCATTTTGCAGGTATTATTTATGCTCTAACAGCATCATTACACACTAACTAAAGTTTAAAAAATGGGATCAGGAAGAACGTGACCTTTAAACCTTATTGTAAAAAACTTGCAGTGGCGTTTAACAGATTCTGCCAACAAACCAGTATTCCTGAATGGCCTGAGGCTGGAATTAAGCGAATTTGTAGCAAAATTATTTGATGAACGTATAATACGTGCCGAAAGCATTCGTTTAGTATGTTTTTCTTATTTTTATATATCAGATATTTGTACTTTTTAATGACATTTACATTATTTTTTTACAGGGGAAACAGCTGGACAAGAAAGAGGCGGAGCTAAAAGCCCTGGATGCTTTCTACAGGGAGCAGATTGCACAACTACATAAGAAGGTTGGTGACTTCCCATCAAACAGGAAGTTAATCGGATATGTCGATTTGAGATGTTTTAAATGTTTGACTGTCTACAGGCTGAATAGCTGACAGATGCTAATGTTCATGCTTTTAATTGGTAAATTCTTAAATATCACAACCCCCATCTCATTTTTATTACCTTTAAAGCTCTTCGGTCTCAAAAGCTTTGAAAAATCTGTCTTTTAAGTTCTCCTGTCCCATATAATTTTCACAGCTGGTGTATGACATTTTGGAGAAATAAAATGTGCAGCTTTAAGGAAAGGTATGTGTAAGCTTATAGTCATCTTAGGATCAGCAGGTGGTTCGTGCAAGGCAAAGTAAGATGTCTCTGTTCGTATGCAACCCTCTCTACACCGTAGATATCTTTGCGTTTATCCCCAAATGGGGCTGTTTTCATGGCCCGACCTTCAGCCATCTATCCTCTGTAAATGACTGGACAAAGATCATAATGGTCTATATGCCACTAAAGTGGGAATCTGAAGTGCACGGGCGGCAACGGCGGCTGCCTTTATCCACTGGGTTCACACCTTGATTTACCCCATTGGTGTAAAAAAATGAATAAAGTTACGTTAAATGGAAAGGGCTTGCTCGGCGTGGTAAGGGGCAATGGTGCAGAAAGTGCTTTAGCCAAAGCCTCAAAACCATTCAGTTATTGGCAAATGAAGTCAGAGTCGCTCTCCAAGATTTGTGATTTTCCCCAGTCCCCGTCTTATTCGTTTTCTCTCTTTTGCCCTCCCTCACCCTTATTTTCTACACTCACTCTTTTTCTGAGGTCTTATCGACTGCATGCAGCAGGCAAAAAGTGAGATTTGCTTCTTTCCCCCCCTCACTGACATGCCGGAGGAAAGCGGTCCAGCGTGTAACAGCGGCCGTGCTGTAAGGAAGTGGGCGTCCATAAAAAAGGCTTTTTTGCTTGGTTGAGTTACTTTATTTCCCAGAATGCAAAGCATTCCAGAAACATTATAACCTAGTTGCATAGTAACGTCAAATGAATTTGGTTCAGTGCGATGCATTGTAGGTAACTTAACCACTGTATTGAGCCAAATTCTCATTTGATGTTACTACTCAACTAGGTTATAATATATCTTTGTCTGGTTCATAAAATATTGCTTTTCATTATGAAAAATAAGGTCACTTTATTGCTGTATAATATGTAAAAAACAATATTTAAAGAAACCTCTCAATATTGTTGCATAGTTACGTCAAATGAATTTGGTTAAATGTTAGTTGTTGGTTGGAGCATTGCCGTTTTTTCCATTTTTATATAATTGTATGCCGTCCATTTTGTATTTATTGGCTAAAGAACATCTCATTAGATGCAATTTTTGTATCCTCTCAATCAAAATCTTATTTTTTAAGACGATCCCAGACACCTTGACGGCTTTAGGAAGATAATTCTACTTTATTTGACTCTTTGCCGTGTTCAAGCGCTCTTGCTTTGTTCATATAAGCTTTACTAAGAGAGTTGCTCAGTCACTGGCTTGAAGAATTGCCTTTTTGTTTATTCACTTTAGGCCTAGTGATTCAGGGGAAGGAGATGGAGATGGATGTTTTGGGTACATGCTTCATTGTGATGAGAAAACAAAAGGATTGCAAAGGGAAATATTAGCACTGGGATGGCATCCATGGTGGCTTTGCCGGGTTGATAATTTAACGCTTGTGTCTCTCGAAAGAGGGGATTTGTTCCATGGTGTACAGTTAACGTTGTTTGCATGCCGCAGATTTACGCTCTGCTGTCTTTGAGACTTAATTCGTGTTGCGTTTTGAGTCTGAGACAGGATTATAATAATGCAGTTTCTGTCTGTATTGAATGTACGTTGCTAATATATTTAGTAGTGGATGTTAACTAGAAAGTCATTGAATGGTAAAGTATAAATGAATTGTTTGTTTTTAATGAAGTAGACCAACAACATGGGCCATTATTTTTATTTAAAAATATATCTAAAGATATTTAATGCATTCTGACATATTTACACGGTTAAAGAGTTATATTCCTCAAAAAAGCAGTTGGACGTATAACGGAGTATTTCTGTGCCGAATGCACTTGACCAGGGTTTGTACAAGTTTCTGAAAGTTTTTTTTTTTTATTGAACATGAGAGATTCATAGGTAACAATCTTTGGAGATTTTCACGAAATCCAGATTTAGAAAGTGTCCAGCATCAGAATTTTTTTTGCACATATAAGATTTAGGTCTAAACTTACTATAACCATTATTTTTAGAGGATTTAAAATATATTTCCTATAGAATTATTTATATTTTTTAGATTATCATTATCAAAAATTATCATTAACGCAACATTATATTACATTAAATATATGCATTTACAAACTCATGTATTGGTAATGAGAACTAAAAAGTTGTCTAGGTACTATGACAAACACAATTTCAACTTTTATCTGGAAAGAAAAAAAGAACTGCTTACCTGGTAGCCATCTTGAGTCAATTATGTTCCTTCCAACCAATTTTTTTTTTGAAAATGTTAGTTCCTTGAGGGCTTAAGCAATTATTGAAAATTGTTGCGGAGGATGAGAAAAATTTTCTTGGACACATTTATATTCCTTATTATTTTATCTAAATTTACCAATGATCACCAAATACCACATGTTTATTTACTGTAAATTTTTATAGTATAACATGCACTGAAGATTTTTATTTTTTAGATTTTTTAATTATAAATTTTTCCATTTCACAGAACCCAAATCACGTCATTGACACTTTTTTGTAATGAAAAATTTCCCCTTTAATGTTGAAAAAACAACAAAATTTGTATGTATGATGTCATCTTAAATCATGTGCAAAATAGTACATGAAGAGATGTTTGTAACTGTATGCTTCTTGTTTTGATACTCTTACTTTGCATTTACTTTTTTATTAAAATGTTTCATGACACCTCATAAGTCTAATTTCCCCTATTGCTTTATTTTTTATGGGCAATATCAATGCAGAAAGTTCATTAGAAGTCCTTATATGGGCACTTTAAAGGGGGGGTGCACGATTTCTGAAAATAAAACATTTTGGAAAAGGGGGTCAGGCCGACTACCAAAACACACTTGTAGCAGTGATGCACGGGTCAATGTATAAACAACCAAATATTTTTGGATGACTCGTCCCTGTGGGTGATTTTGGATCAACCCGCGCGTCTCTGACTTGTAGCCAATCAGCAGTAAGGGGCGTGTGTACTAACCGCATCGTTGCCTGGATTGTAATGTGTGGGGCGGGTCTATCATAAGAAGGTCCAGATTCTGTTGGCGTAGGGGCGTGTTTGTTTAGGTAATCTCAAATGTCAACATTGGCTTTCAGAGATCATGCACCCCGCCTTTAACCGGAATAGTGCACGCACACACCAACCAAGAGCTGACACGAAATCAAAGTCACAGAAGAAATGTGTTGTTGTTAGTGAGGAAAATTTAATGAACCCAACATTATGGAAACAATGAATATAGTTTGTTTTTCCGGAGTTGCAGCGTAGTTGTACGTGTCTGTTTGTTTAACCCTGGATTTTGTTAAAATGGAACGGTCCCAACCAGGCCATGCGTCAGAGGCGGTAATTAACACGTCATCATATGTCTGTGTTTTGTTGGCAGTCGGCGCGTAAGTGCATATAACATAAACGTCATGTGCATGAGCATCATAAGTTATCCAGAGATAATGGGATAATGTTTTGTGTGTGTTGCTTGCTCATGACTCACTCCACCCGCGGTACGCCTCAAGGATTTTGTGTTTTTAAACACTTCATGAATGAACATAAATACCCTATTTTAGTGCCTAAAATAAGTGAAAAATCTAATTAACTGAATATTTATGTTTTTTTCCAATTTAGTCGATTAATATTAATGTGTGTGTTTTATAACATAAACACTGAAACCTTCTTCACAATAAAACCACAGATGCATATTTTATAATTAAATAGTCAATTTTGCTTTCCTGTCTGTTTTACACACCTTATAAAAGAACCTTATGACAACATTTCAGATTGTAATGATATTTTGCCTGCGGCATGGATGCGGTTAACAAAATTTTTCCGAAGTACTCCATCAAGGCATAAGGAAGTGGTCTGCATTGTGTCTCCATCGTTGGCTCATAGCAGACACAGCCTGCGAGGATTAATGGCGACCCGGTGCTAATTAATGAGCGATCATCATAAACAAACATTCTGCATTGGGAGCCCCTCCTCTCCGCCCATACACACACATGCACGCTGTCTCACACGCTGAGGTTACAGACGAACTTCTGTCTAATAGCAAATGGGATCAACCTAGTGTGTCAGATGCCCCAGTATTTATATTTACCTCATTACAAGAAAGCGCCGTTTGCCAAAGGGATCACAGACTGGCAATGAAAGGCGCGCAGAGTGTTTACAGTCGGGCTTTAGTTGCTGTGTGACAGAGTTAGACCAATGGGAGAAGGATAATGCAGACAGTTGGCATGTCTGTTCAGACTGCTGTTACCCCAGCAGGGGTATAGGAGGTTGTTGTGGGGTGGGAGGGGGGGTGTATATTCACGGTAGACCTCGAAAAGAGAACTGCACATCCATCCTGCTTCCCAGTCTCGGTCCATGGCAGGTGCACCTGAAGAAGTCTATCTTGCCGCTGCAGGAAGGTTCTTTGCGCCGCGAGTCGCAAATGCCTTTTATCTCGCCGAACGTCCCGTTTCTTGTCTTTTTGATGCGTTGCACGCATAATCACTTCACATCCATAAATTCTGCCAAAGTCTGTATGTAAGCGCCACTGTGAGCAAAGGCTGTAAACAGCAGCATCCCGCCACCGTTTTGAATTAGCGCTAGCATTATCTAATCCTGCTGAACCTTCTCCACTCATGTCTCTCAAGACGAGACTTTTTTTATTGCCCCGCCGTTTTAGCCTACCCCCACCTCGCTTACTCCCGTGCAAAGCACTTTGAAGCACTTGAAGCGTGGATACGAGATAATAATCCTCCTGAAATCCTTGTAGTCGGCCTGACACGTTGTCAACGGGAGACCTCTCTCTCTCTCTCTCTCTCTCTCTCTCTCTCTCTCTTTCTCTTTCTCTTTCTCTTTCTCTTTCTCTGAAAACTACCTAACCAGCTGCTGTACACTTCACCTGGACAGATTCACGATCTCTGGCCCGGAGCGACCATGTCCGGCGCATAATCTAAAATTAATTTACTTCAAAGCTGAAAAAATGATTCATTTACAAATTCGTTTTAATTTTTCAATCCGGCATGCTGTGTTGGATGTATGTACATGTCAGTGACTCCAGGGGTGTAATAGCTCGTTGACTCTGTAATGGCAATGAGCGGGAGGTGGAGCGGTATTACAATCAAAACGCTGGAGAAGAGGATTTTGTGTTTTGCATGCGTTTTTGCTGTCTTGCATCTGGGTATGGTAATGCTGAAGCATTTGAAAGAGGAAATTTGATAAGGCTGAATAAGCAACATGATCACAAATTTTCATACTGGTATTTATGTTTCTCTCTTTCTTGATTCGGTTATTTAATCGTAGTACGTTGGATGTGGGATTAAACGGGCAACTTTAAGGGCTTAAAAGATCAGTAATGAAACATAAATCTGACATAATTTTAAACTTGTTATTTTCTGTTCAGCAGAAGATTATCTCCTATATATTTGCAGGTATCCATAACAAATCTCTGTCCTCATTATTGACAGTGGCAATAGGGACAATCCTCTTTTCCACTTGTTTGTTCATTTAAAATTGTTTGCCACCCTCTATTTTTAGCAGGCGCGGATGTCAGTTCTTAGATTTTTAATTTTTAATTTAAAGCTCACGTAACACACGCTGTTTCTGCATTTCTCATGTTAAAGGCGGAGTGCACAATGTTTGAAAAACGCTTTGGAAAAGGAGACGGGCCGACTACCAAAACACACTTATAGCCAATCAGCAGTAAGGAGCGTGTCTACTAACCGACATCCTTGCCGGGTTGCGTATGTGTGGGGCGGGTCTTTTAAAAGAAGGTCTAGATTCTATTGGGGTAGGGGCGTGTTTGTTTAGGTGATTTCAAATATCAACATTGACTTTCAAACATTGTGCACTCCGCCTTTAATCTGGAGTACCTATAGAGTAGTATTACATCCTTTATATCTCCAAAGAGTCTTTAGTTTAATCAGATTTATAAAAGAAAGATTAGCTTTTCCGATTCTTTCCGACAACGTCCGAAAAAATGAAGAAGGAGGAGTTACTACTCCAGGTGGAGCGAGTACAAGTCATGCAACACTATACAACACGGTTTAACTTACAGGGCTCCAGACTAACTTTTTTCATTAGGACCACAGTGACCCCCAACTGAAAATTATAGGGGCGCAACCAGAAAATGTAGATGCACATACCGTAAATCAACATGCTTACCAAATATTCACATTTCTACTAAGTAATACACTGTATTACTAACAAATACTTTGATGATAGATGCAGAAAGTACAATGTGCGGTTTTAAATTCAGTGTCACATCACAAAAAAAGGTCAAATTTACTGGTCGCTGTGTTAAAAATTGAAAACTATAGGGGCGCAACCAGAAAATTTAGGTGCACATACCGTAAATCAACATGCTAACCAAATATTCACATTTCTACTAAGTAATACACTGTATTACTAACAAATACTTTGATGATAGATGCAGAAAGTACAATGTGCAGTTTTAAATTCAGTGTCACATCACAAAAAAAGGTCAAATTTACAGGTCGCACATGTGGAACTGAATGTAAAATTTAGTGGCACACTCTCAAATTTTGGTGGCAAAATGCCACCATTTGGTGGCAGTCTGGAGCCCTGACTTATGATTCACTACATGTTCGTGTCATTTATATAATATGCACGCGCCTATTTCCAACATAACAGAAGTCTGTCTTACCGCAGGCAACTCATGACCCGGTTGGGACTTTTCAATAAAATCCAGCGCATCAAACAAACACGCAAAACTCCGCTGCTACCCCGGATAATAAACTATATCCATTGTCTCCATGATGCTGACTTTCTTCTCCATCCAAAAACACACTTCATCTTTCATGCCATTGTTGAGTTTTGAAATTAAACAAAGCTGATAAGATGTTTGTAAGTTCTAGCGTCTTCCGGGCGGGGTTGTCAGGGGGAAGTGCCCATAAAAAATTGATGCGTATAGAAACCCCTGAAACGTCAGCTGGACCCGTAATCTGAAAAAAACTTTCCGAAACTTGGACGAACCCTGGCGAAGTGCATTCGGCACATAAATACTCTGTAACATGCCCAACTGCTTTTTTGACACTTTGCCTACGTTTACGTTATTTGTAGCAAAAATTTCCTGAAAAATACGTAAAAAACGCCTATAAAGGACACTAATTGTACCTGCTGTGTTGATTGTATCTTAAAACGATTTACATCATTCGAATCACAAGAACCTCAGCTTTCCAAAAATTTTCGAAGTGATGTGAAATAGTGGAGGCGGGGACTAATAAATATACTAAATGCAGCAAGGGTGTAGAGTTATATTCAAGCTGTTTTAAAGCATGAAAAAATTACTGTGACAGGTAAAACTTTTATACATGCTATGATGCTGCTCAAAGATGAGTTTTTAGTGATACAATTGTTGACTACAGGAAGAATTTAACAAAGATTAATAAATAATTAACTATATTGCTTATTGTTCGCTTATTTTTTCCAATTTATTTTATTTGTTTTTGTTTTACTTTTATCTCATTTCCCGACAGCCTTTTTTAAAACGTTGCCCGCCAGCATTTTTGTGATTTTCAAAAATTTTTACTTCTATAAATATATATTGAATGAAAGAACAGACCCTTTGCTTTTTAAACAAACAAACAAACAAATAAACAAAACAGATTATCATAAAAAATCGTCAAGAAAGCATCATTGGCAGGGAAATGTTTTAAAGAGCTAAAGAAAGAGTTAAAGAGCACCTATTTCATTGCTAAAAAACAAAGTTATTTTGTGTATTTGGTATAATACAATGTGTTTGCGTGGTTTATGGTTAAAAAACACATTATTTTTCACATACCGTACATTTTTGTAGCTCCAGATTTCACTCTCTTCCTGAAAAGCACGGATTTGAAAAGCTCTGTGTCCCTGATTGGCCAGCTAATCTGTACGTTGTGATTGGCCTAAACACCTCTGACGTCAGCCGGAAATGTGACGCTCCTTACCATGTTTGAAAGATTCGGTCACAATGCAATGCTAACAGGAGTTAACTTACAGGCTGAGTCCGAAGCTGGAGATATTATGATAATGTCGTCTTGTCTACATCACCAATCCCAGGCAGTAAACTGTTGCCTACAATCCGTGTGTTAGTCCAAGAAAAGAGATTTACGTTGGAGACGATAACTCGCATCATTGTTTACTTTGGGGTTTGTACCTTTTGCATATCGTTAACATGTACTTATACACACTTACATACCAAAGGAAATGTAAAATCGTGAATCGGACAATAGGTGCTCTTTGAGAAATCAAAGAGGATACAGAAAATAAATAGGGTTGCAGGTAGATTTGTTTTTTGGTGACTGTTATTTTGCAAATTAGGACCATCATCATTATTTGTCCCACTAACATTTCCTAATCCAATTTTAATATTAGGGATAATGAAGGCGTTGGGTTTAGCGTAATTTTGACAGTGCACTCAGCAAGTATATATTCAACAACCAAACAACTAATGCATTAACCAGCAATTTTGCCAAGACTTATTTCTGCCCATCATAGGAAGTGCCCTTAAGTAGAAAGTATCATTGGAAATGCATCCCCACATTGAAACATAAGTACCCAATTCAGATTAAAACATTGACCATTTTGGAAATTCAGTAGCTGGGACTTAATAGTCGAGGGTGCCACTGATTGTCCGTGCCAGGCAAAGAAAATGACAAAGCAGGTGCCAGCTGCGTGATTATAACCAACAAATCCCTTCCTGCTGTGTTGCTACAGGAAGTGCTGCCCAGTGCTAATGTATGCAAAAAAGCAAAGGACTTTTTCATGTGGGGACCCTTCTCATTTAGTATCACTTGCTTATTTCGACCATATATCCATCTGTCCCTGTGGTCACTGCTGAATAGCCGCTGTGATAAAGGTCAGATATCATTATGTTGCAAAGAGGACATGGTAAAATGTAATTGAGACTTTCAAAGGATCCATGTAAATCTCAAAAGTTGCATTAAATCTATATTTTACTGTGTTTAAGTTACAGAGTTGAGCGGTCCTTAGCTTGCTGGTACTGGCAGGAGAGCTTTTATTATTGAGGATTAGTTTTGTTTTATAGCATTAAGTGTTTCCCGCTGGCATGAAAATGACCCTGAATTGAAGATCTGTTTTGAATTGCTCTTTGAAATGACAGGGATATAGGAAATGTGTTTAAGTCAGTGTGACAGAAATACTGTCAAACTGGATTACAGTGTCATCCTAATGGGTTTTGCTCTTTATTTTACTTGTTGATTTGGTAAAAAGAAAGCAGATCTTGGCATGATAAGACGTCTTGCGTCGATTATGCGTAATAAAGTGATAATGGGTGGGGTCATGTAAGCGCTTTTCTTTTATCGAGAAAAACCCATTAAAGCCTAAGCAAAAGACAATTGGCACAGGTAGTTTTTTTTTTTTGCATGTAAACCCCTTAACCGGCTTTCTCGCAGTTTTGTACATGTGCATACTGTATGTCTCCTCCTGTGAAAGATAAAGTCACATGCGAAAGTAAGCTCAAAGTAGCGCAAAAAAGTCTGTGCTCGACTCAAGCAGTTGGCAGAGAACCTGTGAAAATTAAAGCTCAGGTTACATTAATGCTGCGTTCAGACCAGCCGCGGTCGAGGCGTCAAGCGCGAGTGATTTCAATGTTAAGTCAATGTAAAGATGAGGCGTTTAGCGCGGCGGGAAACGCACAATTACAATTTTTTTAACTTTGGCGGAAAAACGTGCCGCGTTAACCAATCAGGAGCTTGCTGTAGTAGTGGCATGATTACAGGAAGCGAGTGGAGTTATTTCGAATACGAATTTCCCATGAATGTCTCGATGACTAGAATTTCATGCACGAATGAACCGAGTAAACTCAAAATGTTCAAGCGGCAAACTAGACGCTGTAGACGCGAATTTGACGCCTCAAACGCGGCTGGTGTGAACCTACGGTTACAGGTTCTGCAGACTTGAGATACAACAGTATGTCTTAAAGTGCACATATTTGTGTATTTAGTATAACACAATATGTTTGTGTGGTTTATGGTTAAAAAACACATTTTCCACATGCCGTACATTTTTGTAGCTCCAGATATCCTTGCCTTTCTCAAATGCTCTGATTTTGTACAAAGCTCATTGATCTGAAAAGCGCTGGGTCCCTGATTGGCCAGCTAATGTGTAAGTTGTGATTGGCCTGAATACTTCTGACATCAGCCGGAAATGTGACGCTTCTTACTATGTTTGAAAGATTCGCTCATAATATAATGCTGACAGGAGTTAACTTACAGGCTGCATTTCAGAAGCAGGTGTGTCGTGTCCACGTCAACAGGCAGAGGAAGTAAACTGTTGCCTACAATCCGTGCGTTTGTTGTAGTCCAAGTAAAGAGATTTAAGTTGGAAAGGATAACTGGCGTCATTGTTTACTTTGGGGTTTGTACCTTTTGCATATCGTTAACATGTGCTAATAAACACTTACACACCGAAGGAAATGCAGAATCGGACTATAGGGGCCCTTTAAAGGGGGGGTTTAATGGTATTTCAAGCATTCTGACTTATTAACAAAGTTATAGAGTTGTTTCCTCATGCTAAACATAGGCAAAGTGTCAAAACAGCAGTTGGATGTGTTACAGAGTATTTCTGTGCCGAAAGTTTCGGCAAGTTTTTTTCGATTACAGTTCTAACTGACGTTTCAGGGGTTTTCGATACGTATCACTTCTTTATATGGGCTTCCACCGGAAAACTTCCCACTAAAACCCCGCCCACCCGTCAATCAGCGGGAGACGCTAGAGCTGCTAACAGCTTATCACGCCACTCAGCTTTGTTTAATTTCAAAAGTCAACAATGGCACGAAAGAAGAAGTGTGTTTTTGGATGTAAGGAGAAGACATCCAGCCAGGGAGCTACACTGCGACCAAAATGGTCGCATATGCGACCTTTTGAACTGCCGTTGCGACCCTAATTTTTAATGGGTCGCAAATGTGCTACCTAATGTTTTAGACAATATGCTATGATTTACTATGAGCATTTATTAAAACAGAAATGTGGATTTTAAGAATACGTTTTATAACGTGCTCTGAGCCATCAACACGTTGGCTTCATTTTGGGTGAAAGCACGTCGTGTCTCTCCCTATCAGTGTGCGTTTGCGTGCTCAGCTGTTTCTCAATGAATTGGGTGCGACGCGACGCAAGCGCAGTGTCTTCCATGTTTCTGAACTTGAGCAGAGGTCTTTCTTCACTGAGGACGCGGGACCCGTATGGTTCCGGGTTTATATTTTAAATGGTCTGTCGGGTCCGGTTAGGTCCTAGTTTAATTACTTTGGGTCCCAAGTCTGATTAATATTGAGTTTATAACCCGAGTCGATCGGAAAACGGCCATGAGCGCTAGCGCGCTAAAGCTCAAGTGCAGTTTAGCGTGCCTTCGGTTTCTATGGCGATGGTTCTTGTTACAACCACGTGCTGCGTTTTCTTTCTCACATGATTTTAATGATCTTATTATTAATAAACCATATATTTTCTAAAACCATATCCATATTAAGTTTGCACAGATTGTAGCAAAAAAGCAGTGCTAATGTCAAGCCCATTGCACTAAACGAGCAAAGCAATGTAACGTTTGTCACCGGGACAGCAAGTAGATTTGAAAATAAAATAAGTGGAATAATATTATTGAAATAATAAGTGGATTAAGCTTTTTAAATCGGCAAGAGAGAAATAGAAAGATAGAGCAGAAGCAGTAAAAGTGCCTATTTAATAGAAATTATTACCATTATAACATCAGTCATAACATCAGTCACATTTATAATCTATAGACCTGCACTGTCTATTAATATACTATACATAGTATTGTATTATATTGAGTTTGATAAAAGGGGTCTAATTGCTTCATATATCAGTGCAAAAACAGTAAGTGTTTTCGTGGTGCTTTGACAAACAGTGTCAGCTTTGTTAATGGCAAAGAAAGTTTGGAGTGTTTAGATTAATGAAATATAATGTGAAATTAATATTAATTTTCAATAAATCAAAGTATTGTGTTGTGTCACACATTATTAGTTCTTCGTCATATGTATAGTAGACCATTATTTGTCAGTGGGTAATGATTGCCCTTTTTACCGGTTACCACCACCAAGTAAAGTTCAGATCTGTGGGAAACACTGACTGCAACGTTTAAGAAAACAAGGCGGCATGTGGTTTAAAAGATGGCAAGTAAAATAAAAGGCATATCTGTATGCAATACAGTTTCATTATTGTTCATTATTAACCAGAGCGCCTTAATATAACTTGAAAAAATATGTGCGACCAAATCATATTTTGCGCCAGTAACTGAAAAAGTTGGTAGCGCAAGTGCCACCAGTGGAAAAGGTTAGTGTAGTTCCCTGCATCCAGCCTTATGGAAACAATGGATATAGTTTATTATTTGCGTGTGTGTTTGATGCAGTGGATTTTCCCAACCGGGTCATGAAGAGTTGCACGCGGTAAGTAAGACTTCTGTCTTGTGTTGGAAATAGTCGCGTGCATATTATATAAATGACACGAACATGTAGTGAATCATCAGTTAAAACGGTGTTGTATAGTGTTGCATGACTCGTACTCGCTCCTACCACGGTAGTAACTCCTCCTTCTTCATTTTTTCTTACGTTATCGGAAAGATTGGGTAAAGCTAATCTTTCTTTTATAAATCTGATTAAACTAAAGACTCTTCAGAGATATAAAGGATGTCATACTACTCTATAGGTTCTCCAGATTAACATCAGAAATGCAGAAACAGCGTGTGTTACGTGAGCTTTAAGACAGATTTCCCACTGGCTTTTGAACGACTATGTAGGTGGTGACGTCATTGCCTGCGAGAAACCTGACAAATCTCCAAATCCCATGTAAGCGCAGTTATAGACGGTTTATTTATTTGCATGTAAATGCATGAAAACAGGTTTCTTTAATGAGCAGGTTTTTAACAGTTATCCGCTTATTCTGTGCATGTAAACACACTCATTGATAAGTAAAAGTCCCAAATGGGGCAGCTTTTTTAAACTGACTTTCTGTCTTCATACCCTTTGAAAAACATTAACGGTATGCGAGACTTTTTGCAGAGTTTCATAAATGTGTCCTGGACCCTTGGTAGGATAGGACAATATTTGGCCATGGATACAACTATTTAAAAATCTGAAATCTGAGGGTGCAAAAAACGCCTTTAAAGTCCTTAGCAACACATACTACTAATGATAAATTAGGCCGTGAAAAGCCATACATCAATTTTTTTTAACACCTAAGTTTGAAGACGCCCCAAAATTGGGAAACGCCTCTTTTTATTTTGCAGAGACCTCCTTTTTAAAAAATGCATTGGGGAATCGCCCACTCAATTTGAGCCAATCAGACGAAGAGGTGGAAAAACACCTATTTCAGTTTGAAGATGCCCCAAAATTGGGAAATGCCTCTTTTTGTACGGCAGAGACGTCCTTCTCGCTACTAATGACTGGTTTTGTTGTCCAGGGTCACAATTATAACCACATTCAAATCCTGACATAAAAATTTGCTTTCATTAAAAAAATCATACTTTTTTCTCCAGAAGCATTCTGTATGCAGACGTTACTGTAGCAGATTGTTGGGATGCTGTATTTTTCAAAATAAGAATTTTCTAATATTTTATAATGCTTGTCTTAATTGACAACATCATTGATTTTTAACTGTAAAAGATGCTGTTTTTTTTAAATAATCTTCTAATAGTTATTTATTTATGAACATGTTGGCCTTTTGAATAGCTTCAAAGTAATTGCCTACATTCTGATAGTGGCTTAAGGCTATATAGACAGCTTTGAAAGTACAGAAGCTTTCAGATTCGCAAACTATAATTTCAAAGAGACTCCCATCACTGGTCCACATCTTTAACTCGTATTACTCACAGCAGAGCTTTGAAGGATTTCTGTCCTCTCATGTTTTATTTACTGAGTTTTTATTGTTTGTGTTTCAGAATGAGGAGCGATTCAAGGTGTCCGCTGAACAGTTCCACACCGCTGCGGCTCGAAGTGAAGCCAATATCAAGTAAGACTTTCTTACACTCATAATCGAGAATCGTCCACAATCAGAACGCAAGTATTTAGAAATATTTCCAACATTGGGTCTCATTAACTGTTAATTGGGTACGTTTTTCGTATTTATATGCACATTGACGCATACAAACTTCCCACGAAAATGTTCTGCCTTATTCACAACACATTAAATTTACATGACTTTTACATTAGGCATTAAGCAGACGCCTTTATATAGAGATTTAAAAAGTGAGGAAGAAAAGTGTGAAGATTTGTCATTACGTGCATCTTTTTTATATGTGTAGAAAAAATAAGTAGGTTATAATAATGTATAATAGAATGTATATAATAATAATATAGATCATGTATAATAATATAATACAGAAAATATTATAGTATAAAATATAATCCTGTAAATTTTATATATCAACTTTATTATAAACATAATTATAGCCTAGTATTTGATTATAGCGTACATGATTATTGCGTACAAGTGGTTTTAGGTTTTCTTGAATTTTTGGGTAGATTTAGAAGAAATTTTGATACAAAAGTTTTTGTTGAATCAGGATTTGTTCATGAAAACATCCATACGCACATCTCACAAATGTATGCCTACGCATGCTTAATGATTAAGACCCAATATTTTGGGGTTCATGTATAACCTTAAACAGATAAGTCAGAAGTTTCTTAACTCCTATAATAATAGTTTTTATTCATGCGTTTTTAATGGCTTTGCTAGAAATTTTGTCATTAGTACTTGAAAGTGTCTCGAAAGTAAATACTTCAGTCAAGTGGGTGTAAAAGTGTGAACAATTTCATAAAGAGACCTCAGAGGTTGAGGTGCCAATTTGGAAAAGTTGATGTAGACACTACTAAACAAACAAGATAGCAAATAAAAGCAGTTATTTTGTTCTGGCTGATATTGACCTCATAATAACCTATACTTTTTTGAAAAGAGAGGAGCTTTTTAGTGCCTTGAAGATGTTTCATTAATGATCGTGTTCGCTGCGAGGTACGCCTTTTCTGTGCACTGCTAGTTTACTCCCTGAAATAGTCTGTAATTGATGATAAGGTCAAAAGCACGGCAATGCCGTAGCCTTGCTCCGTTGCTTTCAAAGGAAAACAGCCTGGTTTCTATGGAGATGGGTCATCTCTGTCCCTTCTCTGCAAATGGTGAAATGAAAGAAAGTGCATCTTGGGGGAGTAGAACATGCCAGAAAGGACAGTCAGATTCTCATTAACTTAAATGTAACAGCCAATGCTCTGGCACCAACATCGATTATTATTTTTTGCTATAATGTTCTTGCCTGTTATTTCCCGCCAAACACTATGGGACAGATTTACTAACAGTGAAGTGTGTTTATTCACATGCACGTGTCTCATTGTTTTTGTAGTGCTAGTCTCAGCTGAACGTTTGATGCATATGGCACACTTAACTGGATACACTTCAGCAGATTCCAAGTCGTTCATTGGTTGAATTATACAGGATTTCGAATAAGAAAATCGAATAAGCACTGCGTTTTTAAAAGTATGCAAGTTTCATGGCATAACAAGTTGTTAAACACGTCCAAGTGTTTCGCTTGAAGTTATAAACTTTAGAGGCGTTCATGAATTAATGATTTACTTTTAGCATAGCTTAGCATAATCCATTGAATCTGATTAGACCATTAGCATCGCGCTAAAAATAACGAAAGAGTTTGGATATTTTTCCTATTTAAAACTTGACTCTGCTGAAGTTACATTGTGTACTAAAACCGACAAAAAATTAAAAGTTGCGATTTTCTAGGCAGATATGGCTAGGAACTATACTCTCATTCTGGCGTAATAATCAAGGTCTTTGCTGCCGTAACATGGCTGCAGGAGGCGTAGTGATATTACGAACTGCTTGAAAATAGTCCCCTGCTATTGAAAGTTACTAAGGGGACTATTTTCGGCTGCTTCATAATAACATTGCGCCTGCACCCATGTTACGGCAGCAAAGTCCTTGATTATTACGCCAGAATGAGAGTATAGTTCCTAGATATATATGCCTAGAAAATCGCAACTTTTAATGTTTTGTCAGTCTTAGTACACGATGTAACTACAAAAAGTCAACTTTTAAATAGGAAAAATATCAAAATTGGTTATTTTTACCACGATGCTAATGGTCTAATTAGATTCAATGGATCTTCATGTGCTAAGCTATGCTAAAAGTGGTAGCGCCAGACCCGAAGATCAGCTGAATGGATTCCAAAACTGTAAAAATCTAATGTTTAACTCTAGGGGAACTGGAAAATTAGCATCTTTTCAAAAAAAAAGTGGAGTGTCCCTTTAATCATATGTGAGATGAACTTTTAGGAGAAAAACCCTTTGGGGAAAAAGTCCTTGAGAAAAACATCCGTTGAGAGAGAGCCAGACATAGCTGATCCTATAAAATATATAATGTATATTAAATACTATATTATAACATTTTATGGAAATTAAAAAAAAAGAATTAAAAGGAAGCGGTTGGTTGTTGATGAGCAGTCTTAGGCGATCCAGTAGCAATAAAAAACTATGTATTAAGTACTATATATTAAAAAAAACTATATTAAATACTATACTATAAGATTTAATAAGAATGGGTAGACATCGGCTGGGCATCAGGACAAAGAAGACATGGCGGGTGCAGTATTTTCGAAGTGTATTTAAACTGCACCCACACATACTATATAAAACATACTGTTTCAATGATGAAGCAGTATGTACAGTCACAGTATGTGATTTCAGACGCAACTTTCTAAATAAGAATGTTAGTAAGTCTAATTTACGTAGATACAGTAGAAGCCTTGCTAGCGCTTATCAGAGGTACTTGGTTTTACATTTAAATTCATGCAATTGGATGCTTTTATCAATTGCGACAAACGTCTTGGGAATCAAACCCACCACAATTTTTAATGCGTCACACAGTTTCGGTGCATTTAGCACCTGCTGACACTCGACTGCGGGTGGTTAGTGAAGAGGATGCATTTTGCACTGAAATATTGCATGCGAAAGTGGCACAAACGTTTATTTAATTTGCACGCGCATCTAGTCGTGAGGCCTCTCTGAAGCTGCTCGTAGAATTGGCGAGATTAAATTGGCAGTTGAGATTCATTAAAGCCAAATCCTTTTCTTCTTCGCAGGAGAAACCGATACGCTCTCTCTGGGTTCAAATGAATCCTCCAACTGCTGTAATTAATGCAGATTGTTGTCGTATCTCTCCATGACCCTTCAGACGCCCCAAGCTGCTCGCCATTCACTGCGGTGCTGAGGATCTTTGCTTTATCACATCTCTCTCCTTCTCATTTATCTTTTTTCTCCACCTCGGAGTCGGTACTCCGTCTCTTCCAGTTTCTGGCCAGTCTATCTTTCTTTATAGAATGTAACAGTGACAGGCCATTTCTTTGCTGGCTTGGGTTCTGGTTGTCTATTCAGTTTGCTTTTAGAAAGACTTGAATTCCGATTAGAGCTTTGTGCAAGATTTGTGCAATTACGTTTTTTAAATGAAGTAAAAATGGCCGCCATAAAAGCAATCGTTTAACAACTTACAGGTAGTCTATTCTGGAAGGTTTGTACGGTATTGCAGAAAAATGTTCACCTCGATGGTTCTTTGAAATTGCATTTTTATCTGAAACCCTGCTATTGAGTTTAACGGTTCATCCTAACCTCTCACGGAACAAAGCAGTCTGGGGTTTTTGTGCATTTGTGGAAACCGTATCAATCATTCAAACGCTTTCAAAGTCCTGAATTTGCCAGACGACACTCAGCGTTGCCATGTTTGACAATGCAAAATAACACTTTTGACCGCTAAACCTGCAGATGGCTTGTGACTCATTCTCTCCCAGCATGCTTTGTGCGAGATTTAAAGAGGGATTTGGAACGATAAGCGCACAAGATCGTTCCAGCGTGCGAGGTATCGTGTGGCGAGACGCCTTCGAGCTCTTGCCGAGTGTGCGTGACTTACGTGTGTAAGTGTTCGTGTTACCTTGTTTCCCCGTCGTCTCTTGAGTTCGTGCCAGCTGTCATTGAGTGACAGTCATAGGTGCAAGATCATTTAGAAGAGGAGGTTACACAAATGATGTTGGCGTCTGAGTAATGAGCTCTCCCGGGGGATGACCCATCTGTCAATCAAAGTGTGGAAGAACATCTGTATCAGCCCACCTCATAGCGTTTGTGTTACGTTTGTCTTTGATGGAAGTGAATGACCTTCTTTCACTAAAACAGCTTGCATGAGTAATGGGATTGAGGGTTCTTTGTAAAGTCTACTTGCAATGGCATTCGCACCCCAATTTGGATCCTTAAAGGGATAGTTCACCCTAAATTGAAAATGTCGTTCCAAACTCATAAGACCTCCATTCATCTTTGGAACACAGTTTATGATGTTTTATATTTAGCTTGTTGACCCTTCATTGAAAATCTACGTATGGTATACCGTCCATGTCCAGAAGGGTAATAAAAACATCATCAAAGTAGTCCATGTGACATCAGTGGGTCAGTTAGAATGTGTTGAAGCATCGAAAATAAATTTTGGTCCAAAAATAAAAAAAATTACGACTTTATTCAACATTGTCTTCTCTTCCGATTCTGTTGTGGACTGCGTGCGCGAGGCTGGGGTCACGTTACTGCAGTGGCGCGGCTGACGTGTTATCCTCAGACATGTTTGCAAAGTTTTTTTTAAACTTACAGCGTGCGTCTCCCTCAGACTGTAAACAAAGCCTGGGCGCACAAAAAAAACAGCTGGGGCGCACCAGATAACACGTCAGCCGCGTGCAGTCACGTGACTTTAGTCTTGCGCATGCGCTTCACAACAGACGCGGAAGAGAAGACAATGCTGAATAAAGTTGGAATTTTTTAAAATTTTGGACCAAAATGTACACTAGTCAACATTCGAAGTGGATCAAAACCATTCAAAAAAGTTTACATAAAACCAATCCCTCATACCCATTCTTGTCTTAGGACAACTTTGATAAACTTTTTTGATCCACTTCAAATGTTGACTAGTATATTTTCGATGCTTCAACACATTCTAACTGACCCACCGATGTCACATGGACTACTTTGATGATGTTTATTACCTTTCTGGACATGGACAGTATATCGTACATAGATTTTCAATGAAGAATCAACAAGCTCTCGAACTAAATATAAAACATCATAAACTGTGTTCTGAACATGAACATAGGTCTAACGAATTTGGATCGACATGAGGGTGAGTCATTAATGACATTATTCTCATTTTTGGGTGAACTATCCCTTTAATGTGGTGCGTTGGTTTCATCCATCAATTGACTAAAATGAAAAGTGGACTTTTTTTGTACCAGAGTATGGCAGGTGCATTTAGGGGAGGAGTTAAAAGTAAGAAGCCATTTTTATGTATTTTTTTAATAAATGGTTTTGTATTTTTTTTTTTACTTGACATCCCCTTGCCCAATTTACATTTGAATGAGTGCTCACTATATTCTTAAAAAAGTAACTTTTATGTTTTATGTCAATGATAATAACATTTTTGGTCATACTGTACTTTTAATGGCATCAATCACATGTTAAGATTTGAATGAAATTGCTGAGTCATTTTTTCTCCTAGTTTCTGCACTGGCTTAGGTACGGTTTGTTTTATCCATTCAATCCACTTGTTGGCAGTGGTATGTCTGGCAGCTTTAGCAAGCAGTTTTGCTCTTCTACCTGCGTGAAGCTGATGTTTTAATCCTGGTTTTAATCCCCAAGGGTACGGGAGGCTTCAGACCTCCGACTCCTGGAGCATGACAGGGCCGCTGTTTAATCCCCACCAGCCTTGAGCCTCTCAGTTTCCCTCTGTCGCTCGCTACTCCTGACGCGTGAAGCTGAGGGCACGCCGCCGTCTTGCCCCAACCTCGAGCGAGAACTGTTGTGGATCTGATAACTCAAATTGAAAAAGCCTGCTGAGGAGCAAGGAGTGCTACTTATCTTACAGGGGTGTTGGGAAACTTAGCTGAATAGACAGGTCAGCGATATATTCAAAGCAGTGTAGATGAGGGGCTGTATGGACTGGGTGTGCTGAAAGTGATTTGAATCTGTTTGCAAATGCTTAGGTTCTCTACATGAAGTCTGTGGGTGTTTTCCTTGTTTCTCATTTTACATATATGCATTTGGCAGATGCTTTTATTCAAGTGACTTAAGGGGTGGTCACACTAGACTTTGAGCATACGCATATTTTTCAACATTACTGCGAATATGGGTGGGGAGCGCTTCGTCAATATAATTATTTGGCTTTGTCCATAGTTGCTTTTCAGTAGAGTGAAAGGTCATGTCATGATGTACCGTTTTTACGCTGCAGAATGCGAATTTTCAGTCTGACTCATTCGCATGCATATAAATGGAAGTCACTGGAACAAAAAGTGTAGTAGTGTTGCTGCCCGTTTACAGTGCGTGTCACTCAAGGTATACTTTTTTATCATCATGTGTGTTCCCTGGGTTTGAACCCATGATCTTTTGCACTGCTATTTACGTACCGTTTTTGAAACCATTACATTTTTTGCATCTTTGACATTCGGCATTGTTTTTATAATAATTAACTCTTCTCCGTGCCATTGCCGAGTTAACTCGTCAATTAAGAGAAAACGCTTCCCTGCCAATGACGAGTATTTCTGGCAATCCGCAATACCGCTATTATCCACCAGGTACTCCGGAAAGAGTTAAGCACCTCTTAATACTTTAAAGGTCGCGTTCTTTCTGTGTTTTTGAAGCTTTGATTGTGTTTACAGTGCGCAATATAACGTGTTCATGTTTCACGTGTAAAAAAAACGCTGTATTTTTCACACAATTTATCTGTATACTGCTGTTTTTACTATTCTCAAAACGTGCTGATGTCTTCCTTGTTCTATGAATTCCCTCCTTTAGAAATACGTAACGAGTTCTGATTTTGTAGTTTGTTTAGTGTGTTGGGATTCGATAGCAGCTTAGCTTGCGTTAGCTTAGCTGGTGACAGACGTATTCCTGTGGGCGGAGTTTAGTCAAAAACTGTTGATGTCATTAAAGCAGGAAGTAGAGGACTGTAGTCCAAACAAGCCGTTCGCTGTAGGGTTTGAAAGGCGAATTCTGTTAAAAAATAATATCGCTTGGCAGTGAACTTTGAGCTTTATCATTTTACAGGTATTATTTATGCTCAAACAGCAACATTACACACAAACTAGATTTAAAAAATTGGATCAGAAAGAACTTGACCTTTAATGTGAGAAAAAACAGCAAATACTACCATGATGTATTTTTACAGTATACGTTGATTTTAGCTTTGTTTATGCTATACAACCATAAGATAAGTTTAGGGTTGCAAAATTATGGGAATTTTGGAAACTTTCCATGGAAAATACACAGGAATATATGAGAATTATGGCACACGGATGAATATGAGTCAGATGTTGTGGAAGCTAATGTTTGTATGTTATACAGCTTGTATAAATGATCCAAAATTTCCAATTAATTTCCTTGGAATATTGCTGAAATTCCCGGGCCTACTCACATCTCACCGTAATAATACGATTTTTTTTACAGTAGTTACAATGAGCTAGTGAGAATTTTGTGTTCACTTAATTGTCCTAAGAAATATAATAACATGTTAATTGTCCTAAAATAGGCTTAATTTTTTATACAACTTAATAATTTTCCTTGTTTCTTATTTGATTTTGTATTGAAGCATGACCCATACATATTCTACAAAATTTTTGCTAAACTCCACCCTTGCAAGTAATTTTAAATGCAAGAGTCAGTAGAATAAAATCAGATCCGTTGACAAAACAAATCTTTTGACTTCATGTGGATTTTTGCAATTGTTGTGATGCAAACTCACTCTTTTATGCAAAGAGAAAGAAACGAGCGAGAAGACGACTGCGTCTGGTCAGTATCACGCTTGGTCTCCATTCCCAGCGAACCTTCTCGCTCCATGGCAGCCAATTAAATTGCCTTAGCCAGGCTTTTGTTGTTATTTTGCGATGGATGTTGTTCGTGGTCTGTCAGAGGAAAGATTCTCATTAGAGAAGCTGTTGGCTGTGAGGGCGGGTAGGAGAGCGCTGCTACTAGACTGCGGGTCACGAGTCTTTGATTTAACCGAGCCACATTACAGCACATGTTCTACAGTAAGTCTGACGCAAGCCAAATAAAAGTAACCGGCTGTGTGTTTTTCGGCTTTTCACACATGCAGGAGGGTTTTTGACAATAATTATCGTTTAGCCGTCTCCTCTCAAATTTCTGTTCACGCTTCATTTATTAAAACCATCCAACATAGAGCTATATGACAGCGAATCATCACTTTTGAATTTGTTGGTTTCTTTTTCTTCAAATGAAAAACTGAGCTAAACTTTTTAGGATTCAAGCGTAGGCTGTGAAGCTGTGTGTTTAAAGATCTGAGTTTGTAACTAAAAGTTTGCCGGACTTAAAAAATGAAATCTTCATGGAGTGAATGTGAGACTCGCATGTAAATAATGTCAAAAGTTTCACATTTGGTTGATTTATAGGAACATTCCTATAATAGGCTCACATTTTATTTAACATTGGAGAACCCATGGGGTCAAATTTGGTCGCTGTTAATTGCTGCTACCCAAAATCTTTTTGGGTTCTCCACGGTTAAGGAGTATTTTTTCTTTCTTTGATTCGAGAATGACATTATAGAGAGATTTTAACACTGTATTATAGGGTGATTCTCGCGAAATTAGACTTATGAGGTGTCATGAAACATTTTGATAAAAAAGTAAATGCTATCAAAATAAGAATCATACAGTTACAAACATCTCTTTTATGTACTATTTTGCACATTGTTTTTTCCACATTTAAGGGGAAAATGTTCATTACCGCAACGTGTCCATGACTGGATTTGGGTTCTTTGACATGGAAATATTTATAATTAAAAAAATCTTTACTGCATGTTATACTATAAATGTTTATAGTAAAGAAACATGTGGTATTTGGTGATCATTGGTAAATGTAGAGACAATAATAAGGAATATAAATGTGTCCAAGACCAATTTTCTCATCCTCCGCAACAATTTTCAATCATTGTTTAAACAATTAACATAAAAAAATTGTTGGAAATTCTTATTTTTTCTCTCCAGTAAAGTTTAAATTTTTTTTGTCATAGTACCTAAACAACTTTTTAGTTCTCATTACCGAAACGTGAGTTTGTAAAGGCATATATTTAATGTAATATTATGTTGCGGTAATGATCATTTTTGATAATGATCTAAAAATGTAAATAATTCTATAGGAAATATTTTTTAAATCTTCTAAAAATAATGGTTATAGTAAGTTCAGACCTTAATCTTAAATGTGCAAAAAAATTTGGCTTCAAGGGCTTTTTAAAAATTCTGATGCTGGACACCTTCTAAATCTGGATTTTGTGAGAATCACCCTCATATCTTGAGGAAATGTACTTGTACCCTGACGACCCCTCACCCCATCACAACAGAGTAACATCTCCTCTCCGCACCTGTCCCTGTACAGCGGCCCACGGGTCACAGAAGTGTGCGTGACTGTTGAGCTTTACCTGATGATTGACTAGAAAGAAGTGAAGCGTCTTCTCAGCACTTCAGACATGGTTACCCTACAGAGAGGTGTGCGGCTCTGACCTGCTGCTCTCCCAAATCCGACCCAGTACTTATTAGCTTTGTCAGATTCCTCTCTCTTGCTCGCTCGCTCACCCCCTCTCTCTCCTATCTCTCGCTAATTTTTTCAATTTAAAGGTATTTTATTGTGATACAGAACTTACAAAGCATTATACATAAAATATACTAGGTAAACAAAAAAAAGGTGCTCTCTATTCTTTCCTTTCTCCTCTATCCTCCCTGCGTCCTGTCAGGTTTAAGTAGGGTCCATCACTGCGAAGACGCTGGCCCCTACAGGTAAGATTGGATGGGAGGATTGGAGACGTGGTCGAGGTGGAGAGGGGAGTAAGCTCGTGCTCAGTCAATTGAAAAGCTGTCAGAGCGCGAGCGAGCGCCTGGAAGGAGAGTCGTCGAGATAAGGCGAGGTTCTCATCTGCCAGATGAGCTCGAGCGAGGTCAAGGCAACGGCGCCTCTAATCTAGTTAATTTTGGACCCTCGATTCGGAAAACATGTCGAGACGTACTCCGAGCCGATAAAGCCTTGTGGCTTACGCTTTGTATCAAGTTTGATTTCGTGTTTTTATGTTTTCCTCCTTGCCTTTATTTATTTATCTTCACTTCTCAAGCGTAATCCGAGTTAGAGTTTTTTTTAGCCCTGTAATTCCACAGTCTTGTTTTTTCTGTTATCAACAAAAGCTGATTGGAAATAATTAATGAGCGGCGGAAGCTAAACCTCCATGCGGCCTTTGGTATCTACCAATTTTCAGCCAGCGTGCGGCTCCTTAGCATCAGAGTAATGAGCTTGTCTCTGGAAGTTACGAGCACATGCTCTTACACGCGTCGGATGTGTTTTAAACTAATTTAATCTTTTGTAGTTGCGTTTTTTGGTGCATTTCATTTCCATATTTTTGTGCGTTTCCCGCCTCGGAAACGTTTGTGAAGTCCGGCTTTGTTCCGTGGCTCTCAGCTCCGTTAAGGCGATTACAAATAATAGACGAAATTCTTGTAATTAACGTTTAATCTTTAAACGCTGTGTTATTTATTTACAGATGTGAAAAGAGGAAACGAGCGTCCCTCACATTCTGCTCTTCAAAGCCGTCGTAACTCGGCTAATATTTTTATTAAAGACCTCACCTTCAATTTGGTTCAGTTCAGCTTTGGTTCGAGCAAGGCAATTTTCTGCTTCAGACTGCTTTAATAAACCTTCTCTCTTTCCTGATGAAGGCAGTTTATTTTAAATTAAAAGAGAGTTTCTTATCTACCAGAGCAAAGATTGTGACTACTGTAGTCATTCTTCTCTTCACAGGGTAATTAAAACTAAAAATCCTTTCGGAGGCTGATAAAAATACAGGATCTGATATGTGCCGGCCTTCTAACGCGCATAGACGTGTTATTGACGGACATTTATTCGTTTGCTTTCCCCAAACAACGATAAGACGTACGACTCTGTGCTTGAAAGGGGATCGGCGGATACCGTATCTCTGCCCTGCGTCAGGGCGATGTCGTGGTCATTGATGGGTTTTAATTGAATCGGTCTTCAGGATTCGCTAGTGAAACCTAAGCCAGGCCGCATTTTTAAATCGGCTTTCAATTAAGTGGGGTGTCAGTCGATCTTCTCAAAGGAGCTGTTGCGTTTCGGGTAAGCTGGGTTTCTCAGATTCCCTTTGCTTAATCAGTCCGGAGATATCTGGTGTGACACCTAGCTGGCTTTTGTCAACTATATAGCAAGAATAGTTATTTGATTGGATGAATTGCTGTATTTTTGGTTTTTGTTTTACCTCTCAACATATTTACAATTATAGGTAATTTAGTATTGTCCATCAATTGTTGTATTTTCTGTCTTTTTGTATGAAATGAGATCTGCTCTTCAGCTGTGTTACATTTTCAAGTCTTCATAAAAAACATTTTATAAGGGTGTAAAAAGTATGTGCACCCTTAGGGGCGGTGTCCCGGACTAAAATGCATATTTGATCTGCAACACCTTGCACTGACATATCTTGTTTTGTCTCAAGATGCACATCATTTTTTTTGTAAGGTTTGTTTGTAAAAAACTTAAATGTCCTAATATAACTAAGACCTAGTCCTGGATTAATCTAAACCCTGTCCTGGAAACCACCCTATAATGTCCTATAATTGCAGGTTAGACGTGCACATTTGTCAGTGTTTTCTACTGTTGAAGTCATACATAACATTCAATCATTTTATCCATAAATTCAACAAGTTAGTTAGACATTCAATTCGACTTCTAGATAGCCAATCGTTTTTTTAACTTGACAGCCAAAGTGATTAGCTTGATTAAATAAACTGCTGTATAAAATCCATGCATTTGTTTTACAATTCAGTTTCATTTAATTGCCTCCGATTATCAGTTTAAGCGAATATACGCATGCAGATCTCGCCGCCGCATAAAAGATCAGAATCAATAACCGTCATTTGAACAATCATTCGAACAATGGCCGCCCCGTTGCGCATTATTAGTTCAAGTGAAGGCGTTTGTCTGCTGTAATGATGATTGACAGGTTATTTGCCGCGCGCTTTATTTCTTCAGGGTCTACTGTACAGATGTACCGAGGAGTTTGCCAGGTCTGTTCACCCTCCCAGCCTCCTTCCCGCTCGCTGAGTTATTTATCATAGTTCTTCTAGTCAGTGCCACTCTCGACACTGCCGTTATTAATGAATATCCACTCTGCCGGTAATTCAGTTTAACCTGTCTCCCCGTATTCATTCATTCTACTAAAGCATCCGCAGGAAGAGCGGAATTGATGTGGCGGGGGGGTGAATGAGTCATGCGATTTATTTTACATCAAATCTGTTTTTTTTCATATGAAGTATTCACTTCCACTGTATACAGAATTCCATTTGGATTTGCATAAAAATATCTTCTTGCCCTTTTGTCGTAATGCTTCCTTTTCACCGACCTTTCATCTCTCTCTCTCTCGGCAGGCCACGTAACGTGGAGCCGGTGTGCACGAACCTGCAGGCTCAGATCATGAACTGCTACAGAGAGAACCGTGAGCAAACGCTTCGGTGTTCAGACCTGGCCAAAGAGTACCTGCAGTGCATCAATGCTGCAAAGAAGGTAAGAACAATAAATACTCACCCTGTGTCCAAATATGTGTACCTGAAAAATGATGGGTTGTTTCAACTTGTGGTTTGGTAAAATATGGACCAACCAGTGTTGTAGTCGAGTCCGAGTCAAGACCAAGACCAGAGATCGAGTCCATATAAAGCTGAATGTGGACTCGGACTCGACAGTCGATCTCTGGCCTTGGTCTTAAAGGGATTGTTCACCCCCCAAAAAATGTTTATGTTGTTACAAATCTGTATACATTTTTTTTGTTCTGATGAAGACGAAGGAAGATATTTTGATGAATGTTTGTAACCGAACCGATCACATTTAGTTCCATAGTAGGAAAAAATATTATGGAAGTGAATGGGGGTCATGAATGGTTTGGTTACAAACATTTCTCTGAATAACTCATCAGAACAAAGAAATGTATGCAGGTTTGTAACATCATGAGAGTGAATAAACAATGACAGAATTTTCATTTTTGTGCGAACTATCCCTTTAACTCGCACTCCAGTTGGACTCAACTTAAATTAACATTGAAAATGTACAGCCGTGGGATGACAACACAGCATTTTAGGTTGAAACAATCCAGCATATGTTGATTTAAACACCATGGTTGGGTGTGTCCATATTTTACCCAACCATGGGCTGAAACGACTCAGTATTTTTTTAGAATGTACTTCCCTGCATTTATTGTGAATGTGTACAATGTGCAGGATTTGTGAAAAATTATTTATCTATGTGCGCAGATACATTTTATTAGATTAGGTTTGGCTTTTGTATTAGTGATGTGATTAGTTATGAGTCAGGATGGTTAACAAGCCATCTGACCACCAACTACAGTAACTAATTAGTGTCATCATTTATAGCTTTTAAATTTTTTCTTGAACACAACTTTTTGATTTTAGGCCAGCGCAAACCATCATTTTGGCATTAATTCTTTTCCCGCCAGTGTTTTTTAAAAAAGTTGCCCACCAGCGCCAGCATTTTTTATAATTTTCACAAAAGTTTAATGCTTTGCAGAAAATGTTCTTATTTAAAGGCGGAGTGCACAATGTTTGAAAGCCAATGTTGATATTTGAAATCACCTAAACAAACACGCCCCTACCCCAAAGAATCTGGACCTTCTTTTAAAAGACCCGCCCCACACATACGCAACCCGGCAAGGATGTCGGTTAGTAGACACGCTCCTTACTGCTGATTGGCTATAAGTGTGTTTTGGTAGTTAGCCCGTCTCCTTTTCCAAAGCGTTTTTCAAACATTGTGCACTCCGCCTTTAAATATACAAACATACAGTATAGACAGTTTCAGCAGTAACAACATAAACAAGCATCTTTCGTGGAACACTCGCAACTTCCGCTAAACTCCGCTAAGAATAAATAACAACAAAGTCCTTTTAAAGTAGTTTATTTATATAACAAGCAAAATAAACAACACGTAGATTACCTAGGAAACCAAAACATTTGTTATTTTCGACAAGGTATTTGTTCAAGAGTTCAGTTTTGCAACTAGTCAGACCATTAAAAAAACTTAAACCAGAAGTAAAGTTCCGACCAAACGCATTATCGCGTCACCGCACGTGCGTCCAATGAAACGTCTATATCAAATGAAAGAACAGAGCTTCTGCTTTAAAAAACAATTTTTTATCCTACGTTAATTTGTTCTCTTAAGTTTCCTAAAAAAGCTGACATAATTGCGTTTTTGTGAAAGACTTCTGATAGAATTCCTATTCAAAGCGATGATCAAAACACAAGCTGCGTCTGAACTGTTTGGGGGGAGGGGTTGCTTCCTGCTTGCATAAGTTGGGTAAGAGCAATAATAGCGGTATTGCGGATTGCCGGAAAAATCATTTGATTGCCGTTTTCTCTTAATTAATGAGTTAACTTGTCAATGGCGGCGAAAGAGTTAAATAACAATGTAGGTATTTACTAAAGACACGCAATGGATCATCAGTGCTGAAAAGGTGTGGTATAGTTATTTTTGCGACTGTCTTTATTGCATATGTATTTGTAGGAGTTTCCCTTTCAGAGGCAAAATTTTTGGAAGGAGAATATGTAATTGATTTACACAATGTGATTTACTAATGTTTGCGTGTGTTATGTATTTGCGCCATTCTTTACCGCCGAAAAAAATCATGTCTTAAATAATTTTGCTCTTAAAATGGCTGCATTTGCTTAAAAAATACACAGAGAGCAGAGAACGCGGAATACAATGCAGATGATTGTTTTAACATGTAACAGTTTATTTGGAATGCCAGAGGAACATAATATTCAAAAATATTGTTTGCCACGTCATTTTCTATTTGCTGAAGTAAAGAGGAGTCACTAGAAGTCACACAATACCAGATGTTTCAAAGCTTCTTGTAAACCTTTATTTTTTGTCCTCAAGTTTTTTTTCAGTGTACTATGGCTTCGTTTGCTGCGATCACACACCTAAAATTTTCCGCTGTGATGTCTGTGGTGCTGAACTCAAGATCAGCTTTGCTTATTTGCGACCCTGAACTTATTTGCGTTGGTCATTATTGCGTGTTATTTAATTTGCGCCTTTTTTGTAAATAACCTACAGATATTACCACCCATCGGCGCTTTTTGGGAATTGCGCTCTCACGCTAATTTGCCTCATTTAGTAAATCTTTTCTTAGTAGATTGCGTTGGTCATTATTGCGTGTTATTTAATTTGTGCCTTTTTTGTAAATAACCTGTAGATATTTCCACCCATCGGCGCTTTTTGGGAATTGCGCTCTTGCGCTAATTTGCCCCATTTAGTAAATCTTTTCTTAGTAGATTGCGTTGGTCATTATTGCGTGTTATTTAATTTTCTCATTTTTTGTAAATAATCTGCAGATATTACCATTCCCATAGGCGCTTTTTTGGAATTGCGCTCTTACGCTAATTTAGTAAATCTGGCCCTTAGTGTGTCTACTAGAAATAAAAGAAGATTAATCTTCAAAGTTATTATCTTGTTGGACAAGTGTCATAAAAGTTTGCTTAACACAAGGATTATTTTGTGTGATAATCCTAAAGTCTATGGGATAAATTGGCTTTTTAGTGAGGGAACCAGTGTCCCTCTCACTTTCGGGGTTGGCCTACAAAAATACATCATCCCTGTGGCACTCTATTATAAAAGACTTACGTTGACTGTAGACAATTCACTGACCAAATTTTTTTTGGTTTTGGTCTGCAACACTGTTGCTAAATGGATGGTTTTGATGGTATTAATTCTTCTGAAGTTTTACTTTTGATGTTCAGTTGTAGTCAGACAAAAGTAAAATAATGGCTTCACGCCATCACACCCTCAGTCTAAGGGAGTGTTTGTGTGTGTGTGTGTGTGTGTGTGTGTGTGTGTGTTTGTGTTGAGAGGTTGCTGGCTCACTAGTACACATTGCACTCAGGGAGTGTGTGATAATCACTGCTATGGCAACAGCGCTCAGTACCAGGATGTGAAACTGGAGCGACTCTCGCTTCTGCTGGTGGTTTATCACTCGTTTTCTCCCCATCCCAATTTTTGTCTCCATGGTTGTCTGCAAATCCTTTTTTTTTCTGTACTGTCATAACTGTTGAACAAAGTGTGGACTTTCGATTTGATCTCTTTTTAATTGCTGTTTTTTATCACAGCTACTTAATAGTGAATACTCTTTTGGTTTGGCCAATTTATTTTTCATTGCTGTTAGCATTTTTTTGACCTATTGCTTTTGCCTGGAGTATGTTTATTTGTAATAAAAGCTTTTCTGAATGATGTTTGATCAAGCGGTTTGGTTGTACATGTGAGCGCAGATGTGCAGTCGCACACTGCGTCTTTGTGCATTTCAACTTTTCACTGAGACTAGCTATTGCAACAAAAGCAGTGAGTGGTAAACCCAAGATCCTGATCAATGGTATTTGTTTGGTTAATCGAACCTCATTCTCAATGCACATAAAGCTTTTTTTTGCGCGGTGAGACAGAAGCAAGATTCCCTGCTGAATAGAGAGACTCAATATTAAAATGATGCAATTTTTTCTTACGGTTTCATAAATATGAACACACTGCTGAGCTTCAGGAGTGACAAAAATCAGCATTTAAGTTTCATTAAAATCCAGACAACTTTGTCGCTAGGTCTTCTGAAGCTGTCTGGTATCTCTTATATCTTATTTGAGCTGCATCACGGCAGGGTGGAAATCAATAACGATGTTTCAACCCTTGCTTGGTGCTTTGTTGTCTTTTTACCAGTTTGGCAGTAACCACCATCATCTTTGTATGGAAGAGAGTGACACAGACGTCTCTTTTTGTGTATGACAGAGGAAAATAAGCCGTAGGAGTTTGAAGGGTGATAAAATGATAACAGAAGTTTAGTTTGAATATTAATATAAATATTAGCCACATTAGCTTTTGAATAGCGGTTGGTTACCTCTGTATAAAATATTTTTGTAGCCAACTAATATTTTAGAACAGATGCCACGTTGCTGACTTGGAAGTGTACAATAAAATGCAGTGGACCTTGTTATAATTTGGCTGCATTTAATTAAAATCCAGCCATTAAACATGCGATAAGCAGTGGCATTTACTGCTATAATTTAGCTACATATGGTTTTATTACAAGGAAAGGCATATTATATATTTACATATCAGTTATATGAACTAACATAAAAGTTTGTGGTCTTTGCAGACTAAAAAGATTGGGACTGTGTGTTTGAGATGTCTGATTGCTAGCTATTATAGGTTATATATTATATATTACAGCTATATAGGCTATACACTACTGTTTAGGGTCACCTGCCTGCCTTTCTTTTCCATTTAAGCATTCTGTCCATCCATCTGTCTATCTATCTATATTTACAATGTGTATACAGACTGTCTGTATGTCTATGTAGTATATCTTATCTGCCTGTCTGTGTAGTTATCTAGCTGTCTGTCTTTTTCCATCCATCCATCCATCTATCCCTTCTGTCTGTCTGTATTCACCATGTGTATTCTGTCTGTCTGTTTGTCTGTCTATATTCACAGTGTGTATTCTGTCTGTCGGTCTATGTTTACAGTGTGTTGTCTTTCTGTCTGTCTGTCTGTCTGTCGGTCTGTCGGTCTGTCTATGTTCACAGTCTGTTTGTCTGTATGTCTATCTGTATGTCTATATTCACAGCTTGTTGTCTGTCTGTCTGTCTGTTGGTCTGTCTATGTTCACAATCTGTTTGTCTGTCTGTCTATCTGTATGTCTATATTCACAGCGTGTTGTCTGTCTGTCTGTTGGTCTGTCTATGTTCACAATCTGTTTGTCTGTCTGTCTATCTGTATGTCTATATTCACAGCGTGTTGTCTGTCTGTCTGTTGGTCTGTCTATGTTCACAGTCTGTTTGTCTGTCTGTCTATCTATATGTCTATATTCACAGCGTGTTGTCTGTCTGTCTGTTGGTCTGTCTATGTTCACAATCTGTTTGTCTGTCTGTCTATCTGTATGTCTATATTCACAGCGTGTTGTCTGTCTGTCTGTCTATATTCTCGTTGTGTATTCTGTCTGTCGGTCTATGTTTACAGTGTGCTGTCTGTCTGTCTGTCTATATTCTCGGTGTGTATTCTGTCTGTCGGTCTATGTTTACAGTGTGCTGTCTGTCTGTCTGTTGGTCTGTCTATGTTCACAGTCTGTTTGTCTGTCTGTCTATATTCTCGGTGTGTATTCTGTCTGTCGGTCTATGTTTACAGTGTGTTGTCTGTCTGTCTGTCTGTCTGTCTGTCTATGTTCTGTCTATGTTCACAGTCTGTCTGTTTGTCTGTCTTTCTGTCTATCTGTATGTCTATATTCACAGTGTTCTGTCTGTCTGTCTGTCTGTCTGTCTGTCTGTCTGTCTGTCTGTGTTCACAGTTTGTCTGTTTGTCTGTCTGTCTATCTGTATGTCTATATACACAGCGTGTTGTCTGTCTGTCCATCGGTCTGTCTATGTTCACAGTCTGTTTGTCTGTCTGTCTATCTGTATGTCTATATTCACAGCGTGTTGTCTGTCTGTCTGTCTGTCTGTCTATATTCTCGTTGTGTATTCTGTCTGTCGGTCTATGTTTACAGTGTGTTGTCTGTCTGTCTGTCTATATTCTCGGTGTGTATTCTGTCTGTCGGTCTATGTTTACAGTGTGCTGTCTGTCTGTCTGTTGGTCTGTCTATGTTCACAGTCTGTTTGTCTGTCTGTCTATATTCTCCGTGTGTATTCTGTCTGTCGGTCTATGTTTACAGTGTGTTGTCTGTCTGTCTGTCTGTCTGTCCGTTGGTCTGTCTATGTTCACAGTCTGTTTGTCTGTCTTTCTGTCTATCTGTATGTCTATATTCACAGCGTGTTGTCTGTCTGTCTGTTGGTCTGTCTATGTTCACAGTCTCTTTGTCTGTCTGTCTATCTGTATGTCTATATTCACAGCGTGTTGTCTGTCTGTCTGTCTATATTCTCGGTGTGTATTCTGTCTGTCGGTCTATGTTTACAGTGTGTTGTCTGTCTGTCTGTCTGTCCGTTGATCTGTCTATATTCACAGTGTGTTGTCCGTCTATCTGCATGTCTATATCCTCAATGTGTAATCTGTCTGTCGGTCTATATTCACAGTGTGTTGTCCGTCTGGCTATCTGTATGTCTATATTCACAGTGTGTTTTCTGTCTGTCTATATTCACAGTGTGTATTCTGTATGCCGGTCTGTCCGTCGGTCTGTCTACATTCACAGTCTGTTTGTCTGTATGTCTATATTCACAGTGTGTTGTTTGTCTGTCTGTCTGTCTATATTCTCATTGTGTATTCTGTCTGTCTGTCTATATTCACAGTGTGTAGTTTGTCTGTCTCTATGTATGTCTATTTTCCCAGTGTGTATTCTGTCTGTCTGCCTGTCTATGTTCACAGTGTGTTGTCTGTCTGTCTGTCTATGTTTACAGTGTGTTGTCTATCTGTCTGTCTGTATTCACAGTGTGTATTCTGTCTGTCTGTCTATATTCAGAGTACGTATGTATGTATGTAGTATATCTGCCTGTCTGTGTAGTTATTTAGCTTGCTGTCTGTTTTTTCCTTCCATCCTGTCTGTCTGTCTGTTTGTCTGTCGGTCTATCTATCTATATTCACAGTGTATACAGTCTGTCTATCTGTCTGTCTATTTATCTATTTTTATAGTATGTATGTCTGTCTGTGTACTTATGTAGGTGTCTGTCTGACTTTTACATCCATCCTGTCTGTCTATCAAGAAATGGTCCTTAAAGTTCTGTATTCTGTTGAACTCCATGTAACTTATTACATAAACGTCCTTAAATAATTCTGATCAGGAAGCCTAATTGTACAAGACTAGTCATTCCACCAACTATATGTAGTTTTGCACATTCCTTTTCTTTAAACACAGATCAAAGACAGGGTTTCTCATCAGCAGCTCTCCGACAGCAGTTAGACTTTATAGAAGCCCTTATTAGAGAAACTCTCGCTTGCGCTTGACACACTTCACTTTGGGAAAACCGCATGCATTGGAATATTGAGAGAGAGAGAGAGAGAGAGAGAGAGAGAGAGAGAGAGAGAGAGAGAGAGAGAGACCTGCAGCAAACCCTACGTTCTCCATCTGAGGGGGCACTTACGCTTCTCTGGGCATTGTCTGGGATAATGACTCCAAAATTGGCTGATTCCTCCATCCTGCACGATCCACCCCGTGCCGGGATTCTCAGAACATTTAAGGCTTGGGCCAGATGCATGGACTTTGATGGTGATGGATGGTTTGAGCTTGCTTGCATCAAGCACAGCAGAGGACAGAAAGAAGAAGAGAGGGGGTAGAGAGAGGGTGGAGGAGGGAAAAGGGGGCAAAGGGAGATAAAAAAAAGAGAGATGAGAAGATACAGACAGGATAGATAAAAGAGATAAGGCAGTAAGAATGCCGTTCGCCACTGTTTGCCACAAATCTTAGGAGAAAACAGCGAAGTCCATTCTCTCAGAGATGAAAAGCACATACAAATAATGTAAAAAAATTTTTATAGCCGAAAAGAAATATTTTTAAGTCGTTGGCAGGTGTGGTAAAAAAAGGGCATTTTGGACACTGTATGTGACTTTAGTAAATTCGGTCCAGAGTGTTTGTCTGCATCTTCCGTAAGGGAGAGAGAGAAAGAGAGAGAGCGAGCAAGAGATAGAGGAGATAAAAACAAAAGGGAGAGAAGGGAATAAGCTAGTTAGCTGTGTGTGTCTGACGCTGGATTGATGCTGTGGGGCGGCAGGGGCTGTTGTGTCAAGACTGAACTTTTTGAGAGGCTGCGCAAAACTTTTAATGTGGTTTCTTTCAGCGCTAAATTTGCCCCCCGAGCTCCAGGCCTGCAATCAGCATCAGCGCTGGCTCGAGGGCTAATGCCCCACGTGTGTGTGTTGATGTGTGCGTGACAGTTCAGGCCTATCTGTGCTACTGTTACAGATGTTTCAAAGAGCCTGTCCACACAATGAAAAGAAGGCAGTGCTCAGATGAACAGTACGACTCTTTTATAATGAGGCCACATGGTCAGTATGAGAAGGTTTAGTAGTCAATAGTTGCTGCTGTAATGCAGTTTTAATTTATTTTCATATGAAACTTTTTTTGACCATCTTGGATAGCATTTATAGTTGAATGTGCACTTATATAGTGTTGGTTTAAAATTTCTAAAGGGTTGTGATGCAAAACCAGCTAGATGCCTCCTACATGATTTCTTGTAAATTCAAATTTCAGAGTCTGCCTAAAAACTGTATTTTTTTAATGGCCTGACGGCGGGATTAGATGGATTTCATGCAAGAGTATTTATGAACGTATAGTATGCATAAATGAAGTTACAATGATTATTGCATTTTTAATGGAGATGGCGTTTAACTAGCCTGGCTAACACCAGACCAGTTTAATAGAGAATCAGACGTGGTCTTGGAACCACATGCTCATTTTCTCGTATTTGAGACGTGGTTTACGAATGCCCAGAGCCGTGTATTGGCGCTACGAATGTCTATCAAATGCGTCTGTACGTAGCTAATAGCCAATCGTTTAAATTATACCAGATGACATATGTAGAGCGACATAAATTCAAACATCAACAACTTTTATCAGGTACGTGTGCGCACAGCTGAAAGCTATGCAACTAAACCAGTAGCTGTTTATTGATATTGAAAAGCAACACAACTTAGTGGCACTGTGACATCCACAGTAGGTAGGCTACAGGCATAATGACAATATGATATTAATAAATATCACTTACCATTTATAAGTTAAATGGACTTCGTCGACGACGATGCATAGCAGGTTGGTCCTATAAAACTCTGTGTCATGTCTTGCCATATCTAAACATCCTTGTCTGGATATGAAATTGCTTAATGCCAAAAGTTGCTCTTTTTTTAAATAAACTTGCGTTCAAAACTTAGAACACTATCTAACGCTGCATTGAAAAGTAACTTCGCGTCTGCATCATCGTCTTGCTGCCCCCTCCCCGTTCTGTGATTGGTTCCCTATTACAGGGGAAAAATAGGTCCATGGTTTCCATGCTAGACTTGCAGCGTGAATTAATTTGCGCGCAAGGTAGCATGGGAAAACCCAGGCTAGGGTTTAACGGCTTTTGCATCTGAACTCTTCATATATTGTTAATAATTATTTTGAACACTATAACAATTCACATGTATTTAACGAGGTGGCTAATTCATATTAAAGTCGCCATGAAACGGTAATGATTGTTTTATTTTCCTTGTGGTAAAGTATATCCAAGTAAAACCAGCTTTTGAAATCAAATAAGGCAAGGATGGTTTTGAATTTGTCCATCGAGATCCGATTGGATCGTTTGAAGTTCGGTTGTGTTGCTAATTGCTAATCGTAGCGATCTTCTCCTGGACCCCACCCACCTGCCATACCATATGATCCAAGATCGTTTTGAGGAGGGGAGGAGATTTGCGTTTTTGATTTAAAGATTATGAGGGCACATTAATTTTTTTTAAATAATGAAGCTCACAAATAAGTAATTTGTAAAAAAAAATACCACAATATTCCAAAACAAATTTTAGTTTTTCATTTTATTTTTATGGTGACTTTAATTTGTCAGACCACATTTGTACATTTTTTTTACAATTTACATTTGCCCCTGTGACGTTGGGGTTAGGGGTGGGGTTTCGTTATTGTGTTATTTTTATTTTTTTAAGATTATTGTAAATTTTGCACTATTAACTTTGCACAAATATGTATGAATTCTCATGAGATCAGGCTGTTATTTTTAAACAAACTTCACAGAGTAACAAAAACAAAAATCGAAACACTTTCGTGTGCTTTACTATCGCTTGTGCGCATGAAAGTATCTCATGCCCAACTTTTTTGTGATTAGTAGTTTCGCCTGTTTCACCAAAACAACTACTCAAGTAATAAAGAAGCCATGTTTTTCAGAATCAAGTCTAAACAACATCCATCCTCTATGGATAACAATAAATTTGTTTATTTCTTAATTACCGGTAATTTCTAATTTTATAATTGCATGTATCTAAAACATATTTGGTTATTTTTGAGCGCGATGCTAATGGTCAGATTCAATGAATTATTGCTAAGCTATGCTAAAAGTGGTTGCGCCAGACCTGGAGATCAACTGAATGGATTCCAAAACGGGAAAAATCAAAACTCTAGGGGAGCTGGAAAATGAGCATATTTTCAAAAAAAGTGGAGTGTCCCTTTAAGGGTGGTAAAGTCAATATATAAATCATGGCTTCTCCTGCCTTACTGCTTTATTGCTGAAAAGCAGAGACATTGTCAGATTTTGAACTCCAGGGTAAATTTTTTGAGCAGATTCTCAAAGGTGTTTGGACGCTGCCGTGCCCTAACCTTCACTGCTACATCTTGTATGGCTGTCACGATACACTTCACTCAGATCAGAGTTTATTACTGACCAGAGCTGATTTTCTCCTGCGAGATCGAAAGATGCTACCTTTCTTCATTAGATTGAGTCTAAGAAACAGACTGCGTGATGCTCCAGGGCCTTCCCATGATCTCCCGCTGTGGCGATTCAGAGCTGTGTCTGTGTTCGCTTTTATTCTCAGATCCAGAGTTGCTGGAATATTGCATGACAGCTTGTTATTTATTTGGACGTAGAGCGAGACACAAATGCAACGACTGGCAACAACTCCAGCGCCCACAAACGAATCGTCAATATCAGTGCCGCCCAAGAGGGCATTGACAGACTGTTAAAATAAATGGGTCACTCTGGAATAAATTAGCCTGCACCAGACGTTAAAATGAAATGTTTTTGTTGCACATGATCACCGGGTCTGAGCTAGCACAGTATCCGCTTGGCTCTTTCATTGAGATGAAAGTGAAAACTGAATGAAATAAATGGAAAGCCGAGACCCGAAGAGTAGAGACATATTGGGTCAAGGTAGGGGCAGTCACTTTGACCATCTTCTGTTTGGAGAGAATAGTGTTTTGTGAGAATGTTCAACCTTATTGTCTGTACAGAACCATTGAACCGTCCAGTGACCTCGATTACGTTCTGAGTTACTGCCGGAAAGTTTTGTACTAGTTATAGACAGCTATACTGATATAGATTAAAAGTCATACAGGCCTAATCTAAATGTAGCATTTTTGTTTTAGTGACTGCTGGTTGGTACATTGGCTAAATACATGAAAGACTTATATTTTGGATGTTTTAATGAAGTGCTACCATGCTTAAAGGTATAAAATATTTACTTGTATTTCACTTTAATCCTGTACTAATCCTGCAGTGCATAAGAGAATCTAACATTTGCATTTGGTTTTAAATTTGATTATTTTACAAAATTAATTTGCAACTGAAATATTTGAGTACCTAATTTTGCTTTAAAATCAATGTATTGAATTTTAAACACCATGATGCAGTTTTATTGCACTTAGGAGTCTACTGTACCCTACTGTGTTCGATGTTGTATATACTTAAATATAATTGAAGACATTCAGGTGCACTATGTCAGCGGTACAGTGAGAGTATCGAGTCCATGCTGAAGCGATGTCCCTCTGGACCGTCTCTTTCTCCAAAACCCTCATTACAGAATGTGAGAATTCATGCACAGGAACCTTTTAATCGCCATTCTGCCGCCGCTTGTTGAAACTCAACTGTATGCATGCAGCTTCTCTTACTCCGATACAAATCCCTAAAGGCAAAAACTTGTGAAGTCACATGTGACGATCTCTATGACTGTGAGTTTCTCTTGTTGTGTTGTTTGGAGATCCACTGTGCCAATTTGTCATTTTACTTTTTTTGGCACAAAGAAACTCAATTTTAATTTTTGAATATACTGAATAATATACTGTATAAAATAGCTAATGGTCTACTGCTTAGGGACACTATGTAGTTTTTTAAAGTATTTTATCAATTTGTCAAAATCAATGTCTTTATTCATAAATATGTCCTCATTGGTGTCAAATGACCTCTGCCAATGATCTGACTTTTCTTTGTAAGCTTAGAATTTCTTCCTCCTTATTTACATTGAACGGGTAAGTCCAAGAAGGCTTCCATGTCGTTTTCGCCGTATTGAAAAACTATAATAGCAGAGAGGGACAAAAAGCACTAGCCTACCGCAACACGTTTCCAAAACGCATTTTTCACAATTTCACCACAACTAGATGGAGGAAAATCCTATTTATTGTCCCTTTAAGCTAGTTGGTTACATGTGGTATCAGGGAGGATCATTTGTCATTCTTAATGGCATTTGATTGGACAAAAATATGTGTAGTGGAAGATGAGTCCTCAGTATTTTTGCCAAATGTGTGTATTAGTACATGTTAACGATATGCAAAAGGTACCTATCTAAAAGTAAACAAGTTATCATCTCCAATGATCTTGGACTACAACAAACACATGGATTGTAGGCAACAGTTTACTTCCTGGAATCGGTGATGTAGAGAAGACATACATTATCATAATTCCTCCGCTTCTGACTCACAGCCTGTAAGTTAACTCCTGTTAGCATTGCATTGTGACCGAATCTTTTAAACATGGTAAGGAGAGTCACATTTCCGGCTTACGTCAGAGGTATTCAGGCCAATCACAACGTACAGATTAGCTGGCCAATCAGGGACACGGAGCTTTTCAAATTCGTTTCAGGAAGAGAATGAAATCTTGAGCTACAAAAATGTACGGTATGTAGAAAATAGTGTGTTTTTTGACACATAAACCCCATAAATCACTCAAACACATTGTATTATACTAAATAAACAAAATAACATTGTTTTTTAGCAATGAAATAGGTGCCCTTTAAAGGTGGAGTTTGTGATTTGGAAAATGCTAACTTTAGACTGTTGCATTGATAACATACGATCCCATTCTCCCTGCAAATAGCCTTCCAAGGTCACACCTCCTCCAAAACGCATAACTGTGCCACAGACCAGAAGCAAAATGCCCGGAGACAACGTTACTGGATTACATAACATGTAATTTACCAATAAATTATAAGTTGTTTTAGAAGGATAGTTAGGTACAGTGACTTTTTTTCGAGGGTGCACGTCAAAAACATGTATTTGAACTGTCATGGCTGTGGCTCGTCATGTCAAAATATTTGTTCGGCACATCATATGAACCTATGTGCATCACACTTCATGTCAAAATACGTGCCTGCTGCAGACGCTTCAAAGGGGTTTATGATAAAAAAAGATGTTTTAAAGATGAGTATTTTGAAAACGCGAGCGTCTCTTTTATCATAAACCCTTTCGACGCGTGTGCAGCAGGCACGTATTTTGACATGACGCATGATGCACATAGGTTCAAATGACGCACACATACATATTTTGACATGACGAGCTACACACATGACACCTATTTTGAATTTGCACCCCTCGGAAGAGAAGTCACTGGCGCCACTTAGGTAGTTGTAGTTTGCCTGCCAATGGTGTCTCATGGCAATTCGTACGTATTTTACGAGGTGGCTTATTCGTGTTAATTCATACGACCACATTCAATGATTTTTGTACGATTTGCCTTGACCCCTGTGACGTTGGAGTTAGGGGTTGGGTTTTGTTCTTGTTTTTCATGATAATCGTACGTTTTTGCGCGATTAACTTCATATGAATTTATACGAATTAGCCAACTCGTAAAATATTTACGAATTCTCGTGAGATCAGGCTGTCTGTACAGCATACGCGAATGCGCAGATGACGCGTGATATGCAAACACACTGACAGGTAACACATACTAACAGACCATTCGGACGAATGCAATATTTAAACAAACATTTTATGGTCCTATGCCTTCGACAGACGATATGTATTTTTATAAATACATTTGGATCACTTAACATAGTGATTGCTATCAGGATATAAGTAGACTTACAACCAACATAACATAAATATTTTCACATTTAAGTATGCATATGTGTTAAACATAAATAGTAGACTAGCATATAGACGACTAAAACCAACATGGACTTAAAGCTTCAAAACTCCAGTTCAATTGCATGGGGCCTTGACGAAATTCAAAATAAAAATAAGGACCTGTAATATTTCTTTGTAGGTATGTAAACACATCTCTCAATTATTTCTCACAACAACAGCCTACTATTGAACAACAGGCACAAGGCTCATCATTTGCCATCATTTCGAGTTGATTCCTTCAAATCTCTCCCAAACTCTGCCTTTCTTTTTCCAGCCCTCTCTCGTTCTTTCAGTTGTAAGAGCAGATCCCTCCAGCCTCTATCCATCCATTGCACACAGTGGGATTATTGATTTCATTTTCATATTGCTGCAGGTCCACTGTTGTAAACAACCATCCCGTCTTTTCAAAAAGTGAATTGATCCTCGGTCCGCCTGCTTTAGAAGAAACCAATCAAAGCGAACACCATTATCTTTCTTTTTCCGAGACGGCGCTTTTCCCTCGCTTTCTTTTGTGTCCTGAATAATAGCACTCGCAATGGCAAACAACATCAAGTAAAATGGCAAGTTTGTTGGCTTGAAAAGTTTTTCGAACGCTAAAGTGGTTTGAATTCAGAACAAACTTATTGTTCCAGCAGCGCATTTACACAATGTAATAGATGGCGAGAATTATCTTGTTTGTGATAATGGCTCAGAAAGCTTCATGTGGCCGTGCATTTCTCCACAGAGAAAGACCTTGAGGAAAGTGGATGGAGTGTTTCTTTATTTAATTGATGTTTCACATCTATGGAAACATGAAGGGGGGGTGGGTGGGCTAGAAAACACTGATTTACATTGTAGTGAAATGTACGTCTCTATGTATGAGTCGGGCTCCATCTTTCAGAACCTTTACATCAAAAAGGTACATTGCCGTGGGGACACAATTACACGTGTTAATGTATTCGCCCTCGGAGACGAGTCGTATGAGCGTGACGTTTCATTTACAATGTTCTTCCTTTATCAGAGCTGCGGGAAAGAGTGCATTAAAATTCATTGTAATCTTTCTCGTCTCTTGGGGAACTAACTGAGATATCTTAAAGTAGCTGTGTTGTTGATTAGTCAAACATGTGGGACCGGACTGAAGAAACACTTAAATGGGTTTTAGAAGCTGTTGTGCTTTGTCGACTGCTTGTCTGTTGGTGATCAAGGATGATCAACGCACGAAAACAGAAAGGTTCGTCCAATGTCTCTTTCTGTCGTGGAACTCTTTCTGTGCTTTAAAGACCCCATGAAATCAAAACTGACGATTAAATTTTTTTAAAAGTATATTGCAGTGCACCCTTATAAACTTAAAATTAAAATCTGATAATACCTCCGGCCTCTTGTGCCGATCCCTCTCTGATGACATCAGCTTGACGGCTTGGGGGGAGCATCTGTAACCCCTCCCCCCCAACTGTTAATTTCAAGTTATAGTCGTGCGTAAGGGCTACGTCGAAGGCTATGCATAGACATTGCGTTGCTCTGTGTAGGCTGACGTGCACCTCGACAAAATTGTAATAGTGCATCCGTTTTATGCGGATATTGATATTAATTAGAATGCACAATAAAAAAACGAGAATAAAAAAAAATGTAAAAAAAAAACAAAGATATCTTGTTTTGGAACCAAACTCTTCATATGAAAACCGAAGCGTAGCCTACGCTAGATGGCGACTTCCTGTTCACAAGGAATTTAACCCGTTGTATGACTATAATCTACGGAAGGTTCAGTGTGAAGTAAAACTTGATAATTTACTTTAATATACAATACTGTCCAAAAGTCTTAGGCCACCATGCCACCGTTATTTTTTTTCTTTTTACAACTGTATAGTGATCATATATAATTATTTCTCAGTCTCTTTATTAGAATACAATGAGAAAATACAGGAAATGTGTATGTAGTATTATATACAGTATAAAAGTATAAACTATAGTAAACTTCTGAGGTAAACTCCCCTTCCACTTGAGCAATAGCAGGAAACCGCAGGATCTCTTACTGTGGATTCATACCAGACGCGAGTTCAACAATTTGCACGAGTAGATTACATACAAAGTCAATGCAAAGACGCGATCAGATGCTCCCTCACGTGGGCCGATGCGAATGACGCGATATGGGTGGCGCGTTTGCCGCGAAAACAAGCGCTATTCGCCTCAAACGTGTCTTTGCCCAAGTTGAAATATTCAACTCGAGCGAAAAATCTGCATTACACAAAGTTAAATCCCGCGAGTAATCTAGAGCGAGTAACGCAATGCCCTGCGTTTGGTGTGTACGTAGCATTCATACTGCGTTTGGTGTGTACATAGCATTAAACCTAAATTAAATTCTAATTTCTAATTCTAATCGAATGACTTCAGGACGTCATTCTACTCAAAAAAGCTCAAGATGTGTTTTGTGCCAAAAGAGGTCACACTAAATACTGACTGATGCCTGAAGAAGACATTTAGTTCTGAAAATTGTTTTGTTTTTGGTCTACATATTTCCTGTATTTTCTGTTTGTATCTTAAAAATTAAAAAATACATATGTATGGACATTAAAACTTTGCTAAAACAAAGCAGGTGGTGGCGTAAGACTTTTGCACAGTACTGTATATGTAAATTATGAATACTTAATATTTAGGGTGCTCTTTATTATTAATATTAAAATAATACTTAACCCATTGAAGCTAAACATCTTATTAGTTGCGTCAATTCACAAATTACCTAATAAAAACTTTTTTTTAAAGATAAACTTTGTTTTATAATGAAAGAAACGAATATTTTTTGTTTTTTAAATATTTTTTTTATATTTTTATAAAATAATTATATTGTTAGTTGTAAAGATGTTCTGTGCTTTGACTCTTTTTATAAGCAAAAGGTTAAATGTGAAGTAAAAATTGAGTATTTACTTTAATAAATTAAGTGCAGTAAGATGTCTGCTAAAAGCATCTGCTATCTGCATCTTTTGTAACATTGTTAGATATTTTGATCGTAAATTTAATTCTACAGACGCTATATCTAAATTTTCACCAAGTTTTTCTTTAAGTTTCAGCCCTCTGTTTTTTCTTTTTCCTCACAATCCTCACATTACTGTTGGTTTATGTAAAGGGCTTTGTTGTGAAAATAGATTCGATTTGTGTCTAGCTGCCTTTGCAGTGTAAGGATATTGGAAGCGAATGTGACTATACACAATTCATGTAATACAAAAAGATCGAATCAGAAAAGGCTCGATACACGCTTCTCTCATGACTCTTTGCAGCCGTAATTCTCTATTCATCTTTCGATCTGTACTTTTCTTTCTCTTCTCTGCCTCCCCTTCAATCGCTTCATCTCTATTGTCCAGACTTTGTGCTACCAAATGGTATATCAAGCCCATTCTGAAGGCTTCATTTTGGCTCAGACGTGCCACATGGCCTATGAACATCCTTACAAAGCCCTGAAACTGCAGTCAGCAGGGAATCCGAGGCCAGGAACCTGAAACACAATGGCTGATATGACCTTTCTGTAGCCGTGCCACTGTCGCACCACTGCGCCTTTCCTCTGATAACCTGATAATTATGGAGTCCACACGGACGGTCATTGTTTTGTTAAAAAGCAGTCTGGACTTGAACTAAAGAATTTCTTGATTTTTGTTTCTTTTCTTCAGCTCTTGTAGATTTTACCGAATAACTAGAAAGGATTCGGTTGTTTTTTCAGCGCTCTGCTCTCCAGGTGTGATAAAAGTGCATTAGGAACGGCTTTCTTGCTTTGTTACCCAGAATGGATCTTTGTGCCGTTTCCCATTTGGCGCAGAAACAAGGCGGTTCACTTTGTCTGTCTGGTTTCCAAAAAGCTCTCTTGTCTGTTTTATTCTATTGAAGCTGTTAGGAAGAGCGGCAAATATTGTACGGGCTGCCCATCACTCCATCCACAAAGGCAGGTTTGAAGTACCTCCACGGACTGGCTTCAAAGACAGCTAGTTTTCATCAGACATCATAAGAAGAGCAACCAAATTGTGGGTTCCTTTAGCCACAAACAAATAGTTTTTTTTGTTTGCAGAATAAGCTTGTTGTGTACCATCACCATACTATTTGTAAAGAAACAAAAATGGCTTTTCTTTGGAAAAAATAAAAGCTTTATCTATATCTTTAAAAGTAAATCCTTTTTCTATCGGTCTGTCTCTCTGTACGTACGTATCTTTATTTATCTGTCCGCGCGTCCGTCCGTCTGTCTATCTATTCGTCTATCTGTCTTACAGTGTCAGTCTATAGTGCCTATCTACAGTATCTATCTACATCTACTTATCTACAATGTGTACAGCCTGTCTGTCTGTCTGTCTTATAGTATCTATCTTTTATCTTACACTGTCTGTCTGTCTAATAGTATCTATCTATTTATCTTACACGGTCTGTCTGTCTGTCTGTCTGTCTGTCTAATAGTATCTATCTATTTATCTTACACTGTCTGTCTGTTTGTCTATCTCATAGTATCTATCTTTTTATCTTGCGTATCTGTCTGTCTGTCTTGCTAACAGTGTCTGTCTGTCTATCTCTCTTACAGTATCTGTCTGTCTATTTATTTATCTTGCAGTGTCTGTCTGTCTGTCTATCTGTCATCTATCTATTAAACAGTATCTGTTTGTCTATCTATTTAACAGTATCTGTCTGTCTGTCTATCTGTCTGTCTATCTATTTAACAGTTTCGGTCTGGTCTGTCTATCTATCTATTTAACAGTATCTGTCTGTCTGTCTGTCTGTCTGTCTATCTATTTAACAGTATCTGTCTGTCTGTCTATCTGTCTGTCTGTCTATCTTTTATCAGTATCTGATTATCAATCTGTTTAACAGTATCTGTCTGTCTATCTATCTATTTAACAGTATCTGTCTGTCTATCTATTTAACAGTATCTGTCTGTCTGTCTATCTGTCTGTCTATCTATTTAACAGTATCTGTCTGTCTGTCTATCTGTCGTCTATCTATTTAACAGTATCTGTTTGTCTATCTATTTAACAGTATCTGTCTGTCTGTCTGTCTATCTGTCTGTCTATCTATTTAACAGTTTCTGTCTGGTCTGTCTATCTGTCTATTTAACAGTATCTGTCTGTCTATCTGTCTGTCTGTCTATCTATTTAACAGTGTCTGTCTGTCTGTCTGTCTGTCTGTCTATCTATTTAACAGTATCTGTCTGTCTGTCTATCTGTCGTCTATCTATTTAACAGTATCTGTCTGTCTGTCTGTCTGTCTATCTGTCGTCTATCTATTTAACAGTATCTGTTTGTCTATCTATTTAACAGTATCTGTCTGTCTGTCTGTCTATCTGTCTGTCTATCTATTTAACAGTTTCTGTCTGGTCTGTCTATCTGTCTATTTAACAGTATCTGTCTGTCTATCTGTCTGTCTGTCTATCTATTTAACAGTGTCTGTCTGTCTGTCTGTCTATCTATTTAACAGTATCTGTCTGTCTGTCTATCTGTCGTCTATCTATTTAACAGTATCTGTTTGTCTATCTATTTAACCGTATCTGTCTGTCTGTCTATCTATTTCACAGTATATGTCTGTCTGTCTATCTTTTTGTCTATCTATTTACAAGTATCTGTCTGGTCTGTCTGTCTGTCTATTAAAGAGTATCTGTCTGTCTGTCTGTCTGTCTGTCTATCTGCCTGTCTATCTATTTAACTGTATCTGTCTGTCTATCTATTGAACAGTACCTGTCTGTCTTTCTATCTATTTAACAGTGTCTGTCTGTCTGTCTGTCTGTCTGTCTGTCTGTCTATCTAACATTATTTGTCTGTCGGTCATCTATCTGTTTATCCAACAGTATCCACCTATCCATCCCTTCATCCATCTATCTGTCTATCTTACAGTGTCTGTCTGTCTGTCTGTCTGTCTGTCTATCTATTTAACAGTATCTGTCTGTCTGTCTATCTGTCGTCTGTCTATTTAACAGTATCTGTTTGTCTATCTATTTAACAGTATCTGTCTGTCTGTCTATCTATTTCACAGTATATATCTGTCTGTCTATCTGTTTGTCTATCTATTTAACAGTATCTGTCTGTCTGTCTGTCTATTAAAGAGTATCTGTCTGTCTGTCTGTCTATCTGCCTGTCTATCTATTTAACTGTATCTGTCTGTCTATCTATTGAACAGTACCTGTCTGTCTGTCTATCTATTTAACAGTATCTGTCTGTCTGTCTGTCTGTCTGTCTGTCTGTCTATCTAACATTATTTGTCTGTCGGTCATCTTTCTGTTTATCCAACAGTTATCCACCTATCCATCTCTTCATCCATCTATCTGTCTATCTTACAGTATCTGTCTGTCGGTCTGTCTTATAATATCTGTCTGTCTGTCTGTCTGTCTGTCTGTCTGTCTATTTATTTATCTAACAGTATCCATTCATTCATCCATCTGTCTATCTACAGTATCTGTCTGTTTATTTATCTTACATTGTCTGTCGGTCTATCCATCCATCCATCCAACAGTGTATGTCTGTCTGTCTGTCTATTGGTCGCGTTTTCTTCATTATTTTTTGTTTTTTTAAGATATGTTGGCCCATTTATATTTTGTTTGCAAAACTAATTTGAAACATTCAGGCATATGCCTTTGGAGCAAAAGCTTTTAACCAGTTATGCATGTATGTGTGTATACATACTTGTTAGTTTCTCATCAGTTTTTTTTTACTTTAACTCTACAGCCAATCAGACAAATGTCCTCACACGCCAGCTGTCAAGCGTCTGATAAGATTGATCTCCCATTTATCCCAGACCAAATGCTGATGTGTGAATCTAGGTTCCATTTTTTGGCATACTGTGTTTTTACAGATTTGCAGTCTTCCTTTTTGATGTAAAAGATTTAAGGATCTTCATTATGAACATTACATACTACATATTATCACACATTATACAGCTGGTAAATTGAACAAATTGATATTAAATAACTGAGTTATAGGCCCAGTTTGTTTTCTACTCATAGCTGAGCAGCCATTGCTACAGTAGATGAACTTAGTAATTTCTAAAAGTGAGGCTTTTGCTTATTCTAGGTAGTTTACACTATTCAAATAGGACTTTTTGGACAACAACAATGATGTCTGTAGAGCAAAGGGCATTTCTAGCTTGATGTCCAGAGATGAAAAGTCCAGAGGTCATGCATATATTCAGCCCCCATCCACAATGTCCTGTCAGAATGGACATGATGTAGTGGCCGGGGAGCTTGGGGTCACTAAACCCAGCTGACCCTTGAGAAAGTTGGGCTTGTGTTTAAGCTACAAAGACTTCCACATGTTCTGAAGTTCTCATGAGAGCAATCTATTGTGGTTTCAGTATGTGCAACTGTTAGGCATGGGCAATATGGCGATGCATATAATGCAACGGTACACATGTGTCAACTAAAGGGCTGGTTATACTCGCGCTTTGGTCCGCAACGCAAGCCTCCGTGGATCGCGCGCGCGTCTCACCAAACGGACGAGGCGTTTATAGTTAACGCGCTCGCCGTTGCACTATTTTTTTAACCACCAGGCGGGGACGCGAGCAATAAAGTCAAAAACAAACACAAAGAATAGGATAGAAGAAGTCGTCCGCTGGAACAACCCTACTGCTTTTAACATTAGAGTTTGATATATATAAATATGAGAACATGAATAAAACAACAATCTTTTAAATATGTCTTTATTAAACATTATCATTTCATTAACGTTTTTACTAAACAAACAGTACAGACATCTTAAGGTTTATATTTTATTCCTCATCCAGTGGTTCATTCAATACAAATATAAGCCAAACATTCTGATTCATGTAAAATAATTCGTGTTTTAAACTGCAAAGTTTCCATACTTTACTTCCAGAGTGTCAGAAATATATACATTGTTTTGCTTGGATTTATCAAAGAGATACGTCACAGGCTTGCCTGCTCGGACAGAATCGCCTCGAGTTCGGTCATTTTCGGATGCAGAGCCGCGCGGAAAGTTACAAAAAATGCCGTGCACAGCGCCACGCGAAATGGGGTCTCGCGCACCCAACGCGCGCGACCGCCCACTCCGCGTTGACGTCATTTTTGCCGCGCGCACCAACGCGCTCTTGCGGACGCGGCGACTATAAACTAGGCTTAATGGAGTTCTCCTATACCACAGTGTGTCAGTGCAATATATATTTATTCAACTATTTAACCATAATTACCACATGGTATCTAGCACACCAAAACACCATGGTTACTACTACATTCTGTTTGTAAAGTATTTTTGGATTTTCACATCAAAAATAGTATATTTGGTCATACCCTGCACCCTTGCCACCAGTATTGTGTTTAAGCCAGGTTGTCTCTTTTTGAGATCATTTACAAATCTCAATGCATCTTCCTGCTAAATGTAAGGTGAAGTCGAGGTACATCTAACTCATTATGTCATATCAGGCCCATTTAATACCATTTTTAGCTCGTTGTTGTGTGTGCAAGCTGTGTTGTGGAGCACTTCACATACTGGATTACCGTGCCCGTGTAATTCATCTGACTCAGAAATGAAAGGTGCCGAGAGATCAGACAGTACATCAGAAGTTGGTGAAGTAAAATCAGCAGATCTCTCTCTCAGATTGAACCTGCTCCTCATCGCTGCTGGCTATTTTTCATGCGCGAGTTCAGAGAGGAGCTCCCCTCGGCCTTGTTTGTTTGCCTTGTTTGATCGTTCTTCTTCTTCTGCTTCTCTCCTGTTTGCCATCATAGCGACAGCAGCCGTCTCGCTCTGCCCTTAACAAAGAGGAAGTTTAGACAACAAAGCGGAGGGGAAAACGAGACGCTAGCCCAACTTTTTCCAAACATTTCATCACTTGGTGGGCATCCAATTTGTGTCTGTTTAAGTCTGTGATGCTGTGTTCGCAAAGTGTCTCAATATGTTTGTCATTGCTGTTTGGCATGACACATATGGTTGTTCATGGTTGTTTGTTTAGAAAACATAATGTGAATTAAATTTTAAAAGCTTTGTTAATGTAGCTCAGCGTGATAGCACAATGAGCGTAAAGTCTGTGGGTTTGATTCCCAGAGATTATATACTGATCAAATGTATACGTTAGATGCACTGGAAGTCACTTTAGATAAAATGCATAAATGTACAGTATGGTAATTTATTAGCCACCTGGTGGATAATAGCAGAAAAACGGATTGCTGAAAAAACTTATCATTGGCAGGGAAGCATATTCTCTTAATTGACGAGTTAACTTGTCAATTGCGGGGAAAAAGTTAAAAAGTATTTACTGATGTAGTTTACTTTGGTTATGTATCCATACCATGAACTGTAAAAAAAAAAGATGTACCACGGGTTTCCATAAACTTCCATTGTAAAAAAAATAAGCCTAAATATCTCAAAAATGGCCAGTTTGACATCTTGTGCCAATGACGTCATTTGCACAGTAGTGATCGTGAGGTGGAGCCGCGTTATCAAGGCCCCGCCCATTTTCCCATTTGAGACACACAACACAAATCATCATTGGGAAAAATATTTGAAGTGTAATTTTATTAAGTTTGGATCACGTCCCATTCGTTTGCATGGAGAGGTTTTATGACCTATACTGCAGCCAGCCACCAGGGGGCGATCGAAATGTTGAGCTTTACTTTTCAGGACACGTGTGGTCATCCATATAGAATTTTTAATTTGCTAGTGTATGTACAGGACAATTCGTGAAACAGACTTGTCTCACGAGAATTTGTACGCATTTTACGAGGTTGGCTAATTCATTTGAATTCGTATGAAGACAGACATACAAAAACATTCGATAAGTGTTGGCCGATATGCCCCATTTTGAGATCGTCCTATTGTTAGCCTGTGAGATCGCCGATACACCATATTATCGGGGGGGACAGTAGTCATTTATTTATTTATTTAAGTCACTTGATTGGTGGACAAAAAAGATGCAAGGGCAACACTGTCATGACCGCAATCTTCTTAAAACTGATGCCATTAATCCAAACCCATCATTAAGTCCAGGCGCACTAAAATTCCCTGCGTGCCAGGGAGTGTGAACAACAAACTCGCTGATTTTAACTCTCTGCGTGCCTTACAACCTTTCTAGTGCAAGGAAATGTCAGAGCTGCGTGTATTACAAGTTCAGGTGCTAGGAGGAGTCCATGCGCGAGAGAAGCCCACAAACTATCATCCGAGGAAAAGCACGCAATGCGCATGTTAATGTGAAACTATGTTGATATAATAACAACTATTGCCAACTATCGTTATAAAAGCCCGCTATTAGCGATATATGACGATTGTAAATACACGATACTATCGTCTATCAGCACAACTCTACATACGATTATAAAAAAAAAACAATAACGAAACCCCACCCCAACGTCACAAGGGGAAATGCAAATCGTACAAAAATGTACGACTTTGGTCGTACAAATTAGCCACTTAGTAAAATTCGTACAAATTGCCATGAGATAGCATTGGCCAAACATGGTTTGATATGGTTGTCAACGCAAAATATTTACATATAAGGCCACTTTCTCACTGTCAAATTAAAAGCATCAAGGTTTTTTAAAAACTTTTGTTATAGAGTCGTCTTTATCACACATTCAAGGTGGTGTCAAATGTCTCTTTCAGATGTGTTATATTTCTCTCATATAAAATCTCTCTCATTCACTTTTTCATTTACGCTCGCTCCTGCTTTCTTCCCACCCACTGTTTGTCCTTCACGCGGTGTGCATAGCACGGAATCCGTCACGGTGATATTGATCGCTCGGCTTTCTTATTTATGTCATATGTTTCTCTGCCCCGAACCTTCTTACGCCACCCACTCCTCAACCCACCGCCACCAACCGCAGGTCAATACACCACACTGGCATCGAGGGTTCAACCGTTGGGCCCGTTGTAATTATCTCTATATCCCACACTCTTAGTTCAGCCTCCCCTGCACCGGCAGTTTGCTCCCCGCTGTGATCCGGGAGCTCCTCGGGGGGGTTATCAGGATCTCGAACACTAGCTTAGGTGGCTTTCGACCACAGGGAAAGACAGTCCGATCGATAAGGGACTGAGACTTATTCAGACCCGCTGAGCATACGACCGTTCTGATATTTTGTAAGTTGCTTAACTCTCTCCTCCTGCATTCATGAATTACACCGTGCACGCTCACTAAAAAATAACCTCTGAACCGTATAGAAAGCCAATTTTATATTTGTTTGAGGCCGTGCACGGTAATTGGTATCAATGCTGGGAGCTCTGACCCGGGGCGATTTGTACCTCCAGGGTGTAAGACGTAAAGCCACTGAGGTTAAACTGGCCCTTGGTGCGTCTGGCAGGTTGCCATTAATTAACTCGCATTCCCCGTCTTCGTTTCGCCCGCGTTTAAGCCGAGGTCTGAAATAATGGCTATGTGGGTCTCTGCGAATGTGAGTGATGTCATCGCAATGTCCTCCCTTTTGCCTGATCCTCTTTGTTTCTTTTTTCATCTCCCTTCTCTTTTCTTTCCCTGTCCTCCCTCCATCTCCTCCTGCCCTCCTCTCTGGCACAAACTCCTTTCTGTAATGTATGGAGAACCTCGTATCATAGAAATTAAGGGTCCTGACCTTTTGCGAATGATGATAACCCTTGCGATGTAATCCACCCCCTCGCCCATGTAGACCTGTAATGAATAGATGTTTACTGTAACGTTGTGAAATTATTATTTTTATTTTCAGTACAGGTCGATTGTCAGTCTTGGAGGACCATTGGCTTACGCATGAATGTTTTGAGTGAACACTTGAGACATACATTAGTGTGATTGTTACCTTATAGTTAGATATAATGCACATTTATATAGACTTCAAACAGTGATTCACTAAAATTTTATCAGTATATTTAAGCATATGTCTCGTATGTTTTTTCTGAACAGAATCTGTTGGTGAATCACGGATAAGGAGCGGCGCCGTCTCACCTGTCCCTCTCGTCCATCAGTGTGTCGGGTTTCACGGGACGCTTCATTTTCAGCCCTTCCACCCAATTACCATCTGATCCCGTGGCTCCCAGATGCACTACAGTGTACTGAACAAGCTATATGTTACAGGGAGCTATGGGAGCGTTTCATTATCTTCAACAGCACTGAAAATGAGATTGAAGACATGCAAGGCTTGATTTTTATAAGAGTACACTCAGGAAATCCTGATGCCTTTATTTGTCAGGGTTTTATTTATGCATTGTATTTCATTAAAACCATATCTTTAGAAACAGATTGCCTCTTTTTTTGTCCTTTACCTTATATTTAAACTTATTTTTTTATTTTTGTCACACGATTGTTTACATACAGTAGATCACATCTGTCACACTATTCAACATATCTCACGGCAATATGTACCTGCACTGTAAAACATTTCTGTAGAAATTACAGTATTACTGGGTATTACTGGCAACTAGCTGCCAGTAACTTACTGTAGATTTTACATTTGTTATTTACTGACAACAATTTGTTCAAAGTTAAATAAACATGAAACATTTTTAGATTTTATCTTCTACAGTAAGTTACTGGCAACCAGCTGCAAAATTACAGCAAATTTTTTACAGTGTATTTTATTTTGTGGTTAATTCAAATGATCTCATTCGTATGTGATCTGCTTTTGCCCCGTGATGCCCTGTTTTTATTATTTTTTCATGAATAATTATACGTTTTTATTACACAGCTCTTTGGAATGCTTGACTCTGATTGGCCAGTCGTGACTTTTGCAGGTTTGCTGTTAACAACTGCTCAAAACTAATAACAGTCGGTTACCCTCATGCTGCAAATCATTTTGACAGGTGCAGTTTAATACTACACAAAATTAAATATAAATATGTTTTTTAATAACATAATGACATTATATTTACAAATGATTAAACCAAATAGTGCATTTGTGATATTTAAACATCTTGTCTTAACTAAAAGTAACTGAAAGTAATTAGTTTTTCCTCGAGGAAGGGCTGCATTGGAAACATTATGAGGTAAATCGTCATGTAATATGCGGGATAATGTACAGGCAGCTGGTTGTTATCGCGAAATAAGCTGCTTCGCTTCGGGTCCTGATCACACTGTCGGAGCTTCACTGCAAAAAATAGATTTCTTACTTAGTATTTTTGTTTCGCTTTCAGTAGAAATATCTAAAAATTCTTAAATCAAGATGTATTTTCTTGATAAGCAAAATTACCTATAAGAAAACAAGTCTAGTTTTTAGACAAAAACATTTAAAATTTAAGCCAATTTGTGCTTAAAACAAGTTAAAAAAAATCTGCCAATGGATTAAGAAACATTTTCTTGAATTAAGTGTTAATGAAAAAAGTTCACTTATTTCAAGAAAAAAATTATTATTTTATTGGACAGTTTTTTGCTTGTTTTAAGCACTAATGTACTTAAAGTTTATATTTTTTGCCTTAAAACTAGACTTATTTTCTTAGGTCATTTTGCTCATCAAGAAAATTATCATCTTCTTAATTTAAGAATTTTTAGATATTTTACTGAAACAAGACAAAAATACTAAGTAAAAAAGTCATTTTTGCAGTGTGCGATGCGATAACAACCAGCTGCACTGCAAAAAATGCCTTTTGTTACACTGCAAAAAATGATTTTTTTTTAATTCTTAGCATTTTTGTCTTGTTTTCAGTAGAAATACCTAAGAATTCTTAAATTAAGATTCTTTTTCTTGATGAGCAAAACAACCCAAGAAAATAAGTCTAGTTTTTAGACCAAAAATATCAAATTTAAGTGATTTTGTGCATAAAACAAGCAAAAAAAGCCAATGGGGTAAGCAAACTTTCCTTGAATTTAGTGTTTAAGAAAAATGTTCAAGATTTTTATTTTCTTGAAAATAATTTTTTGCAGAATTAAGAAAAAAAATAGCAAAATGCTCTATGAAAAGAAGTATAGTTTTTAGACAAAAATATGAAATATAAGTGAATTTGTGCTTAAAGCAAGCAAAAAATCTGCCAATGGGGTAAGAATTTTTTGTATACTTTTTCTTAAACACGTAATAAAAAAAAGAAAATTTTTCTTATCCCATTGGCAGATTTTTTTTTTGCTTGTGTGTGTGAATACATTACACTGCAAAAAATTATTTTCAAGAAAAAAAATTCTTAGTATTTTGTTTTCAGTAAAATATCAAAAAAATCTTAAATTAAGATGCTTTTTCTTGATGAGCAAAATGACCTCTAGTTTTTAGACCAAAAATATCAATTGTAAGTGATTTTGTGCATAAAACAAGCAAAAAAAATCTGCCAATGGGGTAAGAATTTTTTTTATACTTTTTTCTTAAACAAATTTTTCTTAAGCAAAAAATCTTGAAAATTTTTCTTAAACACTAAATTCAAGAAAAATTTTGCTACCCCCATTGGCAGATTTTATTGGTTGTTTTATGCACAAATCACTTGATTTTGATATTTTTGGTCTAAAACTAGACTTATTTTTTGGGTTGTTTTGCTCATCAAGATCTTAATTTAAGAATTTTTAGATATTTTTACTGAAAGCAAAAAACTAAGAATTTTTTTTCTTAAATCATTTTTGCAGTGTATCCCTTACTTGGATCATTCACATCACAAATTCATACAAAACTGCCATTGAATTGTGCTTTTATTTAAAGTCAAGGTGCTTGAAAGTGAACATCTCATCTGTATCTTTCACCAAATAAGTAACATCAAACAGCGAACGCCAAAAGTCTTCACATTATTCAAGTAGACAAAAACATACAGTAAACAAACCATGCCTCCAATCAAACCAAATTAACATTTTTGAAAATGTACAGGCCGAGCATGAACCATATTGGCCGCACTGGCTGTAACCTATTTTTATAGAGATGAAATGATATTGTTCGCAGCGAGAAGAGAGATGAAGACGTGATTGATCAGCGAGCGGTGACACGGTTGTGGTGTCATACACACCAACACGCACAACTTCAATTTGTTGCTTTTGACATGGTTGGGTCTCCCATGTGAGCTGAGGCAATTATGGTGAGATGGCATCACACACACAACCCTCAATTATCCGTCTGACACACACTGCACCTCCACGCTCGGTTCTGACGCGCACATACACACACACGCGCTTCATGTCAGAATACACACACCCCTCTGTCAGGCCTAATAAGGTTCTCAATCCATGCTAGCAGGATTGACTTGGGAATTACCTTGTTAAGGATAGAGCCGAGCTGAGGCAGGTTTCCTTTGCTGAATGTGTTTGTGTAGGCAGTCTGTCATTATACAGTGTGGTGGGCAAGAAGAGATCCGTTGTTTTGGGGCGACTGATTCATTTCTATGTATGTTTAAATCCGTGCATACACCTATGAAACAGCATTTTTTACACATGCAATGTGAGAGAAAAATGTAGGTTTGATTTTATCTATCAAAATTGATTGTTTGTATAAAAGGGGACGGCCTAATGTAACCAGACTTTTTAAAGCTGTTTGTGAATGTTTTCCCCCACCAGTGCCTGCTTTTGAGGAAGACCAGGATGTGAAGGCTACAAGTCAAGATCACCTTGTGAGCATTTCAGCAAATCCCAATTTAACCTTTATTTAAATTAAAGAGATAGTTCACCTAAAAATGAAAACAATTCTGTCATAATTTACTACTCTCATGTTGTTACAAACCTGTATAAATGTCTTTGTTCTGATGAACACAAAGGAAAATATTTTGAGAAATGTAACCAAACCATTCATAAGCCCCATTCACTTCTATTGTATTCTTTTATCCTACTATGGGAGTTAATGGGGCTCATGATCGTTGGTTAAAAAGTGTGGTTACATTTTGCTATAGGCTGTCCCCTTTCTCACAATACATTTTTTTTCTCTTGCTGCACTGCAAAAATGACTTTCTGACTTGGTGTTTTTGTCTTGTTTTCGGTGGAAATGCCTGGGAATTCTTAAATCAAGATGTATTTTCTTGATGAGCACATGGGCGTAGATTTAGGGTGGGACACTAGGGACATGTCCTTACCAATATTCAGGGAAGACTGAATTGTCTCAATAATTTCGACCAAACAATTAATCTGTATTTATACATAACCACTCATGTCTGTCTTATTCTTGTGTTTTCTATTTTTTACTTCTTATATTTTTTCAGGAATCATTTAAATGAGATTAGAAATCTTTTGCAATCCCATTCTGTAAAAATAACGCTCTATGTGGTACACAAACGGAACATAAGCAAAATGACCAAAATAAGTTTAGTTTTTCAACAAAAAATATAAAATTTAAGTGAATTTGTGCTTAAAACAAGCCAAAATATCTGCCAATGGGGTAAGAAAAATCTTGAAATAAGATTTTTTTTCTTAAACACTTAATTCAAGCAAAATTTACTCACATTCACTCACTTAAATAGTATATTTTTTGTTTAAAAACTAGACTTATTTTCTTAGGTCATTTTGCTTATCAAGAAGATACATCTTGATTTGGGAATTTTTGGGTGTTTCTGCTGAAAGCAGGACAAAAATACTAAGTTAAAAAGTCAAAAAATAATTTTCAAGAAAAAAAATTCTTAGTATTTTTGTCTTGTTTTCAGTAAAAAATTTCTAAAAATTCTTAAATTAAGATGCTTTTTCTTGATGAGCAAAACAACCCGAGAAAATAAGTCTAGTTTATAGAACAAAAATATCAAATTTAAGTGATTTTGTGCATAAAACACCAATCTGCCAATGGGGTAAGCAAAAAAACTTGAACATTTTTCTTAAACACTAAATTCAAGAAAGATTCAAGAAAAATTTGCTTACACCATTGGCAGATGTTTATTATTTTTTTGCTTGTTTTATGCACATAATCTCTTAAGTTTGATATTTTTGGTCTGGAGACTGGATTTGTTTTCTTGGGTCGTTTTGCTCATCAGGAAAAGGATCTTGATTTGGGAGTTTTTGGATATTTGTACTGAAAACAAGACACAAATACTAAGATTTTTTTTCTTGAAAAACAGTTTTTGCAGTGGGGTTTTTCTCTTTAAAAAGTGTCCTTTTAAAGTACACATTTGTACATAAAGAGTTCATACACTGTACCTCAGAGGTATATATTGTTGCCAAATAGTGCATATTAGTACCTCAAAAGTAAATATTGGCACCAAATGTATACTTACATGGTACTTACAGTTTTAAGACCTTTCTAAAGGGTACCCAGTGACAGCTTGATACTTTTTTACATTTTTTTTCTTTTTACAGTGCAGTGTAAAATAAGTAAGAAATGTCTAAGAAAAGTAGTTTTGTGACCATACAATACAAGTCAATGGTGTTGTTTGGTTACTAACATTCTTCAAAATATCCTTTGTGTTCTGTAGAAATAAAGTCTAACTGTTGTGGACGGAAATGGAGATGAGTAAATGGATAAACATTGACATTTTGTTCACTGAGACATACAGTAGAGAAGAGAATTGCCAATAGCTGTGCCTGATTTAGGCCAATATGATATTCTGTAATCCTAATAATTTTTGCATCTAAAAATGTACGTGTATTTATTATATATTTGCTTAATTTGACTGTACTAAAATGGTTTCGATTAAAGGTGCATTAAAAAAATTCACGTAGAAATAGTTATAAAATGGAATTAACTGAAATAAATGTGAAAACAAAACTCTTGTCAAGATTTTAAAAGTTTTTTTACCTTCTGTACATTATTCTTTCAAAGCAAAGTACTGTATCTGTTTGCCTATAATCAATATTATAAATCTAGGTGAGTTTGTAAACCATTGCATTAGCAGCGCAAAGTACGTACCCCTTGTAAGTTGCTTTAAATGTGTGTCATAAATGCAGCATGATTTCACATAAAGTCGTATTATAGTCACAAAAATTTTTATTAATTTATTCGTGTCCATAGCACGAAATTCAGTTTTTTTTACGTGCACGAATGTCTTTCGTGTCAGTTGCACGAATTTCTATAAATAGTTTTTTTGTGGCACGGCTTTATTTATTTTATTTATTTACTATTTTTAAATCATTGTCGGTTGGGGTTAGATTTGGGGTTAGGATGTACTTTCATGTATTGGTTTCTACATGTTTTTCTTCTGCTTTTAAAACTATTCTCGCCTAGAGTTGGGGTTTGGGTTTGGATGTCTAAAAATGTAACAGAAAGTGATTCTAACCCCAATCCCAAGCGACAATGGTAAGAAAATAGGAAGAAAACACTATGAAAAAAACAATACATAAAATGACACGAAAAAGAAAGTCGTGCCACGGCCACAAAAAACTGTCTATAGAAATTCATGCGAGTGACACGAAAAAGACATTCATGCTCAAGACATGTAAAAAAGCAGAATTTCGTGCCATGGACACAAATAAATTAATCAAATGTTTCATGACTATAACACGACTTTCTGCATAAATGTGAAACATTAAGCTGCTGTATATCCAATGCGATCATTTTAACAAATCATTTAGGAAGACAATCGTCTTATTTCGAATACAATGAACTGATGACTCATGTTTAGGCAGATTTCATAGTAACTTCCAATATTGTGCGTATGCTGGGCAAAAATGTTTTTCAAGGCCCAGTGTTGTGCTGACATAAAGGGAAACGCTACCATAATGTTTTAGAGAAAATAATCAGCAGGTAATAATAATACATGGTGTGAGGAACCCGTGGGACACTTTTCATATCGGCTCTTCAGACTGCGGTCACACCGTCAGCAGAAGTGCTCTGTTCGGTGTGCTGAGGACAAGATGGCAGGCGATAGCAGGAGCTGAGAGAGGTCGAAGGTTAACATAATAAGTGCTCCATCATACACCAATGAGGTGTGACAGCTCAGCCATACACAGCACACATGAGAGAGAAAGAGCAGCTGGGCTTCACTGCACACCTGCTAATCTCTTATACTGTCAGATATACAATGATCATTACCAATACAAGCAGTCAAACACACGCGCAGGAACTATTGAAAGGAATGACTCAGAAATGATAAAGTGCTGTTATTAACTCACCCTTCATATTTCCCCTCTTGAAGAACGCAAAGGAAATATTTAGCAAGTGTAGTGCTTTTTAATACTACGCATGGAGAGAGTAGCTGCACATTTACACACAATAGGCTACAAATACAGACTTAAAGATACAGTTCCCTTTTTTTAAAATTTATTAAGTAAAATTCATTTAATGATGCATTTTACAAATAAACATAACACAGGAACTTGCACCGTTCCCTGTACTTATTTGCGCTTTCTTTGACACGCCAAATTAGACATAAATGAGACTACAATTTCATGTTGTATTTTTAAACATTTATACTATTAAAGTCATTATTTATTGTTTGTATATAAAATATCTTTTTTGGTTCGAGAGTGAGTAGATGATGAAAAAATCTTCATACTTATGCAAAGATCTCTTCAATGTATTCCCGAACACGAAACTCCTTCACAAATGAAAGATAGACAGACAAACAGAAAGACCAAATAGCTGGCTTACAAATGAATGGATAAAAAATGGATACGAACGGACATACAGAGACAGACAGATATGGTTATACAGACAGACACAGATAAAGAGATAAAGAGACAGACAAACAGAAAGACAGATGAAGAGAGAGACAGACAGACAGACAGATGTACTGATAGACAAATGATAAACAAACAGATAGATAGCAAGATGGATAGAGAGACAGACAGACAGAAAAACAGACAGATATGTACACAGATAAAGAGATGCATAAAAACAGACAGTTATACAGATAGGCAGACAGATAGATAGCTAAATAGACCGACGGATGGATGGATGGATGGATGGATGGATGGATGGATGGATGGATAGATAGACCAAAACACAGACAGATAGGTACACAGATAGAGATGGATAAATAGACAGGTCGAAAGATAGATAGACAGACAGATAGATAGACAGACAGACATATACAGGTATGTACACAGAGAGATGGACAAATAGCCAGGGAGATAGACAGACAGACAGACAGACAGACAGACAGACAGAAAGATAAATAAAAAGACAGACAGATAAATAGAAAGACAAACAGATAAACAGAAAGACAGACATATAAGTAGATAAACAGACACAAAGAGACAGACAGAAAGGTAGATAGACAGACACAGAGACAAACAGACAGACAAAGAGACAGAGAGGCAAACAAACAAACAAACAGAAAGACAGATAAAGAGAAAGACAGACAGACATATAGGTAGATAGACAGGCACAAAGAGAGACAGACAAATAGGTATACAGATAGATAGATAAATGGATAAAAAGACAGAGATAGATAGATAGCTAAATGGATAGATAGACAGACAGACAAAGAAACATACAGGTATACAGATAGACAGGCAGGCAGACAGATAGATAGCTAAATCGATAGATAGATCGACAGACAGACCGATAGACAGACAGATAGATACACAGAGATATGGATAAATAGACGGGCAGACAGAAAGATAAAAAGAAAGACAGACATATAGGTAGATAGACAGGCACAAAGAGACAGACAGACAGGTAGATAGATAGTCAGACAGAGAGAGAGAGAAAAAGAGACAGAATAAAAGACAGACAGGATGGTACACAGATAAAGAGAAACTGTATGGATAAATAGACAGACAAACAGCTAGATAGATAGACTGACAGACGGATGGATGGATGGATGGATAGTTAGACCAAAATACAGACAGACAGGTATACAGGTATACAGGCAGGCAGGCAGGCAGGCAGGCAGGCAGGCAGATAGATAGATAGATAGATAGATAGATAGATAGATAGATAGATAGATAGATAGATAGATAGATAGATAGATAGATAGATAGATAGATAGATAGATAGACAGACAGAGACAGACAGACAGAGACAGACAGACAGAGACAGACAGACAGACAGACAGACAGACAGATAGATAGATAGAAAGACCAAAACACAGACAGATAGGTACACTGATAGAGAGATGGATAAATAGACAGACAGAAAAAGAGACAGACAGGTATACATCTAGACAGACAGGCAGGCAGATAGATAGATAGACAGACAGACAGACAGACAGACAGACAGATAGGTACACAGATAGATGGATAAATAGACAGGCCGATAGATAGACAGACAGACATATAAATAGAAAGACAAACAGATTAATACAAAGACAGACATATAGGTAGATATACAGACAGACAGACAGACAGACAGACAGACAGACAGGTATACAGATCGACAGACAGACAGGCAGGCAGGCAGGCAGATAGATAGATAAATAGATATATAGATAGATAGATAGATAGATAGATAGATAGATAGATAGATAGATAGATAGATAGATAGATAGATAGATAGATAGATAGATAGATAGATAGATAGATAGATAGATAGATAGATAGATAGATAGATAGATAGATAGATAGACAGACAGACAGACAAATAGACCGACAGATAGATAGATAGACCGATGGATGGATGGACAGACAGACAGACAGACAGAGACAGAGACAGACATACAGACAGACATACAGACAGACACAGACAGACAGACAGATAGAGAGATGGATAAATAGACAGACAGACAGATAGATAAAGAGACAGACAGAAAAAGAGACAGACAGGTATACAGCTAGACAGACAGGCAGGCAGATAGATAGATAGAAAGACAGACAGACAGACAGACAGACAGACAGACAGACAGACAGACAGACAGACAGACAGACAAACAGATAGTTACACAGAGAGATGGATAAATAGACAGGCAGATAGATAGACAGACAGACATATAAATAGAAAGACAAACAGATTAATAGAAAAACAGACATATAGGTAGATATACAGACAGACAGACAGACAGACAGGTATACAGATAGACAGACAGGCAGGCAGATAGATAGATAGACAGACAGACAGACCGACAGACAGACAGACAGACAGATAGACCGATGGATGGATGGATGGACAGACAGACAGACAGACAGACAGAGACAGACAGATAGGTACACAGATAGATGGATAAATAGACAGGCCGATAGATAGACAGACAGACATATAAATAGAAAGACAAACAGATTAATACAAAGACAGACACATAGGTAGATATACAGACAGACAGACAGACAGATAGACAGACAGACAGGCAGGCAGATAGATAGACAGACAGGCAGGCAGATAGATAGATAGACAGACAGACAGACAGACAGACAGATAGACCGATGGATGGATGGATGGATGGACAGACAGACAGACAGACAGAGAGAGACAGACAGAGACAGACAGAAAAAGAGACAGACAGGTATACAGCTAGACAGACAGGCAGGCAGATAGATAGACAGATAGGTACACAGAGATGGATAAATAGACAGGCAGATAGATAGATAGACAGACAGACATATAAATAGAAAGACAAACAGATTAATACAAAGACAGACACATAGGTAGATATACAGACAGACAGACAGACAGACAGACAGGTATACAGATAGACAGACAGACAGGCAGGCAGGCAGATAGATAGATAGATAGACAGACAGGCAGGCAGATAGATAGATAGACAGACAGACAGACAGACAGACAGATAGACCGATGGATGGATGGATGGATGGACGGACAGACAGACAGACAGACAGACAGAGACAGACAGAGACAGACAGAAAAAGAGACAGACAGGTATACAGCTAGACAGACAGACAGACAGATAGACAGACAGATAGGTACACAGAGATGGATAAATAGACAGGCAGATAGATAGATAGACAGACATATAAATAGAAAGAGAAACAGATTAATAGAAAGACAGACATATATACAGACATAGAGACAGACAGACAGAATAAAAGACAGACAGACACATTGAGAGACAGACAAACAGAAAGAGAGACAGAAAAATAGATAGACAGATAGATGTCATATCTTTACTGATCCCATGTGGGAAATTGATGTGCGACAGCAGCAAGTAGACTGTACTCTCTGTACACACAGTACAACAGACTTAAGCAAGCTTTGGTTGTAACAAATGAAATTATATTATTTCTACCAACTGATCCCCTCCAATGAGCACCTGACAGTCTCTGTTGATCCTCTCTCTCTCCAGACCTCACTCCCTGCCAGCTCAATCTCAGTCCATCCCGAGCATGTGCCCCTGACATTTGGATTGTGCTAACATCCAGCCCCTTTGGGCAAACAGAATCTGGCTGTTGTTGTTGAGCACGCTGTTATTACCATCATGTTGTGTGCGGTATCACCACCGTGCTCTCTCTCCTCCAGGGGCTGACCTGCACCGGTGCACATGGGCCCTTCTGCATCCTAACCACAGCACAACACGGCTTCGGAGAAATATTTAAACACACCTAACTGACATTACATTACCATACACATGCAGTCTGTCCCTCACACATACATACACACGCTGACATTTATCTTCAAATACCATGACACTCTTCTTCTTTTATTAGATCCTCTCGCTGTGCAAAGATGAGAGTAATTAGAGAGGAACGGCCCCCGCTCTCTTCCGTCCCTTTTTATTGCTTTTCACTCGTCTCTACTCTCTTTGAGAGTGAGAGATCTAGTGGCATTTGATGCCATAATGTGCCCCCACAAGTGAACAGCTGAGACTGTGTGGTTTTTAGGAGAGGAGATGCTTTATACACCGGGAATGGGTTGAGACGGTTAGCGTTGAGTGCTGCAGTTGCAAGGTTTTTATGATTCTTAGTTTGACTCCCACATATCAAAAATAGTGTGATATTCAGTTATTTAAAGTCTGATGCTCTTGTGTTTTTTCTAAAAGTCCACAATGAAAATCTTGTATTTCAGTCTTGTTTGTTTTGGGATTATGGAATTGATTCTAAAACATTTAAATATTATGATGTAAGTGTTTTTAGGCCACGAATTAAATTTATGACATAATAAAAAGTTATTCTGTTTTTTTTGTACACTTTCTGTACTTATTTAACATGCTAAGCTATGCTATTGTTATTGTGTTAAGCTATTTCATTTTGTAATGAAAAAATGTAACAAGTATGTTTTGTGCTCTAATATTAGAGCACTATCTAGTATTATATTGGTGTAGCATCAAAATAATTATTTATCTACAGACTAGTACATACAATACTGTAGGTTTTTTTTGTGTAAATTTGGATGAACTATTGTAAATTAAAGGTCCACTGTGTAGATTTTTAGCAGCATCTTGCGTTGAGACCTGTGTGCCTCATACATCTTAAAAAGTGAAGCTGCTGGCTCTTTGATCGCCCCCTGGTGGGTGGCTGAAGTACAAGTAATAAACCCCACCCTATCAATTCAAATGAACGTGACTCAAAATAAAAACATTATTTACACTTACAAATTTTTTTTCCGAAAGATGGTTTTGGTCCTAAGGTTGTTGTTATCACACTGATAAATGTTCAATTGTTTATTTTTAGCTAGTAATTTGATACTATAGACGGTTTCAGCAGTAACAACATAAACAAGTCGCTTCCGTGGAACACATGTAATTTCCGGGAAAACTCCACTAAGAATAAATAAAAACAAATTCCTTTTAAAGTAGTTTATTTATATAACAAGCAAAATAAACAACACGTAGATTACCTAGGAAACCAAAACATTTGTTATTTTTAACGAGGTATTTGTTCAAGAGTTTAGTTTAGAAACTAGTCAGTCCATTACACAAACAGAAACCGGAAGTAAAGTTACGACCACGTGCGTCCGATGAAACTGTCTATAAAAATGGGGCGTGTTCTCTTGGAGCTTCGAGGGAAGATTGAAGATATAACTAACTATTAATTTTTGATTTCTGTGTTATTTTACACTGACCAAATGAGTTTTTTAGCAAACCAGTCAAATAAGACGTTTAAGGGGTGTGGTTTAATTGGGTTTGGGCAGAAGTTTGATATCGCGGCTCCGCCTCCAGGCTTCATGGGCGATTCCTTCTGCGCATGCCCTGGCTCCAACCTGACGTTTTAGCGTAACATGTCGGTGCCCATAGTCGGACATTTTGCCTTCAATTCATTACAGTGGAAGGAAACAAGATTGAGTCGTCCATCTTTTTAACAGTCTATGGGTGAGACCAACAGCTCAGTCCACAGCGCCCCCCTCCTATTCAAAACGCATAGTAAAGCTACGGTAGCTGCCGTAGTGACAAAACACACTCTATAGAGCAGTTTTGTGAGGATCTGGAGACAAGGAACAAGAGAACCCATGTGCAGACGATATCGGGGAGTGAACAAAGAACATTTATTAAATAAACATGAAAACAAAAACCCACGAGGGGGCAACACAACATAGAAACATGAATCTAACAGTATTGACTAGACATGAAACACTAAGAAGAAAACCTTAAACTGAATAAACACGAAGACTGCAAAACATGACATATCAGCACAATGATCCAGCACAAGACAAGAGACAAGAGGAGATTAAATAGGAAAACTAAACGAGGGTAACACAGGTGCAAGGGATGAACTAATAATGAATAATTAACAGGGAGAACAAGGGGGCGGGGACTAGAGACGAGACACCAGAGGCACATGCCACAAGAAACAAGGCATGGTCTCCACATGAAACAAGAGACTGTCAGAACTCTGCCATCACTATAAAACATAAATATAAAACAAGATTCTTGTGGCAGAGTCCTGACAAGTTTTTCCGTTTAGGGCTACTGTAGAAACATGACGGAGCGGAAAGGCAACTTCCATGTAAGGAGACCTTCGGTGTATTAGATAGACAAAAACGGCAGGTAATAAAAACAATACAGTTCATTATGTAAGGTCTTAATACACAACTAATAATACAGGTAAGAAATAATTGACGACGGGCCATTGAATTATTCGAAAATATGCACACCCAAAGTGGTAATGTGGCACGATGTGAAGCGGTGTGCATTATTTTCAAATAATTCAAAGGAGAAAATTATTACGCTTATACCACAATTATCACAAACATTGCTCTGGTGGTTATTTTAAGACATTTGACAGGTCATGGGGGCGTTTTTCAGAAAAAGAATTAACACCCGTGGAACATTTCAGAATTATGCAAGTCAGTGATATAATTATGTTTTCTATTTCATTTATGTCAAGATATCCTCCTAAAAGTTACACAGTGCACCTTTAAGTGTTAAAGTGTCTTATAATCCTGCTCAATAGATATTGGCATCATCCTCGGCAGTGGCGGCTCGTGACTGCTCATCCGAGGGGCGCAAATTCAAAATATGTGTTCGTAGTGTCATGTGTGCTGCTCGTGTTTTCAAAATATGTGTTTGTTGCGTCATGTGAATCATGTGCATCACTTGTTTTGTCAAAATAAGTGCCTGCTGCACACACTTCAAAACCGTTTATGATAAAAAGACGCTCACATTCACAAAATACACGCAAGACACTCCCGCCTTAACACTAAACTCTGATTACGCATGAGATTGTGCGAGTATCTGGCAAACGTGAGCGTCTCTTTTATCATAAACCCTTTAGACGCATCTTCTTCATTCATATTTATTGAAAATGCTAAATGATTGGTTAGGGTTAGGTTTGTGTATATAAACAAGCACCATCAGAGCTTGAACATTTTATTGGTCTGGTAGTGCTGTCCTCATGATTCCGAATATGAATGATTTGTCACGGTTAATCCGTGTCATGTCTTGTCTCTGTTCCGATTGTTATCACCTGGACATTCATTAATTAATTACCTGCCTCATCACACCTGTTTGTCATTTAGTCTGTGTGTATATATACCTCTGTCTTCTGTTTGCTCACTGCTGGATCATTGTCATTGATACCCTGTCCGTTCCTGTGTTAAAGTTCCTGTGTTCATGTTCCTGTGTTCCTGCCCTCGTGTTTTTATTATTAAATGTTATTTATTTTGAACCTTGCATTTGCGTCCTGTCTCTCCAACCCTGTCGTGACAGAATGATCCAGCCAAACTGGACGCAGCAGGTTCACGGAGGGCGGCTCCCCCAGGAGTTTCGTCGAGGGGGAGTAGTGACATCGGGGTTCATTCCCCATCAGCCCCGATGTCTCTTGGGGACCACCGTGAGCGATCGCTCGCTCCTGCGGGAGGAGGATCGGCCCAGGCGGTCCCCCAACGGTTGAGTCGTCGTCGACGGTCCCTCGGAGGACCACCATCCTGCTCGCAGGGAGATCCGGACCGGACCACGCCCGATCATTTCCCCGGGGTGGCTACCGAGGGTCTCCGTTTCCGCGAGGGGATGGGAGATGATTTCCGGGGGCATCTGATCGTCGACGATTCCCAGGAGGGGGGTAATTCGTCTGCCTCGGTTCTCGGAGCGATCGCTCCAGTTCTCCTGGCGCAGTCCGGCCAACCGTCCTGTTGGTCTCTTCCCGGCGGCTGCCGGCTTCGCCAGGGTCCCCAAGCCCTCCATCCCTCCCTTGGACTCTCGCTACCAGACTTTGTTTTTGTTGTGTTTTATGTGAGTGTCTGGTAGCCACTCGTAGAGGGGAGGGTAATGTCACGGTTAATCCGTGTCATGTCTTGTCTCTGTTCCGATTGTTATCACCTGGACATTCATTAATTAATTACCTGCCTCATCACAACTGTTTGTAATTTAGTCTGTGTATATAAACATCAGTCTTCTGTTTGCTCACTGATGTATCATTGTCATTGATAACAAGTCTGTTCCTGTGTTAAAGTCCCTGAGTTCATGTTCCTGTGTTCCTGCCCTCGTGTTTTTATTATTAAATGTTATTTATTTTGAACCTTGCATTTGCGTCCTGTCTCTCCAACCCTGTCGTGACATGATTGGCTTGTTGTCTCTAGCTAGAGACATGACTCAATGTAAGCCCACTGTATGCACTGCGCACAACAGGCAGAAATATAAATTGAGAGTGAATTTGCTGCTAAGTGTGGTTACTTTACACAGAAAAAGTATGTGCTTTCTAAACAACCTACTTCACTATACGGATGTCACATTTGGTATGTAAAGCCGGTTGTTTAGATGTGATTTTGTGGATATATTTTAGGACTGGTTACTTTTATTTTCCCCTAAACTGTTATCAGCTGTCATCAACAGATTGAATTGTAGCAAATAAAGCATTGAGGAAAAGTGCATCTATTTTTCTCAGTTAACTTAGCATTTTAGATACTCGTATGTTTTGGTTACACCCTTAAGAGCCTCATTTTGGTTCCCAAAGCAATAAGTCACACATTGGTAGTTTCAGTGGCTGTCTGCCTCAACGATATCCGAGTTGTCTAGAGATCATCCTTTAAAGTGGGCTTTCCTTGTAATGCTCCTCTTTTTGCTGTCGTCATCATGCTACAATGCCTTTATTTGCTCTGCAAAACTTCTGCATGTTCTTTAATGACAACCAAATTGATTATTAACTGCTGTAAGAGTGTTTGAGACGCAATCCTCAGGTGTGGAGCATTTTAGACTTGAAGGTTTTTGTGCAACGGATAAATCATGAGTTGAGTTATACGATGGTGGCTTTGTAATGATTTGTAAGTCTAGTGCAGGGGTCCCCAAACTTGTTCCTCGAGGGCCGGTGACCTGCAGAGTTTAGCTCCAACTTGCCTCAGCACACCTTCCTGGAAGTTTCTATGGCTGTGTCAGAAACCGCATACTGTACATTGGGTACTGAATGAGATGAAGTACCTACTTACTTGGCGTTAAAACAGTAGGTATGAATCCTGGTAGTAGGAATGAGATTCGGACGTACTACATCCGCAATGTTGCTACATCACGTGACATACATCGTCATCACGTCATGTCATTCTAGCGCGAAAACAGCCGCATGCCTCTTCTACTTCGTTGGATAACTCCTCTCCCGGGGCATCATGGGATAGTAAAGTGTCCATCGTATGCACACTGCAAAATCTAACCGGAAGTAGTAGGTCATCGGGGTACTTTTCGCATAATGTTTTTCGAGTACTATGTTTTCTGACATACTACTTGCCTCACCTACTGCTTTTCACTGACTATATAGTATGGAAGTAGGCAATTTCGGACACAGCATATGCCTAGTATGACCTTCATTAGCTGCTTCAGGTGTGTATGATTAGGGTTTAGCTAAACTCTGCAGAGACATCAGCCCTCCCGGATTGGTAACCCCTGGTCTAGTGGGTGGGTGATTCTCACGAAAACTTGGTTTTAAAAATGTCAAGCATGAAAATGTAAAAATTGCTTAAATTTACTTTTTTTCCCACCAGACATTAAAAAACAAAGTCTGGAGTAAATGGGAACATTAATTTAAAAACTTTAACTTATCATTTAACACTTTTTGTAACATAATTTAAAAAATTTGTCCTAAAAAATCTCATTACCACAACAGTCAGAAAACATCAACACTGACATATTTTCAAAATGACATGACAAACCTGAAAGAACACAATTTGGAGATTCTGCACATGCCTTTAAAATCAAAGTATTATGCTTCTATTAATTGAATTAACATTTAATAAGCATCTGTTGCGGTAATGATAATCAAAATGTCGTGTAAGCATTCTGACAAGACAATATTTCAAATTAACTGTAAAAAAATGATCTTACCTGGTAGCCATCTTGAAGTAACTGGTCCATGTGCTTGGTCACTCAAAATAAAACTTTATTAAAATTCTGTATGTGTGCTTAAACTGTTCTCAAAAAGTGTTGCGGAGGATGAGAACATCAGGCATGGACACATCATTTTCCTAATTTTTCTTCAATATTATTATACATGAATATTCAGTAAATATTTTTTCTGTCATCTAAAGTAGTCTAGCAAAACATCCATTTATTTTTTTTTCTTAATATTTTTGTTTTAATTTGATTAAATTACAACATAACGCATGTTCAAACACAGCCGGACACATTGCGGTAATGAGAATTTCAGCAGAAAATGAGATAAAATTTACAATTATAAATTCTTATGTTGAAATCACACATTGTGCAAGGTAGAACACAGTATTGTGTTAATTCTGATGCTTTTTAATGTTACTATATTACACATTTTAAAGCTAAAATCATTAGTGCCGTGGTGTTTCAATGGTTTCGTGATATTTGAAAGTTTGAATATTTACAAATTAGCTTTGAATCCTGCAAGGTGCTGTTCTTGAACTGTTTTGCTTTCAACCTGTGGCATCATTGGAAACTGAATATCCAGAAAAAAATATATATATATGATGAGATTTTGATCCAGCTGAAATTCCAGACCTGCAAGTTTGCAGTCTACTTTAGAATGAAAAACGGCCAGTGTCCACTTTTAAGGAGGTTTTTGTCCAGGACATGAAGTCTAAAGAAACGTTTATGGTTAACGTCACTGTAATTTTACCAAGTACAGTAAGATATGTTTCTGAATCAATGTTTTGTTGGTGTTTTGTCAACATGTTTTGTAGGGGTGTCAACAATAATCGATTCGGAAGTTAATCGCAATGCGCGCATGCACGATTCAGCATCGATGCAGCAAAGTGCCATAATCGATTATGTCACTGTTTATTTTCTGGCCTCGAGTGGACAATAAAGTTGTGAAGTTTCAATTACTTCTGGATATAACAACAACAATCAAGATGGCTGAGAGAGATGACAGTGATAGACGGGTAAATAAAAACGCACCCTTTTCCATGGAAAGTAGACATATGGGCACATTTCGGATTTTACGAAGTTAATGGGAAACTAGACAAGACTTACGCTGTGTGTAAATTCTCATCTCAGGTATATAAGAACATGAGAATAGTTGCAGTTGACTGATTAAAAATTTGCCTTGTTGTGTACAGTAGAATTCTGATGCATCGCAATGCATTGTAGAATCGAATTGAATCGTTACCTGGTGAATCGTAATTAAATCGAATTGTGAGGGCAGTGCCAATGCACACCGCTAATGTTTTGTTGGTCCTTGAACGATATTCCTGTCCAAAGAACATGCGTAATCTAAACCCTGCCAATAACCCAAATCTAACCCCAAAATCAAAGAGAAACAGGTTGAAAAGAAGGTTATACAAGCCCTTAAACCAATCCTAAACCTAAATCTAGCATTGACTCCAAACCTAATTCCGATTTGATTGGCTGATAAAATTGTTGTTCCAAGAACACACTCATATTAATTCATGCACTTGATGGACCATTTTAAGTTATACCACTGCACTGCCAAAAAAGGTATAAAAAAGGTCCCTATACTGCAGCGGTCACTGGAGTGATACCATTTTCAAAAAAGACATACCAAAAGATTAAATTCTGTCATTTATTCACCCTCATGTTGTTAGAAACCTGTATACATCTTTTGTTCTGATGAACACAAAGGAAGATATTTTGAGGAATGTTTGTAACCGAAATGTTTGTAAGCCCCATTCACTTCCATAGTATTTTTTCCCACTATGGAAGTGAATAGGGCTCATGATTGGTTTGGTTTTAAACATTCCTCAAAATATCTTCCTTCGTGTTCATCAGAACAACATTTATATAGGTTTGTAACAACATGAAAGTGAGAAAATAATGAAAATATTTTCATTTATGGGTGAACTATCCCTTTAAGAGCTACTCCAATGACAGCTAGGACCATTTTTGTGACCATGTGGGAATTCTTCTTTTTAAAATTTCTAAATTTTTTAGAAAGTCTACTAAACTATAACAATGGTCTAAAATAATACCAGATTAGTAAATAATCTCTTAGTAGTTGACATCAGCTGACAAGTAAAGTAGTTTGAGAAATAGAACATTAAAACTGACAATTATTTTCCTTTAAATATTGACTGCGAATAGTGCATAACATTATCAGGATGTGTAAAGTAGTAAATGTTAACAGGGTCAGTTATTGACCTCGGTTGTTACTTAGAGACACTATGTCCTTGTATAATAAGTTTAGTGCAACTTGCTTTAAACTGAAGCTCAGCTAAGCGATTAATTAGTAAATGACAAATCATACTTTGATATATGATGGTTATTATCGCCGCACAGCGATTAAAATCTTTGCAATTTTGTATGGCTTTTTATTACCACTATACTTTCCCCTTGGCAGAAATAAACTTAGCGCCTCGAAGACTAAACTTTATAAAAGCAATGAATTCAGTCTCACATTCACGTCCTTTGGCATTCAGTGTAATAGGATGTTTGACAGGCAGGTTTCAATTAGCGTGACTGCACGTCTTGTATCTTTTAATAGGAAATACGACGCTGAAGCTCCAGTGCTCTCTAACGCATCTTAATAAATACATATAAAAAAAGAAAAGAACCGGTTTCCACAGCAACTGGCACCTGAGTAACCGCGGAGAGGAGCTTGAAGGCATCAGGTTATAAAATGACATCTTTGCATCCTGACGTGTATGCATTGATCTCGTGTCATACGCAATTAGAGCGCGTGCTGGCGGGTGCTATTCATCTCTCAGACGTTTGTGCGGGAAAAGGCGTTAATGAATACCGCCGTGCGCGCCTCCTGCTTCCGTAAACTACTCATGTTTACCTCAGGTAAAAACACCTCTTTTATAATTATTGAGCAAAAGTAGTCTGCTTTGACTGACAGCGTCCTACTGTGGGATCTGTATGTAATCTTTAAAGTGCCCATGAAATAAAAATTGACGTTTTTTTGTAAATATATATGTTAGACTTTAGGATATCTATAAAGCAGTGCTTTAAAACATCGATAAAGCAGTGTGCAAATTCACATTTAGACGATTAGCATTCAAAACGTACAGTTGACTTCTGGTAATAGATCAGTATTGTTTTCTGACATAATTCTGCAGTTCATTCCTCGTGAATCCATCTGGTCCTTACAAAATTAACTTATACTATCCATTTGTCATTTTATTTTTAGTAAAACCACAGTAACCACAATTGACGTTGGGGTCACTACAGGAATCATTTAGTTTAAAGGGCACCTGTCCTATGGTCCGATTCACGTGTGTATTACATGTTAATGATATGCAAAAGGTACAAACCCCAAAGTAAACAATGACGCGAGTTATCGTCTCCAACGTAAATCTCTTTTCTTGGACTACAACAAACACACAGATTGTAGGCAACCGTTCCTGGGATTGGTGATAGACAAGACCGACATTATCATAATTCCCCACGCATTAGACTCACAGCCTGTAAATTAATTCCTGTTAGCATTGCATTGTGAGCCAATCTTTCAAACATGGTAAGGAGCGTCACATTTCCAGCTGACATCAGAGGTATTCAGGCCAATTCTTTTTCTTCAATATTCAGGATAGATAGATAGATAGATAGATAGATAGATAGATAGATAGATAGATAGATAGATAGATATTCTTTCCAGAGTATAAACCGGAATTAGCTATTTATCAGAAGTTCCCCTGAGGTTCCTGTCCAATCTTTCAAAAATATCAGCCGTCTTATGCCAGTTTGTGCTTGTTACTATGAGCATTCGACATTCAAGGGCTCTACACAACATCCTTGATACACTCACCTTTTCGACGTATTACAAACGGTGATATCCCCCGTACAATTTCACCTGATGGAAACAACCCATGAAATCTCAGACAAGTGCTTGATTTTGCCTCTTAACCCATGCATGCCATCGAGATCTGTTTGAACACCACACAGTCAGATCCTCTTCTGCTCAGCCTCTTTCAACTGCCTGAACCCATTTTATGGTTGTTTCGTTCCCAAGTCGCCTCACCGGGGGAACACGGTCGACAATAGGCCCTAATTAAAGCATGCTGTGGGCTGACAGAGCCCATTCTTCTCCGCTGTGTCCCGTTTAAACTGGGCCTCCCTTCCTTTAAAATCCACACCCACCTAATCTCAGCTAATTTTAAGTGTAACCGGTGAGACTTAATGGAAGTTCGGGATGACGGGAAGCAAACGTGGCCTGGTGAGTCTCTCAGATCGTCTCTTTTGTGATTTTGTCCACTGGGTAGGAGTACATGATTGCCGTTTTGTGTGCTGTGTTGGCTTCTATCTATTTTACTTTTGTACTTTTTAATTCAATATTTGTGATTAAGAATGGCGGTCAGCGTGTGCTGTATGTGGGCCTGGGGTTTTCAAGGTTGGCTTCCAATGTATGCCAGATTTGACTGATTTTGCTGGTTGAGTTCTTTGATTTGTTGCATTAAAGGTGCAATGTGTAACTTTTAGAAGGATCTCTTGACAGAAATGCAATATAATATAAAACACTTTATTATCAGTGGTGTATAAAGACTTCATATTGTTACCATTATTGTTTTTATTACCTTAGAATGAGCCGTTTTATCTAGGGATGCACCGATAGGATTTTTTTGGGCCGATACCGATTTAAACAGACAACTTCTGGTCGATGCCGATACCGATTGCTAATTCAAAAAAAGTTGGACGACTTTTCACCCACTAAAGTGCAGTCTGTTTCTTTTATTGTTCAAGACATTTGAGCCAGCTCAACAAAGGTTTTCTGTCGGTGCTTAAGTGTAGTGCACACCACAACATTAAATAATTTTAATTGAACAACAGACATGCAACTCATTGCCTTTATGCGGTTAATTAAAAAACAATCGGCTCGTGCTATTGCCGACATGCCGATGGTTTCAAATTCATCAAAAATCGGCCGATAAATATCGGCAGCCGATACATTGGTGCATCACTAGTTTTATCTGTAGGCCGCGGGTCTCCTTACATGGAAGTCGCTGTCATGTTTCTACATTAGCCCTAAACAGACAAACTTTTCTATAGAGCGCGTTTTGTCCCAATGTTGTCTCAGACGATGAAATGTTTGTCCTTCAGCAGCTACCGTAGCTTCTCATTGCGTTTCAAATTGAGGTTAGTTGCAATTCGCAATCTTACCACTAGATGCCACTAAAAACCCATACTGTACCTTGAGGGTCAACTCACAGGTTTTTCTCAGGAAAAATCAAAACAGACAGTGACTGTGGGTTCACACCAGACGCGTTTGAGGAGTCAAATTCACGTCTACCACGTCTAGTTTGCCGCTTGAACGTTCTGAGTTTACTCGCTTCATTCGCGTGTGAAAGCCGCGTGTGAAATTCTAGTCATTGAGACATTCACACGGAAATTCACGCCATGGGAGGGGCTTCTGCGACTCTGCTCGCTTTCTGTAATCACGTCACTACTAGAGCAAGCTCCTGATTGGTTAACACGGCTAGACGCATGAATGAGGCGAATCGCCTCTACCGCGCCACGCTAAACGCCTCATTCGCACCCGCGAGACCTCCAGACAGGCGTCAGTGCGTCTTCACGTTGACTTAACATTGAAATCACTCATGCTTGGTGCCTCTACTGCGGCTAGTCCGAACGCAGCATTATAAGAAACTTACGTTTTTCGGCATGTTTTGAGACAAATTAGACTGTGGTGGACTGGGAAACACGGTAGCTAGACCAGCACTCTACCAGTTTCCAACACCATGAACTAAGTTGAACCATCATGTAAGTTCACGCTGGTGTGAACTAGTGTTTTTAGTAGGTCCCTCAATAAAACACTAGTTAGTACCAAACAACAACAAAACCGTGACCTGTGGTGCTCAGAGGGCATTTGTTTGTGTGAGACTGATTGTTTTTTGGAGCTCACTTCAGGGAAACTAGAAATCCAGTGTCCCTTACACTGGTATTATAACAGCTTGAGGCTGTGTATCCATGCACTGGTAAAGCTCATTTCAAACAATCTGAGTGGCAGCTTTGGCTTGAAAATGACCCAGCACCTCCTGGTAACTCTCCACATGATCGAAAACATCTGTCAGAGCTTTTTCGCAGTATGGAGAAAATCGCCTGAAGGGTCTCACTACAGGCCTTGAGGCTAGATATCCACTAGATATCCAGACATCTAGCATTAACATGCTGTTCAACAGATGCAGCCGGTTCACAGGATGTTCAAAAGATTGCTGGAGTAATGAAAACGTACAACTCTCATTTGATATCTTTAAAGACACTATTCACTAAGTATTTTTCCTAAAGTAGATTTGGCGGTCAGGGCTTTTGGAAGATGCTCATACGCTATCTTACAAAACCTAGCAAGCTGCCAAGGCAGCATTTTATGGTAAACAGTCTTAGAAATAAAGATGATAAACGATGCAAAAGAAGAACCAAGACCAAGTTGGCGCATGTGCTCAAACATGCTCTGAGTTGCATTAAACACAGTGCTTCCAATCCTGGTCCTCAAGGACCCCTTTCCAAAAAGTATTAGATGTTTCCTTATTTGAAAACACCTGATTCAACTAATCAGCCTCATTCCAAAATGGTAAACATGTCTCCCTAACAAGCTGATGAGTTAAATCAGGTATGTTAAATAAGGAGACATCTAAAACTTTTTGGAAGGGGGTCCTTGAAGATCAGGATTGGGAAGCACTGCACTAGGCCACAATGCCAACCTCTTATATTTTGAATTCACTTTGGACTTTTTTCCACGTTTGAACATTACCTAATTTGCTTATTTTTTGTGAATCAAGCAATAAACACACAGAAAATAAGCAATGCAAAAATAAGCATGGCTTTCAAGTGGTCCATTGCATTCATAGTTAATTCTCCCCTAAATATTGCAATCTGAATAAAGTTGCTGAAAACTTGCTCTTTGACACCATGTGACCTGTTGTCCCGATGTTTTCGGTTGAGTGATTCCAGTTCACTCACATTCCTTAATGACATCGTCTCTACGATCAGAGGTCTGTTAGTTCAGGGTGGAATATTCTGGTTAAATGGAGCAGAATAATTAGCATGTTCTGACAGGTCATCCGGCGCTGTGAACAGGTCACTGAGAGGATGCGTTATGGGTGATCAGTTTTCAGCCAGCTGATGTTTGATTGGTTAACCACATCTGTTTTCATCACATTTGGCTTTTCCTCTGAATTTAAAGTCAAAATGAACCCCTAAAACAGGGGTCTTCAACTACTCTTTTTCGAGGGCCAGATTTGAAAAATGTAAATACAGTATGATTTACTTTTACCTATATATACAGTATTACTGCATATGTTATAACTTATGTTGTTTTTGTAACTTTTTGTTATTATAGGTCATATATTAAAAAACATGCATTTTTTATTAAAATATACACAAATCTTGTATCCAGTATTTTGCCTGTATTTTACTGAAATTAAACACTTTTTAAATATTTTAAAAACAATTACAGTTCAACATTGCAAGAGACGCATGTTAAGAGATCAACTATGAACATTGCACAAAAAAATGTAAATTTAAATAATCAAAACATGTATTTTTGTATAGCACTAACTGTAATGCAGAGCTCTTAAACTACTTTTGTTTATAACCAGTGGTGGCTCATGACTGCTCATCCGAGGGCCGCTAATTCAAAATAAGTGTTCAAAGTGTCATGTGTGTGTGGTTCCTTTTTTCAAAATATATGTTCTGTACATTGAGAGATCCTGTGTGCATCACGTGTTTTGTCAAAATAAGTGCCTGCTGCACACGCATCAAAACACTCACGTTCACAAAATACACGCAAGACACTCCCTTAACAGTAAACTTTGATTACGCATGAGATTATGCGAATATCTGGCAAACGCAAGCGTCTCTTTCATCATCAACCCTTTAGACGCATCTGCAGCAGGCACTTATTTTGACAAGACACGTTATGCATACAGGATCTTTCGACGCGCAGAACACATATTTTGAAAAAAGGAAACACACACATGATGGGCTACATACATGTTGTGACGAACTTCACATTGAGCGCCTTCGAAAAAAGAAGTCACCGGCCACCACTGTTTATAACTATTTCACTTTCATAAATTATTACATATCAGGTATTCACAACTCCTCCGAATGACAAATTGCACTTTTCTTTTTTAATATTTTCAAGATATACAGGCAAAACCGCATTTCCGATGTACACCACATTCGGACACGACTGTGGGAGGTCGCCCTCTAGTTGCAGTTGTAATGAAATTTCCGTTTAATTGTAAATCCGTGCCAACATGAGAGCGAAGCTCATTCCAACGCAAGAGCCTTTAATCTAGGAATATATTAATACTTAATAATTTACTTATTAGTAATTAATTGTTTTTAAAGGATAAAGTTAACAAAAAAATTATTCATAATTGGAACACACTCAAATACATCACTTCTGGTCGGCGTGTCACATGCGGTGTAGTTTTTAATGCATCCAAAACTCAAATTGAATTGGAAATTACGCACTCACAGATGGTTGGCACCACGCGCATCCCCTTTCTGACCCTGTTTCCGGTTTTTCAGCCATCATTTGTCATGTACAGTGTAAAGGCGGCTTTAAAGTAACCAAGCTGATATTAAATCAGACAAAGATGCCCGGCGGGCCGGATAAAGATGATTGGAGGGCCGCATTTAACCCGAGGGCTGCCAGTTGACTAGCTCTGCCCTAAAGCATGTGCCTGGCATCAATACTCCTAAAAATAAAGGGTTTTTCAGTACCACAGAAGAACAAATTTGGTGGCCTATAGAACTTTTTTTTTGTGCAGTAGAAAATTTCTGTGGATGATAAAGATTATTTATGAAAACACCCGACAAAGACCCTGTGTGAATGTGATTCGTCAGTACATTTTGTTCGTCAGTACATTTTGTTCCAAAGATAAACAAATGTTTGTGTTCGTAGTCTTTCATGTGTGATCATGTGTGTTTACGCGGCATGTGATGACACTGTATAGATTAGATGTATATAACATACTGTGACTCAATTTAAAGAAACGCACACACAAACACAGCATGCTGCAACTAAATACACACTCATTAAAGCCTTCCTCAGTTGTGTCTTTTCTAAACCCCAGCATTCTCCTGACATCAGCAGACACACATACGCACCACTGAGAGAAATTAAAAAGAAATAGATTTTTTAGGGGGGGGGGGGTTCACATAAGCACTTTTGGTTCAGTTGGTTTGGATGATGTGAACACTGTTTTCCGAACTTGGGTGCTCACCTGTGTACCGCACTCGAGTCCACCTGAAAAGGGTGGTCTGGGGTACGATTTGTGCATACCTGTCAACCCTCCCATTTTTGCAGAGATTCTCCCATACTTTTCATTCTATCCCGCCATCATCCCGTTTAAATAATTTCTTGTATTTTTAATCTTTTTCTATAAAATCCACTAGCCGTATTTGATATTTGCTACATTCACCTCCAGTAAAGCAGGTGGCAGTATATCTGTAATACATCATTTAAACAACACCCGGCAATAAAACAAGAAGAAGAAGAATAGCAGTCGAAAAAGAAAAAGCTTCCCAAGGGAGGGTGAAGGATAACAGCCGTGCGCAAAGCTACAACCCCAACACACACTAATGGTACATTCACACGTGGTGTAAGCATTAATGCTTCTCATTTACTCTTAATGGGTGACATCATGCATTGGCGAACTGAATTGTGGATCCGTCGGCGTTGTGTCAATACCGTTGCCGTGGTAGAATTTGAACATTTCTCAACTTTTCAAGCCAATTACATTTATGCAAGACCGGAGAACAGAAAAGCATGTGTTGCGGCCACTGTGATTGGCTGTTAGCCACGCTTTAGACACACCTTCCGTCAAGCGTTAACGTTTTCTCCCCGTGTGAACATACCATTCCACGCTAGGGCTGTGACGATTGTCATAACCATTTTATAAATAATCTTTAACATCCATGGAAATTTTCAACTGCACAAAAAAAAAGGTTCGATGGAGCACCAAATGCGGTGCGACCGGCGGTGGTGAAGTGCAACTGACGGTAGTGTGCACGTCACAAAAAATGCTAAAAACATTAAAAATAATATTTCTCTTGGTCACGCAAGGTTGAAAAATATATCAATCTACACTACCAGTACACCCTAGCAGTACACCATCAGAACGCGTTTTCAGTGCGGCTGGAAACATTATAACCCCAAAAGGATTCCTCACTTGAACTGTGTGTTGTTTCATGGATGAAAAGTGCAAAAATAAACACGCACATAGGCGCCGATCCTGTGGGTGCTCCGGGGCTCGGCTCGAGCACCCACCGAAATGGCCAAGCACATACAGTATGCTTACTTGCTTCCAGAGGTGGAAAAAGTAATAAAATATTGTACTCAAGTAAAAGTAAAGTTACTTTAATAATATTTTACTTAAGTAAAAGTAAAGTTACTTGTCTAAAAATCTACTCAAGTAAAAGTAAAAAGTAAGTCATTTTAACTTTACTCAAAGTAAAAGTGACTTTTTTTACAGCGGGAGAGGTGGAGGATTCTAGTATAGTTCAAAAACGACAAGGGAATATATATCTCAAACTAGTTGTTTTTAATTGTAGGAACATCTTTACAATTAAAGTGCAATAACAAAAAGTTAATAAAATAAAAAGCTTTTTTAAAGTAAGAAACATTTATGGAATTGTTTAATGTTTTTTACATGTGAGTTATGCACTTTTGAAGGTGGTCAGCAAATACAATCACTGTAGTAAGGTTTTAATTGATGTATTGCTGGTAACATACATTATTTTATTAAACTATATATAGTTTAAGTGAGCATATAATGAGATGAGTGCCATGTCTATATACATTTGACACGTTTATTATCTTCTTACTTCCCTGACGACCTGGGTACCTGATGACCTTTATTCTTCTCTCTCTCTCTCTCTCTCTCGTGCGCGCGCGCGCGCTCTCTCTCTCTCTCGCTCTCTGCAAAGTCTAATGATTGTATCTCGAGGACGTTTTGAAGTTGTGTTTGACTTGACGCGAAGCTGCTAGACCTCGGAAGATAATGCGCATGGTATTAAAAACGCGTCGTGCAGTTTCGTACTGAAGAGCATGAATCCTACCTTTCATAGAAATGAAACACTCGCTTCGCGTCAGTGGAAAGTGATCTCTTAAATATGACCAGGGGTTTCTTTCATAAGATTTGAACTGAGGCGGGTCTGCATTAGCGCGCGCCTGTCTCGTCCGTCTCCATGGTTCTTTTTGCGCGTTCCCCCGGGCCCCGCCCATTTACATCCGTTGTGGGTCTTTATCACCTTGCTTTTCAAAATATTTTTTACTCAGTAACGGATATGATTTAAAATGTAGCGAAGTACAATACTTTAAATAAAACATACTTAAGTAAAAGTAAAAGTACAGATTTTAAAAACTACTCAAAAAAGTAAAAATACACAAAAAAAACTACTCAATTACAGTAACGTGAGTAAATGTAATTCGTTACTTTCCACCTCTGCTTGCTTCACATAGGGTTTGGGAAATTTCCCTTATTTTCAAATCCCAATATTGACAGGTAGGGGTTTGTGTGGACTGCGACATGGTTCGCTGTTGATATAAACACAATCGAACTACATCGCGGAAGTGAACCGCTATTAATGATGCGTGAGGATGGTGGAGGTGTTTGTGCTCATTAAGATTGATGACAAGCACTTGTGGATATCTGGGCGTAAGAGTGACCTTTTGCTTAATGATTCCTTGAGGAACCTAAATTTTAAGGTTTTTGATGGTTGCTTAATGGGTAATTTTATCAAGAAATGTAGTTTTTAGTAATAAAAAAATCCACTAAAATGTTATCATACACAACAAAGTGTATATCCAACAAATATTACACACTTAGTAATACTATACAAGTATGGAAGGCATATTATGCCAATTTTAAATAAATTATTGTAATGATATTACGAAAATTAAAACAATAAACAATTTTATTATAGAAAACATGTTCGCAAAATATGTGCCAAAAGTCTGATCATCGACAAAGTTAGTCCATAAACCATCTTTACTATATTTGCATTACTTCGTCTCCTGCCTGATGTTCTTCCCTTCCCTTCATCTCTGTATCTGCTTCTTGATTGATTTGAAGTACTCATATTTGAGTATAGATTTAATAATTTCCTGACGGAGAGAGATCTTGTGAAACTGTACTCAATTGGATCTATAAGATCTGCAAGCTATATCCATAGTTGGATCTATAAGTAATCTAGCCACAGATTCTTATCGACTTTATGCGTTCCATCATGTTTCATATCCTCTTTTTATTTCGTTTTCTTTTTCTGTGCCAGCGTACAGCTCAGTTACATTATACTTCACCTGGTACTTCAACAGCAGTAGACTCTCATGTGAAGTACCTCTGCATGTGTGTGTATGTGTGTTCTGTCTGCACATGCCCAATCCATCCCTCTCCCAGTGGACTGAGGACCCCATCAAATTCTGTCTTTCTCATCTCATCTATTCATCACGGTCTCATCTCCTCTGAGCCTGTTTCGGTTTTAAGCGGTTGTAGTGGAGAGCGACAGAGACCGAATGAATCACATTATCTATCAAGGCCATCGTGTAGGTCATTACTTTACGATAAACTCAAGCCAGTTATGATTACAGGCGGTGCAAATTAAAAGCCTGTCATCCAAACCAAGAGGCTGGCCCATGATGAAGTACCTCAATATCATATTTCTTATTCTTTAAAGAGACAGTTGTCATTTACTTACCTTCATATCATTCTAAACCAGTATGACTTTTCCACAGAAGAAGAAGATATGTGACCCTGTCTGTGAAAACTAAGCTAAAGTCATTTTGTGTATGATTTACTGTTTTCATAAAACCATCCCACTGTATGTAAACAACATTCAGTAAAAATATAACCTTGATATATTTAATATTGACTGAGTAAGGTCATGTCCAAGATTAAAATCAATGAGCAAAATCAAACTTTAATGCCTCTAATCTCATAGTTAGATTATGAGACTTTAGCCTGCATGGCCTTCACAGACAAGGTGACATATTTCAAGTTAAAATCACCATCCATTGCCATTGTATTGACAACAGTGACTGTGACTTTCTGCCAATGTATTCTTTTGTGTTACACTTTCACAATCTGGATTTCAGTAATTAGATTCAGACAGCTTTTTTGGTTTTTGTGTGACCTGTAACTTTCCATTGCATAGATTGCAGCAGATGCCCTTGAAGCCAATGGTTTTTTTGCACATATAAGATTAAGGTCTGAACTTACTATAATCATTATTTTTAGAGGATTTAAAAAATATTTCCTTTAGAATTATTTAAATTTTTTTATCATTATTAAAAATTATCATTACCGCAACATGATATTACATTAAATATATGCATTTACTAACTCATGTTTCGGTAATGAGAACTAAAAAGTTGTCTAGGTACTATGACAAACAAAATTGTTTACCTGGTTGCCGTCTTGAGTGTCACAGTCAATTATGTCCCTTTCAACAATTTTTTTGAAAATGTTAGTTAATTGAGGGCTTAAACAATGATTGAAAATTGTTGCGGAGGATGAGAATTGTTTTCTTGGACACATTTATTTCCTTATTATTGTCTCTACATTTACCAATGATCACCAAATACCACATGTTTCTTTACTGTAAATGTTTATGGTATAACATGCACTGAAGCTTTTTATTTTTTAGATTTTTTTAATTATAATATTTCCGTGTCAAAGAACACAAATCCACCCATGGACACTAGGGGTGGAACGGTACACACAAGTCCCGGTTCGGTTCGTACCTCGGTTCAGGCTTCACAGTTCGATTCACTTTCGGTACAATGAAAAACGCAAAACAAAAATGAAGAAGGCATTTTTTTTAAGCTAATCTTAAAAACATAGGTGTCCTTATTAGTGTTATTTTGAGATGTCATGAATATGAACTGAAATGCATTTAACATACTATCTCGTATTTCAAAAATATATACCACTTTAAGTAATCTTGTACTCATCTTTCATACAAATAAGGGTTCAAATGTATTACAAGTGTTACCTAAATACATTTTTAAATTACATTTTTGGCATTATTTCATTTTAATGTACTAAAGAACAAAAAATAGGCTTGTAGGATGAATTAATAGGTGTGTACGACTTCACGAGGCGCTGCAAGAAACGACAAGTGGATGACGTCAGAGTAACGCGAGAGCGATTTGAAATCAGCCTCCTCCGCAAGATTTCTCGCGGTACTCTGACGCTGATGGTGCTGCCTAAAGTTTAGCACACTTAAAAAACTGAAAGCAGCTGAACTCGACAGAACTGCCCTGCGTATGCCTGTTGTATATAGCAGGACCATTTATCTCCTACTTCTCAGCGTGAGAAATACAAAGTGTGGCGTTTGAACTGACTGAAATGCGTGTTTGTCAAGGTGAATGCGTGAGACTTGAGAGCCCTGATTAGATGTATTTCCACTCACATACCTAACAATTGCTGAACAACGCCGACGCACAGTCCTCGTCTTTTCCACCACTTTCTCGCCTGTACTACTGTAACTGACTGGAAAACTAAAGTTTTGCCAAACTTGCGATCTTAAAGGGGCCGGCGGATCCTCACCACCATTTGCCATACTCGCTGTCGCTGCTATTTCACTCACTGGACCGTGAACCTGACAAAAAACTGCAGAGTGCCAGAATGTAGACGGTCTCTGATAGAGCGCATACATAGGCGGAGCTTGGATGCTTCGGCGCCAATCAGAGCTTCAGAGCTAAAGCGGGGCAACAGATTAGCTGTCCATAAAGAACCCGCGGATCTAACAGTAGTTCCGCATTACATTAATTATTTTGCACGCAAGTTTTTTTTAATTTTCATACCGTGTATTCTCCGTTTAAATTCATGCACCGAACCGTGACCCCCGTACCGATTCGGTTCGAAACGAATACATGTATTGTTCCACCCCTAATGGACACATTGCGTTAATGAAAATTTTCCCTTTAAATGTGGAAAGAACAACAAAATTGGTTTGTATGATGTCATTTGAAATCATGTGCAAAAAAATAGTACATGACGAGATGTTTGAAACTGTATGCTTTTTGTTTTGGTACTCTTGCTTTCCATTTACATTTTTATCGGGGTGTTTCATGAAACCTTATGAGTCTAATTCCGCGAGAATCTCCCAAATGCGTTCTGTAGCTGTGAGGGATGTTTAGGACCATTTAGGAATGCTTGTTTTTTTTGCAATATACACTTGAACTTCCTCTCTAACAGAAGCATTAACAGGATGGAATGTCTGATAATGCTTAATATTTCTAAAAATATTGCTCTGATTATTAAAACAGGCAAGGGCCACAGCGTGTAAAGTACTGTTGAGTGTGCTTTATACTCGAGAGACTTTATTAAATTAGCTAATGGAAAACATTGCAAAAAGGATTTCATATGAAGAGCTATTTCAGCTTTGGTATGCAAAAGATTGTGTCCATGTGTGACAGATTGTAGTGTTGAATGCGTTTCAAGTGTAGAGGAGAGGTTGCTGAGTTGCTCAGTTATGTCTAAACATTGAAGCAAGATGTGCTCAAATATGTTTCCAGATTTTTAGAAATGATCTGAGGGGAATACATGTGATGGAACTTAACAGTTTGATTCACAACAAAACTTGTGGTTATAAATATAAAAAAGGCAGTTCCTTTTTTTACATTCATAAAAAATAAAAGTATGGGTATTAAAGGGATAGTTCACTCCAGAATGAAAATTTTTATCATAAATTATACCCCTGTGTCATTCCAAACCCGTAGGTTCTTTGATTGTCTGAACAATATTTTTCTTAACACTCAAGTGATTTAAAACAATTTAACCACAAAAAGGCGCTAAAGTGAGCAGATTTCAGTATGCACTTGCGGTTAAATGTGTACGGTCCAGCTCCAGTCAGACTTAACGTAACTTAATCATCCCTTCAAGGATGAGAACTCCTCATGTGTAAACTATAGAGAGAGTTGCGCTACTGTATCTCATACTGTAGCCCATTAACATACATTTGCTGAATAGAGCAATGAAAAAAAACATAACGTTTTTATGTGAAGCGCATCTTTATGTATGCTGCATCTTCTTCCTGAAGCACCGTTTGAAATTCGCCCTCCGCCTGTGTGTGTGTGCACACATTTAAGTGCCCCCAGTAGTGCATATACAGAGAGACGCGTTTCAAAAAGTAAGCCAACAAAAAATCTTTCTGTTCTTGACAGGGCATATACACACAAAATGATCTCACAGTATTCTTTTTCTAATAAAAACATTTGTTTATGTTTTAAGTAAATTATAGAGTCAGAAACCAGTCTGTGCTTATTTGGTCTTAAGTCTGTGTCATTAATGTTAATCAAACAACCCAAGACAAAGAGAAAATCACTTCTGTGGCTCTAAAAGTAATAACAATAATATTTAATTTGTACATTAAAGACGGTATTATTATTCATTTAATTTGATTTCTTGCAAAACTAATATATTTGCATTTAATTAGGGATGCACCGAATCCAGGATTCGGATTCGGCCGAATGCCAGCTGTTTTTCAGCCGAGCGCTTGGTAGGTGTGATGCTTCAGCTGTGAGCCGGTTGGTTGCTGTGGTAATGTCCCGCCCCTCCTCCACTGTAATTGGACGGCCGTGTGAAAACTGACATTGACGAGCGGAGCTTCTCACTCAAAGTTGAATATGGTTTTCAGCCTGGAGCTGCTTGCTTATTGGAAAAACGAGCGTGTCGCAACGCATCGCTTTCATTATGCATAGGCTTATGGTAATTGTCAAAATAGTTTTTTCAACTTGTCATCCTGGCATAATGTACAGTTAAAATTAAATAAAATGAAAAATACACTGCTGTGGACGTTGTTTACTTCATTAATGTGCTTTACTGTGTTAATGGAATAAGGATGCAAGTAGGATTCGGTATTCGGTTTCGGATTCGGCCGAATCTTAAACGGTGGATTCGGGATTCGGCCGAACCTAAAAAATCTGGATCTTTTAATCACAACATATACCCATCTTGTTTTACTTTTCAGACATCTGTATTAAATGTAGGGATGCATCCCTACATTTAATACAGATGTCTGAAAAGTAAAACAAGATGGGTATATGTTGTGATTAAAAGAAAAAAATAAAGATTTGGTTGCTTGTCAGTAGCATCGTTGTAACAGCCAAAATGCATCGGCATATATGTAATTTTAAATGAAATTTTATTCATTTAATGTTTTCAGTTGATAAGATATGCTTTTTGATGACCGAAATTTAATTTAACCATTAAAAAGAGTAATCCAGAAAAATAAAAACGGAAAACATGGAATTTGAGAATAATGCTATGGAAAACACGGAATTTGAGAATAAATTAAACGGAATTTGGAAAAAAATAAAGTGGATTTCATAGATCCCTAAGATAGTTTTGATAAAAACTGAGAGGCTTGTCCCATAGTATATATCCGACACAATTCAAGCCCAGAAAAGAATTAAAGGTGTCGGCAAGTCCATGTGCCATCAGTGGTTGATTAAGAATATTATGAAACAATGAGAACACTTTTGTGTGCAAAGACAATAAAACTAACAACTTTTTTCAACAATTTGTTTTCCTCATCCATGAGAAGAATATGAGGTCACACCGTAACCTCTTGTAGCTTGGCAACTACATCCAAGCTAATGTGCGAACAAGGAAAATTGTTGCATAAAGTCGATAGTTTTGTGTTCTTTGTGCACAAAAGTGTTCCCGCCAATTCATAATAATCTTATTGAACCAGTTATGGCACATGGACTTTTTTGCCGATGTTTTTCTTTCTTTTCTGGGCTTGAATAGTGTCGTTATATAACAGTCTATGGGACAGTCACAAGCCTCCTGGTTTTCATCAAAACTATCTAATAATGTATTCTGAAGACAATCGAAGAACTTACGTGCTTGGAACGACAAGTGAATTACAGTATGATCAAATTTTCATTCTGGAGTGAACTATCCCTTTAAAGGTTCTTTATGAAACTGTTCAGCCTGACAAAGAACCTTTTGGACTATACTTTGTATATAAAAGACAAGTACAGTACACTGACCCTAAAAACTGTGGACAGTTAAGCCGCACAGACAAATTCATGAATGTCACTGGATCGCAAAGCATAAATCCAAAGATGCTTGACCTTTTCCCATTCTCTGAGCTATTTTACGAATGCTTTTATTAAAAACTGTCATCTTCTGACAATGAAATAACTTTGTGGTTGGAAGTCGGAGAAATCAAATCAAGTTGATGCATACAATATTAGTGTTCAAATACTGTGCTACCATAGAACTGATAAAATCATCTACAGTATGTGTGTCTATACTTGAAAATCTGATTAAAATGTATGGCTGCATTGCTGACACACATTAGCTTCAGTGCACTGGGGAAAATCAATCAGCCGTCCAAATGTGTTTTATCACCTTCTTCATCAGATTACTCAGCAAAACCGACGTCCGTGGATACGTCAGCGAGACTCTTCGGCATTCCTCTTCTCCGCTGCTCTTTGGGATAAAGAGATTGCCCCAGTTCTAATGGAATTACAGAGCTGGAGAGCAATGACACAGAAGACTGTGGAGAGGACCGGGCCGGTTAACCTTCTCATCTCAAGGCCAGCTCACAACCTTAATCCCTCCATAGTCCTGTGGATTAGACCGTCCTCTTATCGCGGCTTTAATGTGTCGAGCTGCATTGTCATTTTTCTTTTCTTTGCTGCGTAATTATCCTTGCTAGCAGCTTCCAGACTCATTATTTTTATCATAGCTCTTCCTGTAGGACCAATGGGGGGCCGCGATGAAAGACCGTCTTGGATCTGCTTCTCACAATGAGCTTTCACAAAGCCTCCTCTCATTCTGTGTTTGCTTCTACCCATAATTCCATGTTTATTTGCTCGGCATGCAACCTATCGTTCCAGATCCTTCCCAGTGGCTGTCGTACGCTCGCTAGTTGCTTTGTTTACTTGTTTAGCGCAACCAAAGGAAGGAAGCTCAAACTCTGGTGCCATCAAGGATGAAAGCCACCATCTGGGGGATGCCGTCATTGAGGTGAATGACAGACTCACTCCTCCGTACTGTCACAGCTGACAGGGATTCATCCCTTTCGAATCGAAGCTTTCAAAAGCTCTATTGTTTGTTACATCATTTCTTCTTTTCGCCCCCACACAGGCGCAAATAATTTGCGGTTTGTTTTGTTTTTATTATGTCATGCTTCAAACAACTTGAATTAGAACTCTCTTACAAAACGGAAATATTTACATAAAACAATAATTTTTGTTTAACTTGCCAGGGCACCTCTTCACTTTCATAAATTTTCACATTTCACATTCTTTATCACATTTAAAAGCAGGATTTGGGGACTGGTGTATCTTGATCTGTTATTTCTCTCTCTCTCTACTGTATGTATCTGTCTATTAAGTTTATTTAAATAAGTTCGGGAGGAGCATGGTCATGTAATCCAACCAATCAGCGTGAAGAGGTGTCTATATATGGGTCATTCTCGCGAAATTAGACTTATGAGGTGTCATGAAACATTTTGATAAAACAAGTAAATGCAAAGTAAGAGTATCAAAATAAGAAGCATACAGTTACAAACATCTCTTCATGCACTATTTGCACATGATTTCAAATGACATCATACGAACCAATTTTGTTGTTTTTCCCACATTTAAGGGGAACATTTTCATTACCGCAATGTGTCCATAACTGGATTTGGGTTCTTTGACATGGAAAATGTATAATTAAAAAATCGAAAAAATAAAAAGCTTGACATGTTATAACAATAATAAGGAATATAAATGTGTCCAAGACCAATTTTCTCATCCTCCGCAACAATTTCCAATCATTGTTTGTTTAAGCCCTCAAGGAACCAACATTTAAAAAAAAAATTGTTGGAAAGGGACATAATTGACTGTGACACTCAAGATGGCTACCAGGTAAGCAGTTCTTATTTTTTCTCTCCAGATAAAAGTTGAAATTTAGTTTGTCATAGTACCTAGACAACTTTTTAGTTCTCATTACCAAAACGTGAGTTTGTAAATGCATATATTTAATGTAATATCATGTAGCGGTAATTATTATTTTTTATAATGATAATCTGTAAATAATTCTATAGGAAATATTTTTTAAATCCTCTAAAAATAATGGTTATAGTAAGTTCAGACCTTAATCTTATATGTGCAAAAAATGGCTTCAATGGCTTTTATAAAAAAATCTGAAGCTGGACACCTTTTAAGCCTGGATTCCGTGAGAATCACCCATATAGCCATCCCTCACCTCTGTCCTGTGACACTTTTGCACCATCCCTCCTCCACCCCATCGCCTCATTTTTTGCTAGAACATCTATCCCAGTTAAAGAGGGGGGAGTACTCTGGGTTCGGGCAAAAATAATCGGTATGTCTACTAAGCGACATCATTGCCTGGGTTGCGTATGTATGGGGCGTGTCTATCAATAGAAGGTCCAGATTTAATTGGGGTAGGGGCGTGCTTGTGTAGGTGATTTCAAATGTCAACATTGGCTTTCAGAGATCATGCACCCCGCCTTTAATGCAAAACCATAAATTACTGAACAAAATGTCTATGTCATATTTCACCACAAAATCAAGATAGTTTGCATAAAGACAAAAAATGTATACATCATGGTTTTTATATTTTCTTTAAAATCATAATGATTAAAGTAAAGAAATCATTTTAATGCAGTATTTTTATTGCAGTGCAGTAAACGGGCACTATTACAGTAATGTAAATCTAAGTTATCGTATGTAAATGTAACAAACAGAGTACTTATTACAATAAAATGAATGAGATTTTGCATAGAAATAAAAACTCCTGACAATGTCATAATGCAAATAACTTTATGGTCAGACTTACTCGTCTTTATGTAAGCATAAAGTCTATTTTTGTCTTTTAGTGCATGTTTAAATGTTTTAGTGTGTGTTTAAATGTGACGGTGTTGAAAGCCGTGCTCTTGAGTATGCACACTCCCTTGCTGTATTTTATTGAAGAAACTAAATTTACTGTGAGTTTTGGCTGTGGTTTGCTCTGACTGTATCTTTTAACGTCTCTGGCTTCTAAAGAGCCAGAGAATAAAGGCTGAATTTAGGAGTGCCAACTTCTGCACATATTCAATCATAGCAAAGGAAAAGTAACCTTCATACCTTGTTCCAGCCAGGGTTCTCATCTCTAACAATAGATGGCAGTCTTGTATCCATAGTTTTTGGCTCTGGCTGGGTCTCCTCCTGATCGGAGTTCAGTGTTTTTCTCTGTGATTTATGGGTAGTGTGTGCAGGGGACTTGAGGGCTTTTGTTTGTTCTCACAGACAAAACTTAAGAGGTCACAGCATTGGAAAGAATGGGTTGTGTAAATGCAGCCCCTGTGGTTTTTTCACGGCACAGAATTCCAGCATAAGAGAAACTTATTTTTATAGCATTCTGAATGCAAACGTTCTCTTCTCTTTTATACTAGAGTATGGGAATTGGCACGTCCATATGGGTTTTTGAAAAAAACCCGTGCTTCCACCTCTCCATACACTCTTAAAAATACTGTATAAAGTGTTGTTCACAGCGATGCCATAGAAGAACCATTTTTGGTTTCCAAAAGAACCTTTTAGATCTTTTTTCCATCCTTTGTGCAATAGAAAGGTTCTGTGGATGTTAAAGGTTTTTATGATTTGACAAAGAACCTTTTAGGAACCTTTGTAAGTGTAGGTAGCTCAACAGCAGGCCCTGTGCACACTGATTACTGAACAAAGCTCCACAAATTTGGAACACTGGAATGTTCTTGCTATTTTATGCTTGTTTAGGAAATATTTCGGATATTTTGATTAAGCTTTCAGCTACCAAAATGTTTGTACTCAATGTAACACCATGTTTAACCAATAAAATCCACAGAATTTGGCAGTTTTCCAATTTTTATCAAGTATGGTATAATGTGAAAACTCTGTTGTAGTAGGTTTACGAAACACGCTCATGGGTGCTCCCTTTAGCTGTCACTGATGGGGTGATCCCCTTTTAAAATGTACATCTTTATGGTGCGTTCACACCAGCCGCGGTAGAGGCGACAAAAATGCGCTAATTGCGCGTAGTTGGACGCTTGAACGTTTTGAGTTTCCTCACTTCATTCGCGCATGAAAGCCGTGCGTGAAATTCTAGTCATTCGAGACATTCACAAGGAAATTCGCGTCATGGGAGGGGCTTCTGCAACTCCGCTGAGACCCCGCTTGCTTCCTGTAATCACGTCACTACTACAGCAAGGTGGTTGGTTAACGCGCGGAAATCCATTGAAGTTTAGATTTTCATGTAGACTTAACATGTAAATAACCGCACTCACCGCCTCTACCGTGTCTGGTGTGAACGCCCAGTTACACCTAAAGAGTTTGTTGGTATGACATGGCTCGGTGCCGTGCAGCTCGGCTCAATTTACCTTGTATCGGTTTGCTGTTCCATTGCGGTTTAGTGCCACCTTAGGTGACGTGCACACCAAAGCTTTCAAATAAGCCAGCAGCTAGCGTTTTTTTCGCGTTCAGTGCTGAGAGTTGAAAAATATTCAACTTTGAGTGAAAAGCTCCGCTCGTCAATGTCAGTTCTCACACGGCCGTCCAGTCACAGGGGAGGAGGGGCGGGACATTACCACAGCAACCAACCGAGTGAGTGCTGTGATACTTCTGCCTTGCTTATCAGTCGTTGTATGATGCGCCGTTGGTTGTTGTGATATTTGTCCCGCCCCTCCTCCACTGTGATTGGACGGCCGTGTGAGAGCTGAGCTTTTCACCAAAAGTTAAATATTTTTCAACTCTCAGCGCTCAGCGTTGAGCGTGGGAAAACTGCCGAGCGCAGAAAAAACTACCAGCTGCTGGCTTTTTTGAAAAACGCCACGCTTCCATTGGAAACAATTAAAAAACATGCGTCGGCCATGGGCGTAAAAGCTTTCGTGTGCATGCCCCCTTAGGGGCTGGACACACCAAAACTTTTAAACGCAGCTGAAAACGCCTTGAGGACGCCGAATGCCAGCTGTTTTTCAGCCGAGCGCTTTGATAGCTCTGATACTTAAGCTGTGAGCCGGTTGGTTGCTGTAATGTCCCGCCCCTCCTCCATTGTGATTGGATGGCTGTGTTAGAACTGATATTGACGAGCAGAGCTTTTCATTCAAAGTTGAATCTCTTTCAACTCTCGACGCTCAGCGCCGAGTATGGAAAAACCGCCGAGCGCAGGTTTTCAGCGCGGAAAAAAATACTGTAGCTAGCTGCTGGCTGATTTGAAAAATGCCTAGTTTCCATTGGAATCAATTGAAAACATGCGCGGTCCGCGGGCGTAAAAGCATTGGTGTGCACGCCCCCTTAAGAGTGGGTGGGATTATAGACTTATAGTTACAGTTGAGCCATTTCTACTGCTGTGACATCATCGTAAAAGCAACACAAACAAACACTCAACATGTGAGCAACGGAGCAACATCTTGGAGCAACATCTTGATTCTTAGCATTCAGATGTTTTTCACCGCTAAAAGGAAGTTTGGGAACTTGTATGTACAACAAAGCACGGATGACGACATTGCATGGTTTGCTCAATGCCAGGAGAGTAAGCTAATCTTGCTTTTAGCAGTGACACTGGTAGTGACAATTCTCTCCAACCAATCAGTGTTACACGTCACGTTTTAGTATGAGTACAGCTCGCATGGAACTTTGAACAAGGTGATTTAAAAAAATCAGGTACTTGGTACGGTACACAGTGGAAAACCTCCCAAAAGTGAGCTGTACTGAGCCGTACCAGGCCATACTATCCAATGAAAAATTGCCAATTGGTACCAAAAAGTGCATATCTGTACCTAATTAGTTCATATTAGGACAAAGCTTGGAACTATATTTCTTCTGACAGTGTAGTAAAAATAACCTGCAGTATCATTGTAATTAATTAATACTATGCAACCATTTTTTGGTTATATAAATAGACATCTCTTATACAACAAAGCCAAAGGGTGCATCAACCACTCCTTTACATCCCAGCAGGCTTCACAATAATTCTTGTTTTAATTTATGAGATTGTTGCAATTTTCCAATGGCTCTTTATGCAACGGTTGCAGACTAATTGACTTTTCCCCATTGTTTGTTTGTTTGTTATAGACATGCCAGGATTGGATGAGGCAGGTTTTTATATAGCGGTGAGTGGTTGCCCTTGACTGCTGGCAGGAGCTAATGACTAACACAAAGCGTTGAATATGAATATTTTTATGAGAAGCATCACTGCGGATGGCTCACCCTGACTATGACCTCTGTGTTACTTGAATCTCTTAGGAACTGACGTAAAGCTTTTATCAAACGGCAGAGCGATGGGAGTCAAGCAGCCAATCAATGTTTGTCTGTAATGATGCACGTCTAAGCTTCTTCCTGCGACAGCGTCTGACTGTGACACAGCGAAATGCAACAGGTGCTGGAGACTGTCTCTGTGCAACATGTTGAAAGTTATTTCAGGAAATGTGTTTCTAATTATGAGCATCAACCAAAATGATGCTTGTAATAAGGGCTGTCAGTTTAACGCATTAATTTAGTGATTAGTGCAGGAAAATTAAATCCATCAAAATGTAAAACACAATTAGTCCTGTTTTTAACTTAATTCAGTTAAAAATGTGATGCATGTGGTGCAGGACTTTGAAAATATGTTACTCAACGTGCCAATCCTGCTAATGTCATATTTTTGTGACATTTTTATATGGAAACAATAATATGTGATTGATTATAATTAATATGATCAAATAATCAGCAGCCCTGTGTGTAATATATAGAATAAGAATGTGTTTTCTCATTTATTAATACATTCTGTGTAATCTTTTTGTCTTGCAGATATTTTTGAAAGGAGCTTGGGTACACTCGCATATCTCAGGGGAACTTTAAATGAGGTTAGAAACCCTTATAGGCTTATAAAAAAACTAAAAAGTTGCCTTTGTGCATGAGTCTTGACATAGTTGACATAGTTTTGCACTCGCACCTGATAAAATAGTGAATTATGTAGTCAATAGACCATTTACTGAGGTTAACAAAGAGTTTGACATCACTCTGTGCCTAAGAGAAGCACTCATGAGAAATTTTTCATTTGTTATGGTTGTAGATCCTCAGAAAGGAAGATGTATTGTCATGAAAGTGGTTAATGATCTGATATTGAAATAGCATACAGTATTCAACCGTGAGTTATTGTAATACCCGTATAGAAGGATATCTGATTTATTAGTGGTGCCTGAGGTATCATTTGTAGAGTACTAAGTTTGAATGTGATCCGCGGTTGTTTCCCAATCCATCTCTCTCCAGTTACTCACTGTCCTTTCTAAATAAAAGTAAAAGGTTCAAAAATTAGGTCAATATCCTTCAACCCAGTCTCACGGCAAGTCGTGTTATAGTACAGAAATTTTAATTAATTTATTCGTGTTTGATGACACGAATTTGCGCTGTTTTTCGTGTCTCTGGAGACTAATGTCTTTTTCGTCCTTCCCAGCACGAATTTCTATCAATGGCTGTTCATGTCTGTGGCACGACTTTCTTTATCGTGTCATTTTATATTTTGTTTTCCCGTTGTTTTCTATTTTTTGACCATTGTCACTTGGGGTTTGGGTTAGAATCACTTTCTGTGACTTCCTGACCCAAACCCCAACTCCAGGTGAGAATAGTTTTAAAAGCGGACCAAAAACATGTAGAAACCAAAGCATAAAATTACATCCTAATGCAAACCCCGAATCTATCCCTAACCCCAAGCGATGATTTAAAAATAGGAAAGAATGATGAGAAAACAAAAAATAAAATGACACGATAAAGAAAGTCATGCCACAGACACGAACAGCCATTGATAGAAATTCGTGCTGGGAAGGACAAAGACATTAGTCTCCAGAGACACAAAAAACAGCGGAAATTCGTGTCATCAAACACGAATAAATTAATCAAAATTTAATCGGACGCACGTGCGCTGACACGATACACGTCTGGATCCGAACTTTACTTCCGGTTTCGTTTTTTTAATGGTCTTACTAGCTGCTAAACTTAACTCTAGAACAAATGCCTCGTCAAAAATAACAAATGTTTTGGTTTCCTAGGTAATCTATGTGTTGCTTTTTGCTTGTTATATAAATAAACTAAGTTTAAAGAACTTTGTTGTTATTTTTTCTTAGCGGAGTTTACAGGAAGTTACGTGCGGACCATGACAGCCGTTTGTTTATGTTGTTACTGCTGAAACCGTCTATAACACGACTTGCCGTGAGACTGTGTTGCATCCTTATATATTCAGTAAACCTCCTGAAACCCGACTTATCCCAGTGATGTCGTATATCCAATTTTTCTTCCGTGCACTTAGAGGACTTTGCTGAAAAGTCCAGCAAACCGATATTTCTTCAGGATTAAGCGGATTTAAAGATAAATAATTTGATGAACTGTGTATACTACGTGCTAAAAGCATTTGGTCAATATTATTATCTCATTTATTGGCGAAGGAATTTTTCACATAATATATGCACTCAAACCATCCACTATGTACTCAACCATCTAGTCTAGGAATTTTAGGAAAAGTACTATCGTCCCAAATGGAAAACTTAAATGGGACATTTCACAAGACTTTTTTAAGATGTCAAATAAATCTTTGCTGTCCCCAGAGTATGTATGTAAAGTTTTAGCTCAAAATACAACATAGATAATTTATTGTAACATGTTAAAATTGCCACTTTGTAGGTGTGAGCAAAAATGTGCCGTGTTGGGTGTGTCCTTTTAGATGCAAATAAGCTGATCCTTGCACTAAATGGCAGTGGTGTGGTTGGATAGTGCAGATTAAAGAGCGGTATTATCCCCTTCTGACATCACAAGGGGAGACAAATTTCAATGACCTATTTTGACAATGATTTACCAAAACTAAGTTAGTGGGCTGTCCTTTTTCACATTTTCTAGGTTGATAGAAGCACTGGGGACCCAATTATAGCACTTAAATATGGAAAAAATCTGATTTTCATGATATGTCCCCTTTAATAGTTTTTTACTAACTGGAAGTATAAGCGGCTTCCCAGATGAGTGCAAATGACGTCAAATGCATAGTACAATCCAAGTCATTTAATATCTATTTGTACACTGTTCTTTTAATGTCAGTGTTATCTGTTTAGTCCAACCTAACCTCAGGCACCATGAGATTGAAGAGTAATCATCTCTGCAGGTAAGTGTTCCTTTCACGGCATGTGATAGCCCCGCTTTTCTTCTGTAATGTAAGCTAAACTGCGACTGTTGAGTGGTTAAAGTGTCCGGCTTTGTACACTTCAAATTATCGGTCATCCGGGTACTTAAAATGCACTTCTTTTTTGGACTTTTCTGTGTGAACGCACTACTCACAAAATTTATGCTAGAAGTGCGCGATTTGGGGCTCACCTAACATCAAGATTATTGCCCATTTCTTGGTAAATGCATTATTTATACTGAAGGAGAAACATGTCCAATGCAGCATTTTCCAAACAGATAAGGACATATATGGAAATCATATATGGATATAGACGCTGATTTAGTGCTTTGCAGTTCGCAGGGTGTCGTTAATAAGACGGACAGCATGAATAAACCAGTACACCCAGCAGTGACCGGCCTGTGGTTCTCCTGGAACAGCTGTGACCATAGCCATGAATCATGTCATCCGGCCGGGCTTATGAAAGAGCTCTGCGTCTATGCGTGCGACTCAGACAGACACAGTGAGCCGAGCGGGTGGTACTAAATCATCCTGTTCATCACTCCCAATGCATTCGCCCAGTAAGACACACGCCGGATTTATGAGGTACCAAAGCTACCGGTCACTGATCTGAATACACTGTTTGTTTTCATGCTGATCTAGCGTACACTGTGCAGAACAATATCATAATGTTTATAACCTGTAATGCATACTGCAGAGTAGCTACAGTCAAAGCAATGCCATAGAGGAACCATTTTTGGTTCCCCAAAGAACATTTTAGTCAAAGGCTCCTAAAACATTTTTATAGAAACTTTTTGACTACAAAGAACTTTTTAAGCAACAGTAAGGTGTTAAATGGTTTTTATGCAACCATACAGCCAGACAAAAACATTTTAGGAACCTTTATTTTTTTTAATAGCATATAGATGAGAGAATAAGCAGAGGTGGATTGTGGGATCTTGTGTTCTTTTTCATGATGAAAGGCATTGATATTAAAGTCAACATGAAACGGTATTCTCAAAGCAGTATCCTTCAATAACATACGTAGTGATCTCTGAAGTAAAACTCACAAATGTAGGGCAGGATTCTCATTTGTATTTATGTGTTTGCCGAAATGCTTCTTCTTCAGTTATGTCACAGTATGTTTGTGTCTAATCTGTAATGTCACTTCATGCTGTGTGTGTGCATAACAAACAAGATTTAACATTTGCAAACCATTTCATTTACGTAATTTAACATACTGAATTTTTATTGAATCAACTTTTATGCGGGGCCAAAAAAAATGCGGGGTTAGTTGTAACACGGACTGTTTACATTGTTGCACAAGGTTGAGTGTTTTGTTTTACGGTATTTTTATGCTGCCAAAAGACGATCTACCGCAAATTATTGGAAATGTATAATGTTTTTCCAGGGAGTTATTGATAAACGAGTGTTTTGGTGGCATGTAAGTAATTTTTTTCTTCATATATTTTTTTTTCGGTTTCTAAGTTGGGTGTGTAAGATACCAAATCCAATGCTATGTCATATTAATCAGTGTCTTGTTGAATACAACATAGCATCGTTTTGAAATAGTCTGCAGCTCTTAGCAACTTTTTTGGTAGGCTTGAAAATATTTTGACTCAGCGGGGTTAATTGTAACTCTGTGTTACAACTAACCCCTCAGCACTTACGATATGAAAACAGCTAACGTTAGCGTAATTATTGCCGTTGTTTTAAATAGGCTACACGTAAATGATTGTTGGCTGCAAACAAAACAAATGTGCCTGTCTTATCAAAAATTTATTTTTGTTCATATCTTTAATATTGATTAAATAAGGTCAAAGATTGAAATCATAATGAAATGAATGGCTAAAATCAGACTTTGGTGCTCATTATCTCTGAATTTGATTTTGAAACTGTAGTATGGTTATTACAGACTGGGTCACATATTAAAAAAAAATTGTCATATTGTCATAATTTTGCTGCTTTTTATCACATATTTAGACATATGTATTCATTTATAATGTAACTATTGTTAGAAAAGGGCTGGCTGAATGAATACAGTGTGGATACCTGTCTATTATAGACAGATATATAAACAATATCCACTTCAAGTATATAGACATAATAGTATTGAAATATTTGCCTGCAAACTTTTAGCAAGTGTTACAACTAACCCCCTGCCTGTTACAATTAACCCCACCTATGGTGTAAGTTTTAATGTTTGCACTTCTGTCACATTTGGTGTAATTGTCCAAGAATGGTAAGTAATAGAAACAAACTTCAAATGTTCATTTGTAGCAGAGATGTGTGTGTTGCTTGTGTAAAATATAATTCATCAAACTCAAATATTTTTTGAATGATTGAGCCAAAACCAAAACGCGTTAGGTTGTGGCCGCTCTCCCCTACACTAATGAATTGTAAGCAATAAGACCAAGAGTGTATTAATTTCATTTAAAAGGCCACTTTTCCTGTTGACTTCAAAAGAGGCATGTCTAAAGCTGTCATCTTTTCGGCACGACGCTCTTAAAAACGCAAAACCGATCCGATTTCAATTCTTGCTGAAAATGCCCAATGATGAAAGTGCCCATCTGGCCATTGTGGCTCTCTGAGGAGCATCCGCAGTGCAAAGCGTAATCTCAGACTGTGACCCGCACCCTTATGTACTTCTTTCGGTCAGCCTCCATCATTAAGTGTAAAGGTGGTACGTTGCACCAGGTGGCTCATGCATGCTTATTCAATCTCTGTGATGCTCAAGAGGCTCACTTTGTGCGCCCCCCTTACTGTAGTGGAGGGTACAGCGTGTGTTTTGGGCAGAACAGAGAGGGTTGCAGTGAGATGAATGGTAATGGAGGAAGAGACAATGCAAGCGCTCGCCTGTGACCGAGCACAACTGCTTCACAGTAGCTCTCTCAATAGGAGAATAGCAGGGGGAGAGAGAAAGGGAGAGTGTGAAAGAAAAAATGAAAGCTATATATAGAGAGGAAAAAGTATTGAGACCTTGCCTGAAAAGACGGTCACCCGTGCATTATTTTAACCATAATCCATCACCACAATTTAACTTGCACAAACCAGCAAAATTTATCCAAATTCCCACTGGTGTTTGTGTAGCACGATTGTTTGAAACTCTTTGTGACATGGGCTCTGTTTGCACCTGGTATTAAGATCCGTCTCGGGTGGTCCGATCACAAGTGCTAGGCGTGAAACACTTCAGTTTACACCTGCTAGTAACATGTGTCTCAAATATGTCTCTTGTGACCACTTGAGGGTCTCTGATTTCATGACTCTGAACATCTTTCACTACAGTACATTGGTGTGTGTTGAAAAAAATGAATGATACTCTAATCGCTGTTCTTTAAAATACATTACAATTGTTAATGTAATATTTCAAACCAATTACAATTATATATTTTGGTGAACAAAATATGTGATCCTAATTGAACCCATGACCTTTGTGCAACTCACGCAATTGTTACATCAGAGTTAACTAAAATTTGGATGCACAGCTTGATGTGGTCAACCATATAATGGCGCTTTTCAATTGCATGGTACCCCACGGTTTAGTTTGGGTCGGTTCAGATTACTTTTGGGAGCTTTTCCACTGTGTGCAGTACGTAGTACCCAATACTTTTTTTAGCACAACCTCGGTCAGGGTTCCAAGCAACCCGAGCTGATACCAAAACGTGACGTAAAAACACTGTAGATCACTGATTGGTCTGAGAGAATCGTCACTACCAGCGTCATCGCAATAATGTAAAAGATTAGCTTTACCTTCATGCTAGCTTGCGCTGTCTCGAGTAACCTGTTCCCTACTGAAAAATCCAGCTAAAACCAGCATAAGCTGGTAGCTGGTTTAAGGTGGTTTATGCTGGTCCTCCCAGCCTGACAAAGCTGGTCATGCTGGTGGGCCAGCTGGTATTCCAGCATGACCAGCGAAGTCCAGCTAGACCAGCTTAAAATGTGACCAAAACACAGCTAGACCAGCTTGCTACACCAGCAAAACCAGCTTCCTACACCAGCAAAACCTGCTAAAACCAAGCTGGGGACCAGCTAAAACCAGCTCACCAGCTTATGCTGGTCTTAGCTGGATTTTTCAGTAGGGAATTGTCATCTGTGCTTTGCTGTAAGTTCCCAAACTCCCTTTTAGCGATGAAAAACATCCACAGGTTGAGAATCAGGAACACCATAACAGTTTTTTTCCAGACTTGCAGTTTGTGACGGCACATTCGCGACACACACGCCCGCCTATATGCTTAAATGCTACTTAAATGATGCTCAGCGGAGCACGTTGACTGACGCCACGGGTGTTTGTTCAGAAACTGTCATTGTGGCAGACTGAGAAATACATGAATGTATGGGAATGTACAACAACGCTCTCACTTTTATGATGTCACAGCAGTAGGCAGCACAAATATAACAACATGCCTATCCCTCCCACTACGAAGTGTTACTAAATTCGATTGATAAGCTAACCAAGCCAAAGTGAGCTGACCCGACCTGACCCAAACCAAACAGTGGGGTACTATGCAATGGAAAAGCGCCATAAGGTGTTTATCATGTGCATATATTTTATATGTATGTCCTTATCTATTTTATTTATGCTGCACATAACCAGATAAGAAACCATTGTTTCAGTGCAGTGGTTGATTGACAGGTGAATAACAGGTGTACTTTACTGCTGTCCAGGACACATCAGGACAGATTAGTGCAATGCGCAGTTTCAATTACCTTTGAATGTGGTTTCACAAAATGTTTTACCCGTATTTAGTGCTGTCCACTTGCGATCCGATCACCAGGTGTAAACAAGGTGGCAAATGCCTGTCCAAGAGTCACTTAAGCAAGTGGAGGCTTTGAAAGATGAATGTGTCACGTCTCCCGTTGAGATCAATCATACACAACTCACATGGATTAACATTTGACTGTGTAATCTGCATGAAAATGCTGCCAATCGATCACTGGAAATGTTTATTGATGTTGCTTTCAGCATGAGACTGCGGCCAGGCTAAACAAGCCAGTGCATTAATCATCCCAAATGAAAAGAACACAGTATTACACCCAGAGACGTATACTGTGAAGTGCATTCGGTTTTGTAAATGCCACCGGTTCTCATTCGGCTAATCAGGTGCATCATTATTGGCCAAAAAGCTAAAAAAGAATCTATAGGCAAACAAAAGTTGTTTACACCCTTTGCTGTATAAAGAATTGTGCTGATGAAACAAAAAAGGAAACATTTACAGAAACAATTAATTTGTTGACCATCTCTTTGTTACAAACCTTTTTGGCCAAAAAAGTCAAAATATGTACCACAGCTTTTAGTGGGGGAGCACCCTTTCAAAAAGTACAGCTTTGGTCCTTAAGAGTTATATTATACCTAAATTTGGCACCTCAAAAGTACTTATTGGTACCAAATGTATACATATCTGATCATGTGAGTTTGTTATGAAAAGTCAGCAAATGACGTAAGAATTTTCATTTTTTGGTGACCTCTTTAAAAGTGAGCCCATCAATTAGCGGTGTAAACCAGCCTGGAGATACACGACCATCTTTGGCCGCTAATTACGTACAAATGACCTCTGATGGGACCAGGACCATGGGTGGCCAAAGTTCAATGGCTTTGGTTCAAGTTTAATGGCTCTCGAATCACCAGGGTTCCTTCTCTACGGGCCCACGAGCGACTAATGGCTGTGACCGAGAGTGTGCGGGTCGCATCTGGATCATTTCCATGACAATCACGGTGGCGCTGGAGTGGGCGGGGTGTGGACGACGGGCTGGAAGATATAGTAGGATGTGTGGCACGGCATCTGTCCTGATTCACTCGGATTCTTGCCGTTTTGACCAGGCTGTGTTGTATTATTAAAATCACCCCCGGCCATGGGATTAGGGAGGGGGTAGAGGTCAGCCGAAATGATATCCCAGAATGCACTACTGCAGGGTGGCTTTGAACAGCTCAGCACGGTAGCAGCACATGGGGTTGGAAATGCAGCAATTAGTCCTGTCTGTCTCTCCACGTGCTATAATCAAAGGCTCTGGGGATCCTGAACACGCTGGCGTGATCACATGATTCAAGTTTCGCCTCATTATTCTTCACACGGTAGACAGGTTAGCTCCGTTGTTTGAGAACAATGCAATGTAACAATGCATGTAGTTTGACTGCATTACGTTTTGTGAGCTGAGTCAGCTGTTTGTGTGTTATATGGTAAGGTCTACAATATGTGCGTCTGGATAAAAAGATGATGGTGTCGGAAATGATGATGATGATGTCTCTTTAATATCTGTTATTTCTTCTAGACAGCAATGATAATAAATGGAGCTAATGTCCCATGATAAAATATATCTTTGATCTCATGTCTCAGAAGAGATCTCAGTGTCACAAACAGAGCTCAGATGGAGGAGATACTAAAGTTTAAGAGATTTTAATATTAAAAATAAATATTCTATTTAAAGTGTACATATTTAATTGCTAAAAACAACGTTATTTGGCATAAACATATTAAAAATAAATATTCTATTTAAAGTGTACATATTTAATTGCTAAAAACAACGTTATTTGGCATAAACAATGTGTTTGCGTGGTTAATGGTTAAAAAAACATTATTTTCACATACTGTACATTTATGTAGCTAAAGATTTCCCTCTTTTCCAGATACGCGCTGATTTTGTACAAAACTCGTCGATTTGAAAAGCGCTGTATCCCTGATTGGTCAGCTAATCTGTACGTAGTGATTGACCTGAATAACTCTGACGTCAGCTGGAAATGTGAAGCTTCTTACCATGTTTGAAAGATTTGCTCACAATGAAATGCTAACAGGACTTAACTTACAGGCTGTGAATCCGAACCGGGAGGAATTATAATAATATGTCGAACTTTACTACTGCACCAATCCCAGGAATAAACTGTTTCCTACAATCCATAGCTTTTTCTCAATGTCAAGGAAGGATCCTCGAAAGGCAGAATTTCGAGGATGCTACATCATCAACGTCCGTTGAAGGACTGGTCCTATGTTGAGGATCATCATAATTTCAGCCAAGGACTGAGTCCTTCGTTCGAGAAATATCCCATATACAGAAAAGGATGTATATGTGTATCCTTTGCGTGCTGAAATCACCCACAATCCTATGCATGCCTCACAAAAAGCACACCTTTCATTGACGCAATGACGTGCACTTGCTAGCCTGTTCCATTTACTTGTTCTCCGAATGCTTAAAGGAATAGTCCATTTTCTTAAAAGAAAAATCCAGATAATTTACTCACCACCATGTCATCCAAAATGTTGATGTCTTTCTTTGTTCAGTCGAGAAGAAATTATGTTTTTTGAGGAAAACATTGCAGGATTTTTCTCATTTTAATGGACTTTAATAGACACCAACAATGAATACTTAACACTTAACAGTTTTTTTCAACAGAGTTTCAAAGGATTATAAACAATCCCAAACGAGGCATAAGGGTCTTATCTAGCGAAACGATTGTCATCTTTGACAATAAAAACAACAAATAAACACTTTTAAACCACAACTTCTCGTCTAGATCCGGTCCTGAAAGCGTCACCGTGACCTCACGCAATACGTCATCACATCAAGAGGTCACAAAGGACGAACGCGAAACTCCACCCCAGTGTTTACAAGTGTGTTGAAAGAGGACCGTTCCGACGCTGTTGTATGTGGAATGATACTAATTAATGTCTTTGTGTCAGTTTATTGTTTAAAATGGTCCGCAAATGTGCGTTTTATATATGTAACACGTGACCTCCCTACGTCACTACGCATTTACGTGAGGTCGGCGCTGGACCGACCTAGACGAAAAGTTGTGGTTTAAAAGTGCATATTTTTTATTTTTCTTGTCAAAAATGACAATCGTTTCGCCAGACAAGACCCTTATGCCTCGTTTGGGATTGTTTATAGTCCTTTGAAACTCAGTTGAAAAAAACTGTAAGTGTTGAGTTAAGTATTAATTGTTGGTGTCCTGCAATGTTTTCCTCAAAAAACATAATTTCTTCTCGACTGAAAAAAGAAAGACATCAACATTTTGGATGACACGGTGAGTAAATTATCTGGATTTTTCTTTTAAGAAAATGGACTATTCCTTTAAGAGGAGCCTCGTCTAGCCTCTGAAGGAAGTGACTTATAAGGACTAGTCCTGCCTAGGAAGTATCCTTGACATTGAGAAATGGCCCATGTGTTTGTTGTAGTCCAAGAAAAGAGATTTACGTTGGAGACGATAACTCGCGTCATCACTTACTTTGGGGTATGTACCTTTTGCATATCGTTAACATGTACTAATTCCCAAAGGAAAGTGTGAATCGGATAATTGGTGCTCTTTATATTCTTTTCAGGTCCAGCTATATGAATAATCTTATTGTATGGTAACAACCAATATGTCTCATTTGTTTCTATTTATTTCTCCAATTATATTCACCAGTTTGAAGGACAAAAAAAATCATAAATCACAAATCTAAAAATGTAAGATTTTAATATAATTTATTTCATAAAATTCTTTCAAGACCAAATACTCCTAAACAGATAATGAAGGGGTATGCAAACTGAAGTTACCATATGTTTGCACTGCAGCGGAAGAAATCGACCCAACACTTTACCGCCAGAGCGTTGTTGCTTTGGGGCATGATCATTCTCTCTCTCCATGCCAGTATCAATCCCACAATCCACCCCAGAAGCATGACGCTCGGTGAATTGAAACCGTTTGCACACCTTTGTTCAAAATGGGCCAGTGGAATAGTAGATTTTTTTTATTTCTCGAAGCATCTTTTTAAAAACTGAATCGCATGGACAATTTCCTGTCTTCTCAAATCGCACGGTAAAGACAATACTTATTTTTGTGACACAGTACCTTTGTGAAATAAGTTCTCAGCAATTGCTAGCATGCGAAATACATGCATACAGACATAGACTGTGCATGCATACAGACAAAATTCTGTCATTACCTTCAAGTTGTTCCAAATTTGTATAAATTTAGTTGTTCTGCTGAACACAAAGGAAGATATTTTAAAGACCACCTATTTCATTGCTAAAAAAACGTTATTTTGTGTATAATGCAATGTGTTTGCGTGGTTTATGGTTAAAAACATTATTTTCCACATACCGTACATTTTTATAGCTCCAGAATTCCCCCTCTTCCTGAAATGCACGGATTTGAAAAGCGCTGTGTCCCTGATTGGCCAGCTAATCTGTACTTTGTGATTGGCCTGAATACCTCTGACATCAGACGGAAATGTGACACTCCTTACCATGTTTGAAAGATTCGGTTGCTAACAGGGGTTAATTTACAGGCAGTGAGTCCTTAGCAGAAGGAATTATAATAATGTCGGTCTTCTCTACATCTCCAATCCCAGGAAGTAAACTGTTGCCTACAATCCGTGTGTTTGTTGCAGTCTATGAAAAGAGATTTATGTTGGATACGATAACTCCCGTCCTCATTTACATTGGGGTTTGTACCTTTAACATATAGTTAACATGTACTAACACACGCTAACACACCAAAGGAAATGTAAAATCGTGAATCGGACAATTGGTGCACTTTAAAGAATGTTCGTAACCATTTGATATATGTGTTGTAGTGTTTTAATATCTATGTACTGTATTGTGTAACATGATGTATTATTATAGTTTACTTTGTTTTATCTGTTTGTAAGAGTGCATGATACAAAGGAGAATTTGAGGTGACACCTGCAAAACTGAGTACACTGTAAGTCGCTTTGGATAAAAGCATTTTCCAATACTTGCGTAAATGAAACATATCTGAGAAATCCAATAAGTCTTCCGAGCAATGACAAAGCATCCTCCATAAAACAATAACATTTTACAAATCACATTTGCAAGGTACAACAGACAAAACTGTGTGACTGTGGAGAGTCTCAGTCTCATAGCATCTCCTGTCACACATCATTGACTTTGATCCTCAGGGGCAGTGCACGGAGGGAAACGTTTGGGAAGTGTTTATTCAAACCAAAATGGTGATACATGCCCTGTTATTGCCTTCAAGCCCCGGTGATGCTTTTTCGTAAAGGCTAATAATGTAAGTTCTTGTTTGGTCATGCAGCAGCTGTGTTGAAGTTGGCAGGTGGTTAAACGGTTGACCAGGGTACTAGATGGCTGACTGCATTGTCTCTCTCCTCCCGAGTCGAGCTCTCTGCCTGGAACGCTCAGGCCTGGATGCTGTTGGCAGAGCCGTGGGGTTACCAGAAGGGCAGAACGGCACTTGGAGTCTGGCATCTGTTAGTTATTCTCTCTCATACGGACTGGTGTTAAAATCTGACTTATCAGTGTTTTAGTCCAGCTTAAGCATATATCATTAAAGTATAGGTTTCTGTACAAACCGCCAAAAGAAAAATCACAGATGAGATCTATGTAAAGGGATAGTTTACCAAAAAATGAACATTTTGTCATCATTTACTCATCCTCTTGTTGTTTAAAACCTGTATGATTTTCTTTAGTCTGTTCAACACAAAAGAAGATATTTTGATAACCACACAGTTGACGGTACCCATACAGTAGTAGGAAAAGCATACCATGGGAGTTGATGGGTACCACCAAATATTTTCTTTTGTGTTCAACAGAGTAACTCATCTCTTAAACGTGAAGCTGCACTGTGTGTAGGTCAAGCCCAACTTTAGGCACAACTTTGACCAAATTCTGTAAGTGTAGCTAATGGTTACTGTACAGTTTCGATGTTGTATTACCCTACTGAAAAATTCAGCTAAGACCGGCATAAGCTATATTGAGCTGGTTTTAGCCTGTCTCACAGCTTGGTTTTAGCTGTAGCAAGCCCACCAGCTTGACCAGCTGTGCCAGGCTAGGAGGACCAGCTAAAACCAGTTGCCACCTTAAAGGAGAACACCACAGTTTTTCTATATTTTACTATGTTCTTACCTCTCTTTTTTCAATGTGTGCACTTTTAATCTTTGTACAGCGCTTTGTAAATGTGTTAGCATTTAGCCTAGCCCCATTCTTTCCTATGGCTTCAAACAAAAGTTTTATTTTGTGCCACCATACTTACTCGTGTAACTACTCATGTAACAGTCTTTAAATAAGGAAAACACGGAAGTGTTTGGTGGCTTATACAGGGTTCCCACACCTTAGTTAACTTCAAATTCAAGGACCTTTCAAGGACTTTCCAGGTGTAATACCCTCAAATTCAAGGACTAAATGTGGGGACACATTTCAAGTGAGAGCAAGGTAACATCGTGTTACCTTTTAAGATACATTGTTACGGTTCCCTTTCGAGGAAACTCACGCTGCATCACTGCGGTGACACTTTAGAGATGCCTCCAGGGGTAAGTGCGTCTGAATGTGTATATCAAATTCAACCAATGGTGAGGCTTAACGACAAAGACAGGGTAACGCGGAAGCCAAGAAGTATATCGCTATCTGAAATATTGCCAAAGACGGCGTTACAGGGACGCGGGAAGTATGGCAAGGGACACGCAGCGTCTCGTTCCCTTCTCAGGGAACAACAGTAACATACGTAACCCGAGATGTTTTCATGTGTCAAACACAACTACGCAAAACAGCATTTTGGTATGAATCAACATTCGCATACAGAAGATATAAGCAGTTAAAGCGAACAGTTTAGCATGTCTGCTTAAAAAGTCTAGAATTTTATGATATTATCCTACACTACACAGAGAATAATATGGATTTTTTTCCAGAAAACGTCTTGCATAAAATAGATTCAAGCACTTTCAATGACCTGTATCTATGTATGTATATTTTCAAAAAGTTCCCAGGGATTGAATTTTGTCCCCAGATTCACAAACTTTCAAGGACCTGTGGGAACCCTGTTATAAATTCATCCCTGTTTGGAGCCGTGGGAATTAGTGGGGCTGGGCTTGGTGCTGGCACATTCGCGAGGCGCTGTACAAAGATTAAAAGTGCACGCATTGAAAAAAGATAAGTATGTATTAATTTGTCTAAGTTGAGTTAAGAACATAGTAAAATATTGAAAAACAGTGGTGTTTTCCTTTAAACCACCTACCAGCTTATGCTGGTTTAGCTGGATTTTTCCATAGGGTATTGACAGCAAAATGTTCTTTTTAAATTGTAAGTGCCAGTATCTCTTTCATTTTACTGTTTTTAAGTACAGCATACATTTTCCACTCCTTTGCTACTTCGCACCCTTGTAAAATCAGCTTTTTGTGGCGCAACAGTTTTCAACGAAGGCCAAAGCTATGCAATGCATGTGATAAAGCGTGGTACGAGCACGTTCAAATTGTGTGAAAGAGACTTTACGTGCATTCAGATCTCAGCGTGAGTCTTTGGTCATACCCATGGGCACTGTAAAGAAAACAAAGAACGCAGTTTTGTCTTTCTCTGTCTCTCTCTTTCTTTGTCTCTTGTCCCATCACACATTTGTTATGCATTTGTCTCAGCTCATGTTAGCCAAACATCTATCCCTCCTCTCCCCCGTTGCTAACAGCACAAAGACGCATGCCACAGTGGGGCTGTCCATATCTTGATATATTCAGCTGTTTACTCATTCACACTGCGTGCTGGCTTTTATCCTGGTCGCTAAAGGAAGCCATTGTGGTGAAGTGGCATTAAAAGGCTTATAGTTATAAAGTAGCTTGTACTCTTACAGTACATACACACATGAGGTGCTCGGTCCACAAGCTTATATTAATGCTAAGTCATGTTTATACACTAGTGAGGTTTAGGAAAAGGATATAGAATTGAATGACTGTTCACTTGGTTTCTGCAATATGTTAGAGATGTTTTGCATAGTTTCGGGGTCTTGGGCTGTCATTTTGACGGAGACAAATGAGTCGTCCTCAGGCAAAATAGATGTGCCACATATGTATGTACCCTGTATGAGTTTTTCACTCACGAGTTGATGAGTATGCGAAACGCCGTTTGGCACCGTTGATTCAACCGGTTGCCAGGTCCTCCAAATGTCTCGCACTCCAGTTGGGATGGTTAAGAACCACAGACATTGCACCCTAATGCAGCTGCTTACAAGTTTTGGAACAAATGTCACGTAATGCTAATCGATTAAAGTATGAAAACGGTTCGGGATTGAAAACGAATGCCTCGCGCTGTCTCCTTCGTTGTCGTAGCAATATTTCAACCAAATTGAGGGTCTGTCTCTTTATTCTGACCTTGTGCAATGGTCTGTGTTAGTTAGGGCTAGAGATGAGAAAATTTACATTGATGACAGACGTGTCACTTTTAGTAACTCTTCTTTCCTTTCTATGCTTTCAGATACGCTCGGCCAGGCAGAGAGAGAGAGAGAGAGAGATGGAAAGAGAACTTTATACTGATGGCATCGCATGCAGTCATGCTGAAGGTATGTTGTTCGGTTTTTCCCGGGGCAAAGAAGCTCCAAGGTGCATGAAATCCACATTTGTGGAATACAAATCTCTATTAACAATCCTAATGCACACAGATCTAGTATGTGTTCTGTTTGGGGGTGTATGCATGTAAGAGCTCATACGAGTGTGCGCCAGTATCCGCCCTTCTGGCTGTAGTCGCCGTGTGACATCAAGCAGTAATGTAGCACTTTTCCATTTGCCAAACTCAGGGCCTCATCACTGGATCTCTCCCCTGGCTGGGATGCCTCTCCCTGGGTCTAATTGCTGGCTCTCCTCCCCAGACATTCATGCCAAGCTCTGGGGCTAATTGTTAGCATTGCCCTTTGGGAGAGAGGCATGGATGCACCTCGCCAGCCGAATTATTACAGGTAGATGTTGCTTTTCCACTGTGGCCTTCCATATAAACCTATTTAACTTTTTTTAGACTACATAAAAATGTTATACATGAATGCAACTTGTGCCCTATTACATACAGTAGGGGAGAGCGGGGCACAACCTAACGCTTTTTGGTTTTGCCTCAATCATTCAAAAAATATTTGAGTTTGTTTAATCATATTTTTACATAAGCAACACGCACATCTCTGCTACAAATGAACATTTCTATTACTTAACATTTTTGGACAATTACATCAAAGTGACAGAAGTGCAAATGTTACAACTTACCCCATAGGTGGTAAATAGGTGATTAGTTGTAACACTTGCTAAAAATTAAGTTTGCAGGCAAATATTTCAATACTATTTTGTCTATATCCTTGAAGTGGATATTGTTTATATATCTGTCTATAATAGACAGGTATACACACTGTATTCATTCATCCAGCCCTTTTCTAACAATAGTTCAATTATAAATTAATACAAATGTTTAAATATTTGAGAAAAAGCAGCACAATTATGACAAAACATCTTTTTATATATGACCCAGTCTGTAAAAACCATACTACAGTTTCAAAAATCAAATTCTGAGATGATGAGCATCAAAGTCGGATTTTAGCTGTTCATTTCATTACGATTTTAATCTTTGATGTGACCTTAAGCAATCAATATTAAAGATATGAACAAAATAAATTTGATACAATTTTTTTGATAAGACAGGCACAATAATTTTGATAGCAGCCAGCAATAATTCGTGTGTAGCCTATTTAAAACAACAGCAAGAATTACGGTAACGTTAGCGTTTTTCATATCGTAAGTGCTGAGGGGTTAGTTGTAACACAGCGTTACAATTAACCCCGCTGGGTCAAAATATTTTCAAGCCCCCCAAAAAAGTTGCTAAGAGCTGCAGATATATTTCAAAACAATGCTATGTTTTAGTCAACAAGACTCTGATTAATATGACATAGCATTGGATTTGGTATCTTACACGCCCAACTTAGAAACCGATAAAACATATGATGAAAAAATTTACTTACATGCCACCAAAACACTCGTTTATCTCTCTGAAAAAACATTATACATTTCCAATAATTTGCGGGAGATCATCTTTTGGCGGTGTGAAAAAACTACCGGAAAACAAATTGCTCAACCTTGTGCAACAATGTAAACAGTCCGTGTTACAACTAACCCCGTGTTAGTTTTTGTCCGGCACACCCCTACTATAGGGGCCTATATAAGTCATTTGAAGCCAGACATTGGTAAAGGATGGTCCAGGACATCAATGAGGTCGATAAATTCATTTTCTTTTAATAACAGGCACAGTAGCATAATTCAATGTTTTGTGTTTTGTTTTCCAATGCAAGTATCTAGAACAAGTTAAAAAGCAAAATGAAACAAGCTTTGCTTAAAACAAGAAAAAGCTGTTTGTCAATAGGGTAAGAAATATGATCTAATTTAAAAGAAAAAACAAGATTTTTAATTTCACCCTGTGCACTTTATGATCTTTTTTATTTTTTAAGCATAAAAACACACTTTTGGCTCTCAAGTAAATATATCTATAATATTGTCGCTGTTGGGTGGTAACGTCATATCTCTTCTCCACTACTCAAATGCATTAAACTTTAGCAGGTAGTGTTTGTTGAGTAGAAAAATGCTGTATGTATTCAGACAAACAGTTCTTTATTAACCCTTGCATTACAAACATGCACAGATAGTCCAAAATCGTGGGCACTTCATTCACAATAGAGATGGGGCGGAGTTATGCATATTAGTCAACAGCTCTTTTTAATACTTTTTATTGATTAAATATTTGCAAAACTCACATACAGAAGTAAAGGCTAATTAATAATAATAATTTATGAATGAAATAAAAATGAAAGATATGGAGATACAAGGTTTCTGCCCAAATACGACAATATGACAAGAGCCGAACTCAAACTTGCATCACCAGAATAAGCAGCTCTCTCTGACATGGTGCATATTTTATGGTGACTTGCATAAATTGGGGTCCTGGTAAGTATGGCCCTTAATGAATTGTAGATGTCAACCAAGTTGGACCAAGGCATAAATTAGTACATATGCAGGCTCTCTGAGGTAATTAAGCGTGTCCATTGTTGTTTAATGCAAATGTTTTAGTGTTAGTCTGTCTCCTGCGTATGATGAACGGTAACATTCGCCAAGAACACAGCAGGCATCGATCACATCGACGTGTAAGGGTGTGTACAGGTGTGTCCAGAGAACCACAGGCTGTTCCCATGCTACTTAAGACGGATCTCTCGCTTTCTGTCTCCATCTTTCCCTCAGTCTGGCCTGGGATTGGTGTAGTCTTCCTATATCTTATAGATGAGATGCTGTTACACTGCAGTAAATGGATTAAGTACTTTTTTCTACCCGAACTGTACCGTTCTGGAATGAGGAGCACCACAGGCACCACTGTGGGGAATTGTGGGAATGTTCACACACGCGCGCACATACATGGAAAGTGGATGAGTTAAATCATCAGTTTGACAGGTTGACATGACTGCCAGGACGTAACAGCCGACAGCAATGATTTCATTGGCCTACTGCTTCTTGTTTCTTTGGATTTGTTCTTGATTCATTTGTGAATTTGTGCACACTGGTATTTCAGTACAAACTGTTGTCAAGCTGTTAACCTGTTCAGTTTATTTTATGTTTGTACCATAGGAAGCAGTGAATAAATAAGGTAAGGCTCATTAGCTCAATAAGTGCTGTTCAGCAGTAGCTTTACAAATTGCAGACTAGACTGGATTTTTTCTAAAGTAAATTCGAAAGGTTTCTGAGCTAAAGCCGCCGACACAATGCTGAGGTGTTGTGGGTGGTTGCCAGGGAATTGCTTATGCGGTTGCTATGGTTTTCCAGGTAGTTGATTGTTGTCTTTTGGTTGTCCAGGGTAGTTGCTATTGGCTACTTATGTGGTCATGCAATAGGTCACTTTCAAAATTCTGATATTTTTGTCCCTAGTGTAGTATACTTTAGTATTTATAGTAAAATTGCTAGGTATACTATAGAATAGTGTTTTTGAGCAATACCATAGTAAATATTAAAGTATACTACAGTATTTACAACAGTTTATCAATTCACTATAGTTAATACTACAGAATATTATGGTATGCATTAAAAAAGTGTAGCAATTACTATAATGCACTACAGTACACTATAATACTAAATACTAAAGTATACTACAATATTTACTACAGTTTACTATAGTTAATACTACAGAATTTTATAGTATGCATGAACGAAGTGTAGTATTTACTATAATGTACTATAATGAAATTTGCTACTGTTTACTATACTAAATACTTAAGTATACTCAAGTATTTACAACAATTTACTATAGTTAATACTACAGAATATTATAGTATGCATTAATGAAATGTAGTATTTACTATTGTATTGTACTATAATGAAATTTGCTACTGTTTACTATACTAAATACTAAAGTATACTACAATATTTACTACAATTTAATATAGTTAATACTACAGAATATTATAGTATGCATTATTGAAGTGTAGCAATTACTATAATGTACAACAGTATACTAAAATGTTCTACTGTTTATTATAGTAAATACTATAGTATACTACATTATTTACTACAATTTACTATAGTTAATACTACAGAATATTATAGTATGCATTAACAAAGTGTAGTATTTACTATAATAAAATTAGCTACTGTTTACTATAGTAAATACTTAAGTACACTACAATATTAACTACAGTTAACTATAGTTAATTCTAGAGAATATTATAGTATGCATTAATAAAAATGTAGTATTCACTATTGTATTGTACTATACTCAAATTTTCTACTGTTTACTATAGTAAATACTAAAGAATACTACAAAGTATACTACAATATTTACTACAATTTAATATAGTTAATACTACAGAATATTATAGTATGCATTATTGAAGTGTAGCAATTACTATAATGTACTACAGTATACTAAAATGTTCTACTGTTTACTATAGTAAATACTATAGTATACTACATTATTTACTACAATTTACTATAGTTAATACTACAGAATATTATAGTATGCATTAACGAAGTGTAGTATTTACTATAATGTACTATAATAAAATTAGCTACTGTTTACTATAGTAAATACTTAAGTACACTACAATATTTACTACAATTAACTATACTTAATACTACAGAATATTATAGTATGCATTAATGAAATGTAGTATTCACTATTGTATTGTACTATACTCAAATTTTCTGTTTACTATAGTAAATACTAAAGTATACTACAAAGTATACTACAATATTTACTACAATTTAATATAGTTAATCTTACAGAATATTATAGTATGCATAATTGAAGTGTAGCAATTACTATAATGTAGTACAGTATACAAAAATGTTCTACTATTTACTATAGTAAATAATATAGTATACTACAATATTTACTACAATTTACTATAGTTAATACTACAGACTTTTATAATATGCAGTAATAAAGTTTAGTATTTACTAAAATATACTACAGTATACTATACTTTTCTACTGTTAACTATAGTAAATACTAAAGTACTACAATATTTACTACAATTTACTATAGTTAGTACCTCAGAATATTATAGTATGCATTAAAGAAGTGTAGCAATTACTATAATGTACTACAGTACACTATAATTGTCTACTGTTTGCTATAGCAAATACTTAAGTATACTACAATATTTACTACAATTTACTATAGCTAATACTACAGAATATTATAGTATGCATTAACATAGTGTAGTAATTACTATAACGCACTAAAGTATACTAAAATGTTCTACTGTTTACTATAGTAAATACATAGGTACACTACAATATTTACTACAATTTACTATAGCTAATACTTCAGAATATTATATTATGCATTAACGAAGTGTAGTATTAACTATAATGTACTACAGTTTACTACAATTTTCTACCATTTACTATAGTAAATACTAAAGTATACTACAATATTTACTACAATTCACTATAGTAGTTACTACAGAATATTGTTGTATGCATTAACAAAGTGTGGTAATTAAAATACTACAGAATACTACAATATTCAACCATTTACCATAGCAAATACTTAAGTATACTACAGTATTTACTGCAGTTTATCAATTCAGTTCACTAAAACTATAGTATGCATTACCAAAGTAGTAATCACTATAATGTGATATACTATACTATAGTTTACTTTTTTGAATACTAAAGTACTACAGTAGTTTTTCATGTGTGTAAATAAATCATATATTTAATTTTTTTAGGTTAAGAGTTTTAGCAAATTATATGTTAAAATTACTATTTTAAGGACCACTAAATGAAATAAATAGTGGAATACTATTGTGATGTCACAAAATCACACAGCATCTTTGATGTTTAACATACAGATATGTAAAGCAAGATTTTGGACCAATGAGATTTTACTGTGGGTGGGGCTACACCCAATGACCCAGACTTCGTCACTAGAGTCTGGCTCATATTAAAAAACCAATTCTCTCTTTCTCAATATAACACTGATCATAATGTCCATCATTATCGGTCTTATGTGACTCTGACATATTCTGGTGACACACCGAGTCTGTACCCAGACTCAGATTCATCCCTCCATTTTGACACCAATCCCTGGCTTTAACCAATCAGCTGAGATTAACTCCCAGCTCATCCAATCACATAATCAGGCTGGCATAGGCTGCTGCGTCTCAATCCTTCAGCAGGGAAATCACTCGCTTTAATCCTTTACCTCGTCTGAAACAAGTTCACACCAGGTTGAGGAGGGAACACCGCAGAACCGTCTTCATCAGGAAGTTCATTTCCATCTTTGTCATTCTGAAGAGTTTTGACAAGATCTGAAGCCAAATGCTTTTAGCGATGCTCCTCTGCCTGCATCTTTGGACTGCGGTTTTATTCTGTTGTCTCAAGTTTATGGATATTGCACAACAAACAGAAAAACAGTATCATCTTTCCTAGATGTACCTTATATATTGTGTTTGACAGGTGCAGGCTATGTGCACTTAGTTTTTGATTAAAAATTTGACACATAAAAATGTAAAAACATTAAGAAATATCAATAAAATGATGTACACATATCTGTCTACTGCTTTGTGCTAGAGGCTCATGGCAGTCTGATCACAGAGCAGTTAAGCAATGGGCGTAAATTTGTTTGGAATGTACGCGCACAGTCGTACGTCTTGTAAAGCATAGTTTACTTTCCGTATGTGTACGCAGACATTTGACGTATGCACATTTTGTCAAAAAGCAATGGATCTCCTAGGCTATATGCATTTTATGGCTGCAACTAACGATTATTTTCATAATCGATTAATCAGGCGTTTATTTTTTCGATTAATTGACTAATCGGATAAAATATAATATTTACTACTTAGATGTTTTTACGTACTGTATTATAGCTAAATAAGGCATTTTAAGTGTACTTCTAAAAGTGCAAAAGCCACACACTACTACAGAGTTTTACTTATATAATATTTTTGATTTAGATATTTTAAAGAAACAGTATGTAGGATTGTGGCCAAAACTGGTATTGCAATCACAAAACTTGTGGCTAAAACTAGGGATGCACCGAATCCAGATTTTTTAGGTTCGACCGAATCCCGAATCTACCGTTTAAGATTCGGCCGAATCCGAAACCGAATACCAAATCCTACTCGCATCCTTATTCCATTAAAACAGTAAAACACATTAATGAAGTAAACAACGTCCACAGCAGTGTATTTTTCATTTTATTTAATTTTAACTGTACATTATGCCAGGATGACAAGTTGGAAAAACTATTTTGACAATTACCATAAGCCTATGCATAATGAAAGCGATGCGTTGCGACACGCTCGTTTTTCCAATAAGCAAGCAGCTCCGCGCTGAAAACTGTATTTAACTTTGAGTGAGAAGCTCCGCTCGTCAATGTCAGTTTTCACACGGCCGTCCAATTACAGTGGAGGAGGGGCGGGACATTACCACAGCAACCAACCGGCTCACAGCTGAAGCATCAAGGCTACCAAGCGCTCGGCTGAAAAACAGCTGGCATTTGGCGTCCTCAAGGCGTTTTCAGCCGTGTTTAAAAGTTTTGGTGTGTCCAGCCCCTAAGGCTCACCGAAAGAAAAAGCTCATCTCCACATCAGCACCCGATGTGTGTAATCAACGGCCGCGTGACGTCAAACAGCGTAGCGCAAGCCTTGGGTTCGGTTCGGTGGAAAAAAAATCTAGGATTCGGCCGAACCCGAACCCTGTCAAAAAGCCCAGTATTCGGCCGAATCCGAATCCTGGATTCGGTGCATCCCTAGCTAAAACTGGTACTGCAATCACACAACTAGTGGCCAATACACAAAATGACAACATAAACATCAGTTGAGGGCTGCAACTCCACTTTTTAAATGACAATATCCTGGCCGGACCACTGTTGTCAGTGATATAAGTATTTGAAACTAAAATGATTTCTTAATGTCTAGTGACATATCAGGGCCATTTTATGATTAATTGATATACATTTCTTACATACTGTTCCTTTAAGACTTATATAAAAAAAGTTTCTGCAGCTTTTAAATAGTAAAAAATCTTTAAATGTCAAAATATCAACTAACAAAATGAAATGAGTCTACAGGGATGTGCTGAGAATTTTGCCACAGATTAATAAACTAATTTTAATCTTCAGCTTTAGACCTTGATGACTATTAAGATTATTTGTTTTTAACAAAATAAATAAGCCATGCGTTGTTACAGTAATAAAAACCTGGATTTCCCCCTTACTACCACCCTGAAGCTATTTTGGGGAATTTCGCCTGGATTTGGCCTACCCAATTTCAAAAGCTTCCCATACCCACATGCAGAGGTTTACATACAAATGTTTGGTATCATTTTACAGGAAACCCTTTGAAATTACATAAAACACTGTTGAAAGTGCTAAACATGGTTGTATGTGATGTCAGTCCTCTAATAAACACAAAAATAAATAGGCGCTTTTTGATGTTTTTTTTCTAAAGTTTTTATTTAAAAGTGTATAACTCTGGCCCTGAGTGCCTCAGCTCCCTGCAGACAGTTTTGTTTGATTCCAGCAATTGCCAGCTTACAGAGGAAAAAAGATTTTTTTCTCTATCATAATCTATGCAAAAGTTATTTTACTCAAACTGATGGGAGGAATAATACCCTTTTTGTATATAATTTCTGCCTAAAAACATTTGAAGTGCTCCCATAACCACATACAGTGGAATAAATGCAATTGCTTTATATCATTTTAAAGAAAACCCTTTGAAGTTACATAAAAAGCTGCTGTTTGTGACAAATAGTGTTATTTATGTTGTTTTTCATATGAGGAAACACCAAATTTTCTTTTTATATGTTGTAAATACTGCCTCTGATACTGTATAACTCTGGTTCTGGGTGCTCTAGCAGACTGCAGACAGTTCTGGTTGTTACCAGCAGCAGACAGTAAACACCCAAAAAAAGAATGATCTCTTTAGCATGTCGCATTCAAAAGTTATTTTCATTTTACTGAAGTGTCCGAAAATACATTTTTCATATAAATATTAATTTTTTGTTTTGGACATATAATAAATAACAAGGAATTATTCATGCACACAACCTAAGAAAATGCTGTGAATGGACTCATTTTTTAGAGTAGGACCTAAGAGAAAAGATGGTGTATCATTTGTGGCTATATATGCTATCTGAGGCAGTCCACACTCAATTTTCCCATATGTTTACAAAAGACGATTTTTTACCTTATTATTCATTCAACTATTGTTGGATATGTGTTGATAATAGAACAAAAATAACGCTGTAGCCTTATTCCTGAGAATGAGAGCTTTCATTTGATATAAGACTTGTCCATGTTTGTCATACTTGAAAAATATGAAATATGTGAATATTAAATCATATAAAAAATTATGGGGGGGGTGATAGTGTAAATTAAGTGTAACTAACTTTCTTACAGTAAAAGATTTCTCAAAGTGATGCATATCTGGAGAAAGTAGAGAGTCTAAGCTTTCAAACAGTATCTCATATGTGTTACTGGGGTCCATGATGGACCATTAAAGATTAAAAGAATATTTTATTTGAGTCAAAATACGAAATTTTGTACCCGGGACTGGGTCCTCAGGGTTTAAGAGGTTAAAACAAATGCTTGTGGTTCGCTACTATTTTAACAACAATTAAACAAATACAAACTCATACTAAAGGAAATGAAACCTTTATTAACCAGCGTTCGTTTGCATTTTTGCTTCCATGCTTTTAAAGGGACACAAGGCAGCATTTTTATGTTAATAAATCATCTTCGTAAGTCGGTATATGGTTAAATGACTCATTACCGGACGAATGAAGTCTCTCTCGCCCCCCCTACCGTCTGTAGGAAGAATACCCCACTTGCAACTTCGCTGTATCCGACCCGGTGTCCTTCAGTCTCGCAAAGTCTCAGATATCGCGAGAAGCAGTATCACTTTACAGCAAACAACACAGAGGCAGGCGAGCTAAACACGGCTAGCGATTGTTGCAAATGGCAGAGCCAGGGAAGAAGCATCGAAAACCCTTGACAGAAGGGAAACCTAACTGGATTGGAAATAAGCTGATAAACTTGGTTCCGAGGGGGGAGGGACAACAGTTCGTTTTTACAACAGTGTGTTTGAAAGCATTTACTTTCAGACACTAGGGGGAGCTCATAGAGAAATATTACGCAGACTTGCCTGGTTTCCCTTTAACCAGGCTGGTGGCTGGTCAGAAGATCGCCTGAATAAACGTGCAGCCCGCGTTGTATCAAGTAAAAGTGAGAAAATTGTGTCATGCGTACTATATGCGGACCCTCGTGTATGCGTAAAATATGGACAATACTTTGGCCTTAAGTTTCCTGTGACAAATCATCCAAGATTCATGTTTAATGTACACAGGCTATGGAACTTTGATTCAGTCAGTTCTTGATGTGGGCTTCCCAATGCAACAAAATAATTGACAGACAAAACGTCTTGCCATTTGTCCCTGTCAAGAGATGGGAACTCCGATTAACGTTGAAGGAACAGCTTTTGTCACTTTGTCATGTCGCACCTGATTAGGACGCAATCCAATTATCCCAGCACCTTTAGCCATAACACACCTTTCATAGCCGCCGTTCACTCTCATTTAAATAAAGGTTTCCTTCAGTCAAATCAAATGATGTTTTCGTCCTGCCCTCATTCTCCTGGGCTTTACTGTTTATTAGCTGCCTGGCTCTATCTGTCCTATTGATCAGACTCTCTTCCTCTCACACTGCGCCATCAGCACTTTGAGTGTATTAAAGACGGGCTTGCCACACACAGATGGTGTCCTTATAGTCCGGGTCGCTTTACTGTTCCCCTCATTTCAGGGTGAACTTGATAAAGCTAAACCTAGTTTGCCTGCTTTGGGGCAAACTGCTGAACATCCACCACATGATCGGCTCATCCTCTGGATCTATACTGCCTTTTTCACAATTTCCTTCTTGGTTTTTCTGGCCTTGACCCACATCAGCAGATACAGAGAATAAATAATAAATACAGGCTTTTCAGATTCCTGTCATCTCATGTTTGCTGTTCTCCTCTTCCTCCTCCAGTGGAAAAGGGCAGAGTTGTCAGGAGACTAGAAAAGAAGTTTTTTTCCTCTTCCTTTCAGACAGCATAACACAGCACATGCTTATGTGAATAGTGTGACATTGTCAATCTGAAGTATGTGAAATGAGAATATCTTGTATTTGATCAGAAAAGTAAACTCCAGCCATAATGTTACTTTCTATATTTTAGCTAGATAGTAGGTATGGATCACAGTGGTAGACTACTAAACAATGTTGGGTTATTTTCAAAAAAGGACAAACCCAGCCACTGGGTTAAATTACACCAGAAAATGTTTATATTTGACCCAACAATGGGTTAAAACAACCCAGCACTTTGGGTTAAAACAACCCAGCATAGTTGGGATCATCCTTTTTGACACAACAATGTTTTTAGACTGTATTTATGCACCAAATGCATTTGGTCGTTGCCTTTATTCAAAACGACCAGCAAATATCACATTCAGTATCTCAGGTGATATGTCCGCAATAGTGAAGACGAAATTCCCCCGATTGTCAGAGAACTGCGACTTTGGCTGCGTCCGAAACCGACTACTGTGACAGTACGTACTGAATGTGATGAAGTACCTACTTACTGACCGTTAAAACAGTAGGTATTGTATAGTATTAATCCTGGTAGTATGAGATTTGGACGTACTACATCCGCCATGTTGATACATCACGTGACATACGTCGTCATAACGTCATGTCATACAAGCGAGAATACAGGCACATCACAGCTTTCCGCCATTTTCTAATATGACGCCTCTTCTTTTTCGTTGGATAACTCCGCTCTCGTGGCATCATGTGATAGTGAAGTGTCCGTCGTATGCACACTTCAAAATCTAATCGGGAGTAGTAGGTCATCTGGGTACTTCGCATACTGTTTTTGGAATACTATAAATTTCGACATACTACTCGCTAGTGCTGCGTTCAAACTATTGATACGACGATACATCGTCATGAACGCCTGACGATACGTGCATCGATACAGCACCTTCCGTATCAATGCGGATGCACTTTTGGAAGTAGCGTGACGAATCGCTGTTAATCCGTGATCCATATGGAAAGGACGCATGTGACTCGCGGAGTATGTAGATTGAAAGGTATCGGGGTATACTTTCAGTTTCAGTGTCTGTCTCGCAGGTGCACGCACCTCCACAACTTGCGTGCCGCGTACTCTCTCTCTCACGCTCTCTCGCACACGTTCGCATTTAAAATCAATAAGTTCAGTATGAAACCGCAGATATCTTAGCCTATACTATTGCAAAAGGCTTTATTAGCCACTATTTTATAAAACAGTACTAACGCATTTGAGAAGAAACACGACAAAGAGCTGCATGTGAAAAGTGGACGTCTAGAGAAGAGATGCAGAGCTACTTCAAACTATAGCTGTCACATTAATAATCTGATTTCTGTTAAATAGTATTAAGTCTCACTGCATGTTTATACATATATTCATAGATATAGAATAATTAAATAAGACAAATATAATGCCTAGAGTAAGGCACTATCTTTGTAAAACTGCTTTGAAAAAACATAAGTTAAGTACTAACTTAATTTTAAGTATTTCTACGAGTTACCGCAAAAGCTAATAAATGAATGGCAAAAACACAACTGTTACAACACTGCTTATTCCATGTAGGATAATAATAATGTTACTAAATTCTGAACAAAAATGCAATTCAAAATAGTCTGGGATATGTACCGTATCGGGAAATTGTTGGCGATACACAACCCTACTAATCGCCTCACCTACTGCTTTTTGCATACTATATAGTATGGAAGTAGGCGGTGTCGGACGCAGTATTTGTGTAGTAAATGTCGCTCCAGCAAAAAGCAGATGATGGCGATTTACTACTTATCAAGGAGCCGGCTTTACTGACGAGATGCACATGACAATCGCATGCGATTTATCGTGCAGCCATAGGGATATACTGCCGTCGTTGTATGAATGAGTGAGTGAATGGGTGAATGTGAGGCAAATTGTAAAGGGCCATGGATGGCCATGGGTCTATGAAAGCGCTATATAAATGGAGTACATTTACCATATACGTCACGTCGGGGAAAATTAGACAGTCACTGCTTCTGTTTTATTGTGATTTTCTACTTCTATCTGCTACATATATACTTCATATTTTATATATAAAGTTGTTAAATAAAGCTATAAACAATCCAATTATTCTGAAAATCACAAGACGGTATTTAAAAGGTAATTATAAAATCCATGTACATTCTCATAACATTATGCTTGCTGTACCGGAGTACCACAGAGACACATTCACAAGCATTTAAGTCTGTCGGCAAAGGTGCTTTTGCAAATCTAAATTCAACCATTTCTCATAGGACTGCATACTTATTAGTATGATTTGACTTAGAAGGGTTTAAAGGAGAGGAGCAGTCCAGTGGCTCTCTGAACGCTCTGTGCTACACTGCAGAGCAAAGCCGAGCTGATCTCTGTGATAGTGCCGCTCTATTAAAAACACCATTTCAGGATAAGAATTGAATTTCACACATGGGTGCCCGGACACTACATATGTTTCTTCTTAATAAAGAACAACCACTTATTCTGAAAAGTTCAGCCTTCTGCCACTCGAGTCTGGCTTTGGTTTGCTCGTCTTGTTTGTTGTTAATAAAGACCTCACAATGATGCATCTCATTCGACAGCGTAGCTTTTCTTCCTAAACATATTTTATATGGAAACCATTAATTGTACTTTTTATTAAAAGTTATTAATGTTTTTTCTTAAAAATAGAACAGTTCTGGTTACCAGGTAACTAAAATGGTTTAAGGCCTGATGTCATATGATAACTTTTTAGAGATCATTTTATACAATTTTATTTCAAAACAGAAATTAACATACAGATCTGCAGAAGCATAAACATAAAGAACATTTACACTGTAAGACAAAATGGTCTTTACTGTAGATATCACGGGGGCAGTACCCTTTATAAAGGTCCTATATTAATGTGGGGCGATATACCCTATTTTGAGATTGGAAGTTTACTTATTTATTTATTTTTTTACTATTTTATGACAACTTACTTGATAGGTGGACAAAAAAGAAGCTGAATTCCTCAAAGGGCAGCACTATCATGATCGCAACCTTCTTAAATCTTATGCCATTAGTCCAAGCGCGTCTTTAACGGAACACACTGACTTTTGGGGAGTTAGATAAGAGCATGCATACCCTTTTCATCTCCGTGTGTCCTGTGGCTCGGTCGGACGCACGCACCGCTGGCCTGGCTTGGCACGGGGACTGGAGGCGGATGGCTCCAGCTAGCATACTGCTCCCAATAAATGACAGCAACATTTTCCTATTTATATGTTGTGTTTTGTATAGTCACAGTGTGTACAAATAACAAGGTCATATGAGACAGCCATCTTTTAACCGTATACATACTGAGAACTATATTCTCAGAAGACGAAGCACTGCTACTTGGCCAGAGTGATTTGCTCACAGCACCCAAGAAGCCCCGTGGTGAGGAGCAGAGAGTTCGCTCAGAGTTGCGCTAATCACTCCGCCCAAGTAGCAGTGCTTCGCCTTCTGAGAATGTGGTTCCCAGTATGTATACCCAGTATGCTGGCTGGAGCTATTTGCTTCCGGTCTTTGTGCTGGGCTGGGCTGGCGGTGGGTGCGTCGGAAAGAGTTGCGGCATGCACGGGGATGAAAAAGGTATGTATGGACTTATCTATTTCTGGGGGATATGGTGAATAAGCTAAAACTCCAAAAAGTTGCCGTGTTCCTTTAAGCCCAGGCGCTCTGAAATTTCCTGCGTGCCATGGAGCGGGAACAACAAACTCACTGGTTTTAAACCTCTGCACGCCTAACAACCTCTCTACTTTCCAGTATGTACACCCAGTATGCTAGCTGGAGCTACAGTATTTACTTTCAGTCTTTGTGCTAAGCTAGGCTAGCGGTGGGTGCGTCAGACAGAGTTACGGCATGCACGGAGATGATAAAAGTATGTATGGAGTATGTACTCTAAGGTATGTATGTAAGCCCAGGCGCTCTGAAATTTCCTGCGTGCCATGGAGCGGGAACAACAAACTAACTGGTTTTAAACCCCTGCCTGCCTAACAACCTCTCTAGTATAAGGAAATGTCGAACTGCGCATATTTCACGCTCATGTTCAAGCCAAGGAAGAGTCAGAGTCATGACACTGTCCGCGCATTAAGTCCAGGTGCGTGCAAAAAGGAATCCGCGTACATTACAAGCTGTCTCGCGCATAATGAAGCCCACAAACCCTCTCATGCGGGGAAAAGTACGTAATGCGCATGTTAATGCGAAACTATGATGATGATAGTAATAACTATCCCCAACTATCATGAAAGGCCGCTAACTGCCACATGCCCGCTATCGGCCACACGATAGTATCGTCTATTGGCACAACCCTAACCTATATGTACCATTTAGGTACAGGTACGTATACGTTTGGTGTCAATATGTACCTTTTAAAAGTACTTCTATGAACTCTAGGTGCAAAGGTATGCTTTTTTAAAGGGTAGCTCCCCAATAACAGCTAGGGACCATTTTTTGAAGCTAACTCAAGACATGTTGTTGGGAGTGATAGAGTAAAGCCAGTGACTAGCAAGGGTGGAGGAATGCGATCTCATATTTCAATGAAAGCTTGGCGATTTCCGGCGATCGTTGGCGACAGGAGGTGGGCGTGTCCGGCTATGCAAAAAAGTTGAGAACAGTTAAACTTTATGCAAATGACAAGCAACTTCCTGGAACGACAACCAATGAGAGTGAAGCAGTGGAATTCACCTCATCCCTCTTTCTTCATTTACTAAGAGAACGGCTACTCATTTGCTTTGTCCTAATGGCCTCATTGAAGGAGACACACAGGCGGTTAACACACACAGTAAGGGATTTGCACATGATGTAGTCTGGACTCAAAACTGTGTCCCAATGAGCACCAAAGGTCTAACATATTAAGAGCAAATGCGCTCCTTACTGCATTTGAATGGCCAAATATAAAGGAAACCTGACAGTGGCTATATGCGTTTGTAAATATGGGTGTATAATAAAGATAAACTTAACTGTCTGCCCTAATCTTGTGCATTTGCATCATAAGTATGTTAGTAAATAGGCTTATCTGTGAAATCGTATTGCCCTTGTGAGATCTCAGATCATTATATTCACTTTTGTTTGTGCTGCATAAAATACAAAGACCTCAGACGAGGCAATCAAAGCCGACACGACACACACTTACTTGGATTCGAGAAATATGTCATCTCCAGAGACTCACAAACCGACTGCCTCAACAGCAGCAATATATTTCCATAGACGCAGTAAGCATGAATTACCTGACCTCCCGCATGAATGGAGGCGCTTGTGTGCTGCAGTCACTATGCATTATGCATGTGTGGATTGTTGGGGAATTTTTCTGGTCTCAGATGAACCGTGCGGTGATGGGTGCTGACTCGTTCGCCGGCAGGGGCTGCGTCCGTACTCGGCTGGGCAGGAGACCCTCTTGACATGGAGAGTGGACGGTAAATTTTGGCCGCCCCTAAGGTGGCCGCTAAAAAACTGATTATTGTTTTAGCTCGTTCTCTCTTGGGGATTTGGAGGTGTACATAAACCTGCACAGTCACGACAGCCAACAATTGTGAAATCCGTTGCCGAGTGCAGCCATGAAATCAAAGCTGAAATGAATCGCTTCTCTTAGCTCATTCATTCAAATTCTTGCTCTGTATGTCTAAGTCTTTCTTGTCTGCATCAGTCATGCGCAGTCATTGGCAGGATTTGGTTTAATTGCTCTGATGTGGACTTGATAGGAGCAGTTCTCTCTATTCGACTCATTTTCTCTTCAGCAATTGCATTTCAATTAATAACACCCAGCGAGGCATTGCTTGCGGATGTGAAATGAATATGATTGCCCTGTCAGTCACCAGCCGGGAAGCTTCCAACATTTGTCATTGTTCCTGTCTTATCTGAACTAGACTTTTTGCTCTTGAGATCTTTAAATCTGTGTCACATGTCATTCATTCAATCGTGATTCACTTATGTCCCCAGATATTGGCTCAGAGAAGTCAGTGTTTGAGGCGTTTCGAACCTCCTCTTTCTAGTGATGGCATGCAACTTTAAAACCTGACATCAGTAGGCAATCAAAGGACGTCATTTTTTATTATGCTGAAGTTCCTTTCTTCTTTCTGCTGAAGGGAGAGAGAATCTAAAGCTCTTATTCCGGCATAATAATCAAGGACTTTGCTGCCGTACCATGGCTGCAGCAGGAGCAATGATATTACGCAGCACCCGAATATAGTCCCCTTGGTAACTTTCAATAGCTGGGGACTATTTTCGGGCACTGCGTAATGTCATTGTGCCTGCTGCAGCCATGCTATGGCAGCAAAGTCCTTGATTATTACGCCAGAATGAGAGTATAGTTCCTAGCCATATCAGCTTAGAAAATCACAACTTTAAATTTTCTGTCGGTCTAAGTACACAATGTAACTACAGAAGAGTCAAGTTTTAAATAGGAAAAATATCGAACATCTATGGTTATTTTTTAAGCGATGCTAATGGTCTAATCAGATTCAATGGATTATGCTAAGCTATCCTAAAAGTGGTAACGCCAGACCCAGAAACAGCTGAATGGATTCCAAAAACAGTAAAACTCGCTTGTTTAACTCTATGGTAGCTGGAAAATAAGCCTACACTGCAAAAAAATGAAGTATTTTTGTCTTGTTTTCAGTAAAAATATCAAAAAATTCCTAAATTAAGATGCTTTTTCTTGATGAGGAAAACGACAAAAATATCAAATTTAAGTGATTTTTTGCATAAAACAAGCAAAAAATCTGCCAATAAGCAAAATTTTCTTGCATTTTTCTTAAATTAAGTGTTTAGGAAAAAACATTTTTCTAGATTTTTTCTCACCCCATTGGCCGATATTTTTCCTTGTTTTAACCACAATTTCACTTAAATTTAATATTTTTGTCTAAAAACTTTTTTAAACATTTTTTTTTATTTTGCTCATCAAGAAAATACATATTGATTTAAGAATTTTTAGATATTTGTACTGAAAACAAGACAAAAATACTAAATAAAAAGTCATTTTTTGCAGTGTTGTACACGTGTATTAAAGGTATTGCGGAGGATTTTCTGTTTCCGGGTGGATCATCACGACTATTGGTCCTCCTAGTTGTCAATCAGGAGTGTTGCGCAATTGCATTTTTTAAAAAAGTGGAGAAGGCGGTTCTTTTCTAAAATTAGAGAAAATCCTCTGCTATGCCTTTAATATTTTCTTACAACACATGCCTTTAATATTTTCTTATATATATATATATATATATATATATATATATATATATATATATATATATATATATAATTTATTTATTTATTGAATTATTTAATGAATTATTTAATGAATTATTTAATACAGTAATACGTTACCATCAACAAATCAGTTACAACCTAACTTTAGTGATTGTATTTACTAGCTGCTGAACTAAGATCAGCTTAGGGAATCTAACATCTATGTTTTGCTAATATTTTGTACCTTTTATTGTAAACTGATTCTATTGGGGTCATTTTATGCCTACAATTAGTCAAAGGGGTTGTATGGTTTGGTTTCTCACTCCCTGAAAGTTAAATCAATTGTGCATAATGATGTGCAACAAATCAAGTCTATTAGTATTTGTCAGTAATATTTGGTGGAAAAATTTTAATAATTAATTTGCATGCTGATTTAAGGTGTGCCCCTAGATTTTCTCCTAAAATTTTTAGTCAGGGGCTACAGTGCTACTAGTAAAGAGAAATGTAGTCTGTATTAGTTATAGTAAATGCATTTAATCTTGTGAACCATTTTCATATTTGAAAAAAACATAATTGTGTTTATGTGAAATTCTTTAAAGACACCCAACTGAGAACTCAATTACGTCTCAATTAAAACTTTCTTCTGGCTTTTCTCCCGACACACACGACTCATTTAAAACACAGGTCTTTCTTTTAACACTGTATGCATAATACAAAATTGATTGACATTTATATTTAAAGAACTCTGTTTTTAATTCAATTTTATTCAAGGTCTTCACTGCGATTGGCTCGTAGGAGGCAGCTTGGGGAAGTCAAGTGAGGCTAATACGGAGAGAAGTGAAGCGTAATGCTAACAGACACAAGCCACTGCTCTCCCGTCTGACAGGATGGCTTTCCAAAACCCTAGACGGACATCACCGCTACGCATCCCCATCACATCCGAACCACTTCCAACGTGTGACATGCTGCTAAAGTGGAGTGCCGCTCTCATCTACGCTGATTCTCTGTGGGCGTCCGCTCGTGTATTAGTCAATGTGAACTCCGTGCACAAACCACACTGCCTTTGTCGCTATAACCTCTGTCCTTATAAAACAACAAGAAAGAAGGAAACTGAAGGTGTTGAGTGCACATGTCTGACTAAAATGGTGACAAAGAAGAGGGGATGGTGGTTAAGGAGAGTGGAAGAGGAGAAAATGAGGGAATATAAGACTTGAGAGAAGGACAAGAAGATGAATTACGGGAATGTACGCAATGCAGCGCGCCTCATTTGAGAGCTGATGTGTCGGGAAGCGGAAGATGGGTGTTAATAAGAAGTCTTGTATGGCTTCCTACAAACTGAAATGCTTCACAGGCCAGAAAGAGAGAGAGAGAGAGAGAGAGAGAGAAACAAGAAAACAGTAATGCTACCTGATCTTTGCTGAGTCAAACAGATGGCACTTAAAAAGACACAGCAAGCAATGAATACACTCTTAAGTATGGTTTCAAGCTATTTAATCATGTTTGCTTGATACTACTTGCATTGAATTCAACATTGACTTCATTTACTTTCCTAATACTGGTCCTTATTCTAAAATACGTCACATCATGGGTGTAAAATGGGTTGTGAATGTTTGGTTTGCCATTCGCTGTTGTTTGGCTTGTTTGTTTCAGTCTATTACTCTTCTTCTTTACACGGTATTTGCGAGCATCGCGTCTCATCCTGGGAAACAGTGTCAATGACTGATTTGATTTCCTCTCTCAGAGCAGAAACTCCTCTAATCCTCGCTGATCGTTTGATTTTAGGATCTCAAGCTGCTGTTCCACTTCTCAAAAACAACCTCAAGCTATGCAGCACTGAGTCAAGATACCTGACTTCACACGGAGCGAATCGCGCGGAGCTGCACTCTATCACTTTTCGAATGCTCTGTGGCTCGTAGCTATGAATTAACCAAGACTTCTTAATGTAAAATCAATTAGCTTGATGCAATTTCTTAAATCAGATATGCACAGCCTTGTTAAGGAAGCATGGAGATGGCGCAGTGTCTTTCTTTCCTTGTTTTTCTCTGTTTAAGGGTTTGGATCACCCAAAAATGAAAGTTATGTCATAATTTACACTTGACTTTCTTTCTTCCATGACATGCAAATGGAAAAATTTCAGGAATGTGGACAATGCCTTTTTTCGTACAATGAAAGTGAATTCACTTATTATAAAGTCTCCTTTTGTCCTCCATGAAAGAAAAGAAAGTGTGGGTGTCAAGCGACATGATTTACTTTTAAAAAAATATTATAAACCACTGGAATGAATTTAAACAAAATGAAATTATTACATTTTTACCGATCGACATCAACTGTTTATTCAGTCTCCCAAAATCCATGTGCAACGATGATGAAACTCTGCAGATTTTTCCTCCTGTGTCCAATTCTTATCTGCAAACCCATGATGGACTGTCAATTTTTCTCTCTCCTATCATTCTATTCTGTCTATCACTGCACCCCTTCTCCCTCCTTCAACTCTGACAAGCTATAATCCCCATATTTTGTCTCAGCATATCATTTCTGCTACATTTGGCTGGTCTAATGCCTTGCAGTGAGGTCTCTGGTGAGGGTTGAGAGGAGCAGGGTTCTCTCTGACCGTTTACATAAAGCTACGAGTGCCATTACGCCATCACTTTGCATTTAGATAACTGCCAGCACGTCTAGTAAATCGGGCGACCGTGCACATCCACGTCAGTCTTCAGAGCTGTAGGAGGCTGAGGAGAGGGAGGGGGTTGCTCCACCTGACGGAAGCTCTCAATCAAATCAACATCCTGATCTACTCTTCGGTTTCTCTCTTAGATGCACTCACATGTGAAGCTGAGATACGTCTAGGCCAGTTAGCTTAGACGGATACTGCCATCATGAAAACAGGAAATATATAATAATGCATTGCAAATGTTTTATAGTAGCCTTAAATATGAGTAAAGAGGCGGTCACAGTACACTTTTCGTTCCATTGACTTCCATTCACACGCATGCGAATTCTTCAGACCGGAAATGCATGCTCATGCAAAGATATTTTGCATTTCGCGTACCAAAGTTCAAGTCTGGTGAACTCTGACCTATGAATTCGTATCACATGAAGACATGTGACCAGCCAAAAATTGGTACGTCATTGTGAACCTTTCTCTACTGAAAAGCAAAGATGGACAAAGCACTCCATGCCCACATTTTTAGCAAGCTCAAAGTTTATTGTGACGCACTCTAAGACGATGTTGTCCCAGAAAATAAATCTGCCCCTGGACCACAAAACCAGTCATAAGACACATGGGTTACATAATGAAGTTTTAAGGCGTTTCATTGGCTTATATTAACCAAATATATTTATACTTTTTTTTTTGCTTAAATTCTAAGAAGAAATATAAATAAAAACAAATTGGCCAATTAGTCACCTGTAGTATGAGTTTTAGCTGTAAAGTTAAGTCATATGGTGCAGATGCACTTTTGGCGACCCGAGTTTGAATCCCTGCTTGAGGTCTTGCAGCATGAATGACGCGAATTGACGCGCAAATTACGCAAATTGAATATTGCCGTGGAAAACGCGCAAGTTGAAAAATCTGAACTTTGGCAGAAAATTGTGCTGGGTTAACCAATCAGAAGCTTGCTCTAGTAGTGATTTGATTACAGGAAGCGACTGGAGTCGCAGAAGCCCCTCCCATTTCACGACTTTCCGTGTGAATGTCTCGAATGACTAGAATTTTGCATGCAAACAAAAAAGGGAGTAAACTCAAAATGTTCAAGCATCCAACTACGCGCGAATAGCGTGTTTTTGCCGCCTCTACCACGCCTGGTGTGAACTCACAGTAATGTGCACTTTTTAGAAGCTTAATTCACATCGAATTGAAACAATAAGAAATTATATAAGCTATTTTAAGTTTACTAATGAAGAAATAATGAATCATTATGATTATTAAGTCTTTATAGCCACACTCACCTAAACCTATAAAAGTGAGATGTGAAGCAACTCTTTAATATTTATTTAAAGGGGCCATGGCATGAAAATCTGACTTTTTCCATGTTTAAGTGCTATAATTGGGTCCCCAGTGCTTATATCAACCTAGAAAATGTAAAAAAAAATCCACCCAGTAACTTAGTTTTGGTAAACCATTCTCTACAAGTACATGAAAAAATAGGTCATTGAAATTTGGCTCTCCTTATGATGTCATAAGGAGCTCTTGTTATGATGTCATAAGGAGCTCTTATTATAATAATACCGCCCCTTAATCTGCACTATCCAAACACAGCACTGCCATTTAGTGCAGAGAAAAGCACAATTGGGTTTTAATTGCAACAAACCACCATCTTTGTGATCAGTGTTTAAATTTCATCAGCTCATTTGCATTTTAAAGGACACACCCAAAACGGCACATTTTTGCACACACCTACAAAGTGGCAATTTTAACATGCTATTATAAATTATTTATATGGTATTTTGAGCTAAAACTTCACATATGTGCTCTGGGGACACCAAAGATTTATTGGACATCTTAAAAAAGTCTTGTACCATGGCCCCTTTAATTTATTATCATTGTTCTATTATTTCACTTCCCATCACTTAACCAATGTGAGTAAAGTGCGACTCTGTTATTGGTTCTCCCTGCGTATCACAAGCTCCACGTCTTTCGCTTCTCCAAACACATGGCAATAATTCTCATTAGATATGGTTCCAGAAATAACAGCATACCACCGCAAGGACAAAGAAAGTCATAGGATATGACAGGCAATGGGACACTCTCTCTTTCTTTTCCTCTTCCTTACTGTTCCTGTCTCCTCCTCTCTCTAGCTTTCAGGGCTGTGCGGTCCCTGAGGGTTTTGCAAGCCCTCTTTTTCTCCTCACTCATTTACACCAGCGCCGATGCATGCTGGAATTGATAACATGGACACCTCTCTTATCTTGTTTTACAGTAGTCTTTTGAGTAGGAGTCCTTTGTTACTGACTGGCAAAGAGCAAAGGGATGTCACAGGTATGGTTGCACTGCCAGAAAGCTGAACATTTTGGAAGATTTAGTACAACATATAACTCTCCTTTTTTAAATAAACCTAATTGAACCTTCTCCGGTTTCCCCCACAGTCCAAAGACATGCAGAAGTTAAACAGGAGTCACCACATTATTCTTGTGTGTGAGTGTGTGTTTCTGTGAGTGCTCTGCAATGGACTGGGAGAATGGATTATTTACAGTACACAAAAATATATGTAGTCTGGTTTTGCCAATCAATATAACGTTAATCTAACTTTCTGTGATTTCATAATGCCAAATGCGTTTTTAAGATCTTCCTACTGAATGTTTGACAGCCGCCGGCATGACAAATGTGATCGATGATGTGTTGGTGAGTAAGTGCATCTTAAACTGTTATTATTCTTCATGCATCCAACCCCCTTTCTCTCTGTATTTATAGCATAACAATGTCTCTGTCACAACTCAATAATTCATTTCTGTTCGTCAGAAACCAGTACAAGGCTGTTGCCGAGGGGACCGGTGTTGGTAAGGGATGCTGTGGCAACAGCAAGAAGCAATGCGTTACTGTTGTTGATGCCTGAATGAAACTGGAAGCGATGGCCAGTCCTGCTCACTGGCTTCAACTTTCAATGCCTCAGTGATGAATCGCAAATAGAGGATCAGGGTCTGGCACATGAAAGAGCTCAGGAGGAGAAACGGACAGGGATGAGGGAACAAAGAGAGGAAGACTTCTTTTAAACTCATCATGTCAGGCGTCAGTCTTTGGTGAAGACTAATGATTGGTCTGATATAAAAAAGTAATTGGTGTCTAGGGATGTTCAACTACAATGTCTTGTACGTAACGCAACAAGACCCAGTATAGGGTGCAATATTTCGTTTGGAAGACCGTGCACGTAATGCATACTGTGAAAGGCAATTAAAACTAAGGACGTGACATTCGGATGATGCACTGTCCAATTACAAGGGCAGGAATGGGCAAGCAATTACAGCAGTTTTGGCAGAAGCGCATGTAGCCTTATCCTCTGTTTAAATACGATTATGAAATTGCCGCTGTTTTGTACCCAAATACATGAAGGTATAAACTAATATCTGAGATTGTTGACTGTGTTGGCACTCTTGTTATAGCTAAATGCTGAGCTTACAATGGCTGCAGTGCTGAATGCACATAGTGCATGCGTAGTGTATACGATTTCTGTGTGATCATATTGCAAAGAGCGGTAATGTGGTGTATTTGCTGAGCATCCAAATTTGATACTTTACATCATCACATATTATTGTAACATCATCAGTATGTCTTCTAGTTGCAGGTCATGCTTTATTCCCAGAGTCAATGTCAATATTATTGACTTTTATGCAAAGAGCAAGAGACATTAATAGTGTTTGAGATACATAAAATAAGAAATTTGATATACATGTACATATATGACCACAATCAGTCATACAGTAAGTAGCACTAAATAGTTTTTATGCCAAAAATCAGTAGGATATTAAGTGAAGATCATGTTCCATGAAGATACTTTGTACATTTACTATCATAAATATAGCAAAAATTAATTTATCATTAGTAATATTTGTTGCTAAGTACTTAATTTTGACAATTTTAAAGACGATTTCATCAATATTTTTGCACCATCAGAATCCAGTTTTTTAAATAGTTGCTAAACGCGCCATCTCCGTCAAAAATTAAATAATGATATAAATAATGATAGCTTTAATGTAGGGATACACGATATATCGGCCGACATATCGTTATCGGACGATAACTGCTTATTTGTAATATTATCGGTTATCGGTCTGATAGCAAAATTAGGCAGATAAATGAAAGCCAATAAATGATGGATTATTTTGGTTTGTTGAACCACTTCACTTGTTCATTGCTGGCCATGTGGAGTTTTGATTGGTGCTTTCTGTGACATAGCACGAAGATGACATGTGTTGCGGGCTTAAGAAGAGTATGCTAGTCTAGTGCAAAGACAAGATGTCCGCGGTCTGGGAGTTTTTCATTGTGAAAATAATATGAATATTTATCGGCCTATATATATTGGTTATTGGCCCCCAAATATAAAGAGTTATCGGTTATCGGCCAAAATTTCCATATCGGTGCATCCCTACTTTAATGTTTTTCTTTATATGCCAGTCCCTCCAGAAAAACATGATTATGCGATCGCATGATTTAACGCATCAGCCATAGTCCGCATATTTATGCAGGACATGCATTTTTTCAACTACGCCGCACTTTCACAGCATAAATTGCAGATTTCCGTGCACAAAATATGCGGGGCTTGCATGATTTCATAATACCCGCATTTTCGTAGCAAAAATCATATATATCTTAGCAGAAAAATTTTGCATTTAGCTCACACAAGCGCAGCCATGTCCCATGTTGCCATGGGAACGTTATGAAGTGACGTGATTATGTGACGTGAACATCATTGAAACGCTGCAAAAGCTAAAAACAGTTTTTGCAAGTTCCCGCAGTTTTTGCAAGTTCCCGCAATTTCATCACATTAAATTGCATAAATATCCCACATATTCTATTGCATTTTTTACGATCAATGATTTTGGATGCAACAATCACAAAAAAAAACACATTTTTCTGGAAGGACTGATAAGCAACACTAAGTCATTATGAAAGAGTACATAACCTTGGTAATACAGAAGCTTTGTATAATACTAGCTATTTATTGGCCAAAACATAGCCAGATATAAACACTAAACACTCACACATGCTTACTCTAACGCCTAATTACCCAGACAGGGAGGAACGAAATGAAGTTTATTTCTAGATGCAGACAGTGTCCCACACCCACGCTCCTTTGCTTGTTGCTCCGTACCATCCACCCTCTGATCATTCAGTGAGTTAGACAGATATAATTCACACAGAACTGCAGTGTGAGCAAGCTGTGTTGCGATGCTCACCATGATCAAAAAAAGCGTTAAAGTATAGAAAAAATGAAAATGCACTGTGTTTCTGACGGTTCCTCCTTCTTGCTCCACACCCCCGTGCCCCAGCCAAACATCACAGGGTTACAGAAGCAGCCAGTGCTCTTTTTTCTTTTTGATTGGTGCCAGAGAAAAAGAAAGTGTTTGTCCCTAATTAGCTTCCATTGCTCCCGCTTCCACACAAGATTTTAATTATGATTGGGATTCGCGGTGGATGCAGAAGAGATGCATGGCTGACATCAAAGCGCTGCTGGCCGAGAGAGATACGCGGTGAGCCCCGCGAGCAGCGTGGAAGTCTTCGCTTGGTGGAAACATTGGTGGAACAATGTCCTGTTAGAAGATATGCTGCCCACAGGACGTGAAACTGGTGGAAGGGAGCAAGTAAAGGCAACAGTCATCAAATCCCAAAACGTTTTGAATAGGTGACCAGAGATGTTCTGTTACAGACTACATCCAGACTACATTTGTGTTCGTTCGCAGAAGAATGTAGGTTCAGGTACAGACGATGGTGAAGCCTAAAGAGGGACACTGAGGTGACTAATATATCTGTGCACTCGCCACCTGCTTCACCAAAACTTCCTTGGAGTTGGAAAGAAAAGTTTTAGGCCTAATCAATCTAAGACTTTCTTATTAGTAATGACATTGCAACCATCCCTTGGGAGGAGTGGCACACTTAACCTTTGTAAACTTTCTGTCCTTTATTTCTGTACTGGTTGTGGATACACCTGACCTACACCTGTTGGAAACCTCTGGTCTCATCTCTTTCGTACAAATTAATACTGCTTGAACTCTAAAAGCTGCCTATATGCTGTCAGCCGGAACCCTTCATTTTCAATCATTTTCTCAGTGTGCTCGTGAATGAGTTGATGATTTCTAGAGAGTTTTGAGTGGCACGGCTTGATGTCTGTTTTGTGATTGTATTAGTCTTGCAAACCAGACTTTTAATTATCAGCAAAGAATCTGATGCATAATGTAGCTTATTCTAGCCAACATCCAGAGAAACGACAGTATTTATTTTTGTGTTCTTGTAGCTCAGATGCAAAGCATTGTGTTAGCAGGGCAAAGGTTGTGAGATTGATTCAGGGGCACACACATTCTGATGATCAAATGTTTACCCTTAAAATGCATAAATGTAAATGTGCTTATTTTTCTGATGTGGAAGGCTAAATATCAATGCTTGATTGATGTGCAACAAAATGGTAACTTACGCAGATGATGCTGCAGCAGGATGTATGACGGGCTGTACAGATGACCCTGGAGAAATTACAGAAAAATGTTTGTGGTCAGTAAAATTTCTTCTACCTAAATGAAATATGTACTTTTTTATGCATATTACATTTTAAAGGACACATATCATGAAAATTTGACTTTTTCCATGTTTAAGTGCTATAATTGGGTCCCCAGTGCTTCTATCAACCTAGAACATGTGAAAAAGATCAACCCAGTAACTTAGTTTTGGTAAACCATTCTCAAAAAATTGAAATTTGGCTCCCCTTGGGATGTCAGAAGGGGATTTCGCCCCTTAATCTGCACTATCCAACCACGGCACTAACATTTAGTGCAAAGATCAGCTAATTTGCATTTAAAAGGACACACCCAAAAAACTACATATTTTTGCTCACACGCACAAAGTGGCAATTTTAATAAGCTATAATAAATTATCTATATGATATTTTAAGCTAGAACTACACATATGTACTATAGGGACACCAAAGATTTATTTAGCATCTTAAAAAAGTCTTGTGAAATGTCGCCTTTAAACAAAAGGGAATATACAATATGATAGTTGTAGATTATTTGCATATTTGAGCTGGCCAATCGAGACACAGCTTTTATACTAGAAAATAGGGCTGGGTATCGATTCAGATCTTCCGGATCGATTCGATTTCGGTTCACAAGCTATCGAATCGATTCGATTTCAATTCTCGATTCAATTTTCGATTCCGGTTCTCTGGTTGATTTTTATACTCGATTCTCGATTCAACTCAATGATTTAATACAAATACTATATTAATAAAAAAGAACAGTGAACAGCAGTTTACAAGTGGGTAATTAATAAAAAGAAATTAAAAGCCACAACACTATCGTCGTCGTCTGGCTTGCGAAATCTAAAATGCTTTCATACCTCTGACTTTTTATGTGAAGGTGGCATCAACGTCGATGAAGCATCTGAAACCGCCATTTTAAGAACTAAATGAATGAATGACAGGCTCACCTCTCCCTCCTTGCTAACATCGCGCAAGGCCAAAAAAGAGGGTGTCATCTAGTGAAGAAGACTAGTAATTAGATTAACGTTAATCTTCTGTTCAATGTTTGCCGAAATAAATAAATATGAAAGAAAAAAATCGACTCTGCTCTTTGAGAATCGATTTTGAATTGACCACGTAAAAAAAAACGATTAATCGATTTTTTTTTTGCCCAGCCCTACTAGAAAATATTTGTTTTTGATTTATACCAAATTAAAAGGCATTTAATACATTTATTAAAGGGCACTGTGTTCACATTCTGAAACTTTAAAAGGACAATCATGCTGGAGTACAACTGTACCACAACAACAGAACTTTTAACAAAAGGTTATTGCAAACAGACCACAGAGAGAGTTTTTCATCAGAAAAGTGCAACAAACATGCTTTTGTGAACAAACTGTTCACAATTCAGTCGCTCAAGTTCCTTTACTTGTAGTATATCAATAGATCACTGTGACCCAGAGCACCTTAATATGATACTTAAGGACTCTACTTTTCTTTCGCCATTTATCTGGCACAAAAATTCTTGCCATGCCTCAAACATTACTGAAACACTCAAGGTTGTGAGATGGTAACTTTATAATATATACTTAATTTTCACTATCACAATCTTTTCTTATTTTTCTTATAAAATCTTTTATTTTGGATGAACAAGCATAAGGACAAATAAAGGCAGACGTGTTTATTTGTTGTAAACATCTAAAAGCTAAAGTCCGAAGCCAACTACTAAGCTGATACAATGCACAGACAAACAAACAAGGAAGACTACAGAGAATACAACAAGCAAGCAAAGCAACGTTTTAAATGTCAGAGTAAAATGACAGCTGAAGTTTATTTTATTCTAAGTTTTGACTGTTCTGACAACCATGTTTGTTCATCCAGAGTTTGTTTTGAATGCACTGTGTTTATCAGAAAAGCTTTCATTCTGTAGAGGGTGTGCAAAAGAAACAGGGTTTCAAAGCTCAAATATAATGACAAAAAAATGTTTGCTGGTTATACAAGAACCTGACCTCAGTGTAATAGCAAATGTGGGTCTGATCTAAAATTTATAAGTTATTAAATATAAAATTTTTGATTACCTTTTAATTATATATAAAATTTCATTATATCATATGCCATTTTTTATTATACATTTTGGTAAATAGCTTAGTAAAAAAAAAACATGGTGTGTGCAGTCATCATTACAAAAATGTCTTCAGGATGAAATTGGCAATGCTTTACAGCATATTCTAATTCTATTATAGAAATCAAAGTACAATTATAAGAATTTACAAAATGATGAAAAATGTGGCACAGTAATCCTACATCATACATATTCTCTATTTAATGCGTGTCTTGCACTGAAAACAACAGATTACAGTCTCTGTCATTGTAATAAATGTGCCTAGATACATCGACAGGTGGTGCACCGGTATTCAAGACTAGAGACTCACTGTAGTCTTCACATAAACCTACTGTCTGAAGCGCGCTCAACGTCGCCGCCTAGGTGTGACGCGAGAAATATGTATCAGGCGGCGCGTTCCCGCAGACTCAAAACGAGGCTGCCTGGCGTTCCGGGAGCGCGGACCGCATTCCTCTTCATTCATGCCGTGCTAAGTCTTCACACTCGGAAAGTGCGAGAGGAGCTTTACACATTGCTGCCGAGAAAATGAACGCAAGTTTGAGATTTTACGCATGGCAAGGATAATAAACCAAGGCATCAAACGCACAAGTAAGTGCCGTCGGATCTTTACGCACGAGTGTGACTTTTGAATGCAGTTTGGATTGGGAAAACGCATTTTTAGATCAGTTCTGTCTGCAACTACATTGCGTCTGTGACGATCTCTTTCTACCACGGGTTGATTTTGCGTTTCCTCTTGTGAAGGTATCGAGACTAGACTGCGACGCAGGGTAATGAAGTGAGTTATGGGCATTTTATGTACGGTTTGGACACCTTGCTGTCTATTAACTGACGCATTAAATACAAGCTGATATCTGCATTGTGCAGCATTATTCGAGTAGGCTCCCAGATTAACTTGCATTAGATTCTCTGTGGTTTAAGTGCTTTACTGAAACTATTAGGGTTATGTGTAGGTTAATGGGGCGTTTTCTAAGAAAATCCGCAGCTTCTATGTAAGGTGATCAGAATGTAAACGAAGCATTTCTTTGAGAGCTCAGTTTACCTGCACGCCACGGCATATCTCACTTTTGGGGAAAACGGTACTCCTGGTTAAATAGCATTTAGGGAGGGGTGCTGGATATTTTTAAACATATCAAACAGGGTCTGTCCAACATCTCACAGTTGTTCAGTTATTTAGCCATTGCGTTTTGCAGTCTCGTTGAAACAGTGTGTGGGTTGGCAGTCTGTAAAATCACGCCAAGATTTGTTCAGTTGGGAATTCGGGAAAATTGGATGTGGGTTAGAACCGGTGGAGTACATGGAAAAGACAGCTTGCGAAATCTAACATCAGATCAATTTCTGTAAAAGAAACACTAGTGCGATAATCATATAAAAACATACCATTAAAATTTCGTGCATGTACTATCCGCATAGCTCTGGATTTATATAATCCCAGATTGTATGTTTTTATTACGAATAAATCTCACATGTTGTGAAGCAGAAATATCACAGCTTTTATATTTTTTTATTGGAAAGACAGACAACTAGTTTGGCAGTCTAGACTAGAGTACTGTCTGATCGGTGTATTTGTGTGTTTATGTTGAGTATTTGCGTAAGATGTGCGGCTTGTCTGATTTCAATAAAGTCTTATTTCGTCGTAATATGTTTTTCGCTTGAAATTGTTTTTAGGGCAACATAGTAGACTGGTGGGTGTTTGAAATACTTGCACTGATTAGATTTAGTCTTTCAAGTTTCCTCGTTCGGCTTTCATAGAAAGAGGATTCGCCGCTGGCTTGTGGTTTTCATATTAATATACGGGAGCTTCGTATTGCAATAAATGCCCTCATTTTTTAAAACTAAGATTCTGTTATTTGGAAAGCTTAGTAAATAATATTCCCAGAGCTCTGACTGACCTGTATTAAAATGTAGTCATAAACTTCCACACTTTCCGTCAGCATCAAAGCACTCGTAACTGGGCTGCAAGATTTTCCTGAGGGAAATACAACAGACGACTGCGAGTGCGCGTCATTTGTCCAAATGCTATGTTTGTTATGTGTACAAAAGGATAGAAACTCATATTCATCCTTCCTTTAGATTTTGTTTTGTCTATACTACACGGTCGATTAGACCAAATGCAGCCTTAACGTTTATTCCTAAGACAGTTGTTAAGAAATTGCAATATTAAACTGTTAGATTGTGAGAGAAGCAGAGTTCCCGCGCTCTCCTCCCGTCTCTCCGCACGAGGCTCCCGCTCCGCCTTTCTCCACAGGGTCCAAGACAGTCTTATTAACGTTATACTAAACCCAAGAGTCACTGGCACATTAAAGTGATAAACAAACAAAACTTGAGGTTATAAACGTTTCTGTCATATGTTAACGTTATAATTTAAGACCGTTATATTTCGATGCTAAATAAAATATTTTTCTAAATATCAGTAGAAATCCAATTGTACAGTTAGTGATATCCTGTGCTCGTATAACACTGGTAGTTTGATGGAGTTTGTGTTATGAAGTGACGTTTAGCATCAATCTTTCTTTTGGGCATCAGCATCCACCTCATGAAGAAGGAAGTTTAAAATGTCTATGACATCCTTACCTTCAAGCTTGTCACTGCTAACCTGCTTTCGACTCGAGTGTCAGGGGTGTCAGTAAGTTATGCAATTTTAAAGCTCCAGTACAGTTACTAACGTAAGTCACTTTACGTCATGTCGTGCTGCACTTTGCGCCCTTAGCTGGTTCCTGAGCTACGTATTACGTAACGTCAAAGTTACATCATCACCAAAACATTAACCAAAATTTATTTGTGCAGTTATTTAATTTTGTGCAGCGTTTTTTTTCCACTAGCATCTTTCCCATACTGTAATTCATAGCATTTGCTGCCAGATTATTACAACAGTAAGTATTATTTTCTATCTTTTTAGTTCAAACCATATCAGTTCTAAGAATAATAGCTATTTGACTGAGTTTATCATAAAGCACAAGTTATTTAATTTGCTCTTTCAATTTATTATCAGCGCTTCAAATCTATGGAGACGTCAAACTAACACAATAAAGCCAGTCAGGCCTGAAGTGTTTTGAGCTGTCTGTATCAGATCAGAGGAAGTGATAATAAAATTGTTTCTCCATTTACTTTTCTTCTTGCTTGTACGTTTCTACAAGTAGTATGTGTTAAAGGCAGACAGATGAATATCTCTGAGAACGTGTGTGTGTGTGTGTGTGTGTGTGTGTGTGATATTTATATACTTTACGTCATAGGAATATGGTAGGAATAGAGATTTCACTACCATGTATATTTTATCCGTCTTAGTAGTTGGCCTTTTCTGTTGTATATTTTTAAATGCATTAGCACTACGTGCAAGGACTATGTGATGTTGTGACTAATTCATTAACATTTTCTTTACCGATTTATTGAGTGTATAAAAAAGGGCTTTGGCTTGAGCTAGGCTTAGAAATTGAAGGGTCAGGCCAAGTTGTGTTTGTTATGGCCCTCGTCCAGATGAGATGCGGCTTTTTGTCCCTCACCAGACTGGAGGTCTCAGCTGGGATCCCGAATGATGGGATCAGATCTGCTCAGATGGTCATGATTTTAATATGGCAACGACAAGCTGTGTTTGTCCTGTTTATCCAGCCACTGACATAAGACAATGCAGCACATTGGAAAAAGAAGACACATTCCTACCCTTTTTTAGTTTGTGTGGCTGAAAATGATTTAAAGGATGTATTACTGTAAAACTACTTGGGGTAGGGAATTGGGTAGAAACCCCTAACCCTCTATATTTTAACTTTAGGCTTGTACCGTATTTTCAGATTTTAGGGCTTGTTGAGGAGAGATGTGATATTACTTTTCTTAGCAGACTTACAGTTTTTGCCTGGGGGATGGAAAAACGAGAAAAAAATCCCATGGACTTGCATTGAAAAGGGGGCTGAGCCGCCTCCAGAGACCTGAATATCATAGACTTGAAGGTGGGCTTTTTTCGACTTGAGTAAGCAATGACCCAGAAAAGCTTAGCAAATGCATAACAAGATAAAAACATCACTCGAAACACTTGAAGAATCACAAAAGCAATGCAATTTCTTTAGAAAATGTAAAACTGTAATTCTTGAGTCTGAGTATGCGGCCATCTGTAAGATTATGAGCTTTCTCTGTAGAGGCCAATGAACCTTGACCAAGAGCTTCTCATTCCAGAAAAGACGTGTCAGCACTATATAATTCACTCACTGACCGGCATTACGTAGTGCTTATTTTAGGAAGAAATAACAAAATGTGTTTGTATAAGAAAGAGAGAGAGAGTGCGTGCATCTATGTATATGGGCATAGGCGAGGGTTTTTTTCAACCAATGGTGTTCCCCTCTCAGTAAAGAATTAACCTGCTGTGTCTTAATCCAATTCTGAAGGTTTAGTCCAACTACTTGACTCATGCATGAAATACCAGGATCGACCTTTAACCTCATTGTCACGTCACATACCGATGTGAATGAGAATGTCGAGGGCCCTCAAATGTGCTTGGATCTCGGCTAGGCCCCCTGACCCCAAAGACCTGCATATTGAACCCCTTGCATATTGAACATTACATCAGGATTATTAGCGATACATGCTATTAGAATTAAATTACATTGTCTGGGACTGGTCGATAGCAGTCAGTAGTGTGGATTTCTCTTCTGGGGCGAGGGGGGTCAGGGGGATCTTTCCTCTCACCTCTTCTTTCTGTTTCCCGAGCAGCACATCTATCCTTCACCCTTATCAGGTCTTGGATCCGATCAATGCTATCTGCCATCTGCTTGCAGACTACAGCTTTACCACCACCCTCTGTGGAGTTTTCTATGGCCCTTACAACTGATCCTGGATAGCATTGTCAAGCCACTCACAATGTATTATGTTAAGCGTAGGGTAGGTTTCACTGATGCCAAACCAGCTGTTAAGAGTATTATTAACTGGTGCCTTAATGTTTTCCCTCTTTTCCCTCTTGGCTGGTGTTGTTGTATAGAGGGTTTAGGGCTGTTGTAATGGAAGTCACAGACTGGCAACATTTCGGAGCCAAATTTCTGCTGCTGTATTGAGACCTTTAGTATGCATCTCTTCAGGTCTGGTTTGAATTGTGTGTTTATTTACCATTTTCTGCTAAAATTGACTTTGGAGGCTTAGCTTTAGGGAACATAAATACTGTAACAAGAATAGCCATGTGTGCGTGTTTATATGGGTTTGAAGATGTGTATGCAACCCTGTATCACGAATTGTGATACGTAAATTTTTTTTTCTTTTTCATGACACTGTCACAAATTTTTACGTGACCGTATCACACATTTTTTTGTTTACGTGTCATTGTACGTGTCATTGTCACGCATTGTCACCATTGTCGATTCGGTTTAGGGTTAGATTTGGTGTTTGCGTTAGGAAGTCACTTTAAGTTTTGGTTTATACTCTTTTTTCTGATAAATTTTTTAAATATTTTCTGATTTTTAAACCATTGTCGCCTAGCGTTAGGGTTAGAGTTTGGGTAAAGATATCATTTTATGTGAATCTAACCCTAATGTTGCGTTCAGACCAGCCGTGGTAGAGGCATCAAGCGCGAGTGATTTCAATGTTAAGTCAACATAAAGAGCGTTCACGCACATCTGGAGGTCTCGCGGCGCGAAAAAGGCGTGTAGCACGGCACGTTAGACGCGATTCCGCCTCATTCGCACATCTAGTTTGCGCAAATTGAAAGCTGCCGCGGGAAACGCGTGAGTTGAAAAATTTGAGCTTTGGCGTGCCGCGTTAACCAATCAGTAGCTTGCTCTAGTAGTGACGTGATTACAGGAAGTGAGCGAAGTTGCAGAAGCCCCTCCCATGATGCGAATTTCCGCATGAATGTCTCGATGACTAGAATTTCACGCGTGGCTTTAACGCGCGAATGAAGCGAGTAAACTCGAAATGTTCAAGCGGAAAACTAGACGCAGTAGACGTGATTTTGATGCCTCAAATGCAGCTGGTGTGAACCCACAGTAAACCGAAGCGACAATGGTAAGAAAATAGGACAAAACAGTTGAGTAACCAATACGTGACAATGACACGTAAACAGAAATGCGTGATACGGTCACTTAAAAACGCAGAAAAACGTGACCGTGTCACGGAAAAGAATAAAAAATTTATGTGACTATAGGTACGGAATTTTGTGATACTGGGTTGGTATATGTGTATAGGTAAATAGAGGTCATGCATGTATGAAGTTTGCCCAATTTCCCATTTCTACATTGTTTATGGAGGTACAAAAATGGTTTGCGCTTCAAAGCTTTGTCACATGATTCTGCACTATGGTATAAGCAGCGTAAACTCAATAATAGACTATTTACTGTCTGCTTCATTTCATTTGGCTGATGTCTTTCCTTGGATACTGCAGCTGAAGCACTTCCTCGGGCAGTTTGTGGTTTGTGTACTGAAAGCCGGTTTAATAATGCAAGATCTCTAGACTGCCCATGTAAGTAAGACTAAAAGTGATGGAGCCCATGGGATGATGTACCTCTCGGAGGACCACATGCAGTGCAGAAGCTCCAAAAAGCGCTGACTTTGAAGAGGACGCCAGTCCTCTGCAAATATTTGGTGCATCTTTTTAAATGCAAATAACTGGGTTGTAGTGGTAGTTTAATGGATACTGCATGGTTTATGATGCGGTGCTCTGTGAGACCATTTCAACAGATCAATAAAGAGATAAAGCTATCTGTAGATTGATTGATAGATGCAATATTAATGCCTATCTATTCTGTATATGATTTTAAGATGAGCGTTGAGTGTGTTAAATTCTGGTTTTCAGTAGCCTCTTAATTAATATCTCATTTAAAGACTGAGTGTATTGATCTCTCTTGGTAATGTTCATCCTTTAATGCTGCCAGAGTGGATTTAGATTGCTCATAGCTGACCTTATAATCTCAGCTGTTGTCTCTTGTGGTTCATTTTGCTATTTTAGATTGAGACCCTTGGTGCATTTTTGGTGCTAGACTGGTTTCGGGATGGGGTTTTGATTCAAAACTCACATTGTGAGTTGTATTTAATTCAGGATTACGTCTAAGCCGGGCGAGAGAAACCAGCGCATAGGAACTTTCGGAGTAGGATTATCCGTTGCCGAGTAACTGAGGACTGTGAAAGGGTTAATTGAAATCCCAAAGCGAGGTGACGGGTCCCCTAATCCTGATGCGCCCCTTGACCTCTAACCTTGCGGGGGGTCTTTGAAGACGGGTCTCCTTGTCGTTGCAATACAGTGCAGTGCATAAAAAGCTTCTTGGTAGCTGAGCAAACATCTACTTTCGTAACGATGGTTCCTGACAGAGGAGCAATTGTGGGGCGAAAATAATTTCTCATGTTTTTGCCACCTAATTGTTTTTCTAGCATTCTGAGAGAGAGTAAACGAATAGACTGTACGTTTTTATGAATGCAGCGGTGCCAGTAACACCACACAAACAAATAAAAGCTTTAAAAACTCCGCAGGGATGCGGAAATAAATAGGATTGAGTTTGAATACAAAGTAATTGTAATGCAATCAAATACTCGGGTGTATAAGATGGGAAACATCGTAATTTGGCTCTGGATTGTTTGTTTGTCGTCTGTTTCTCTGATTGGTTTCTAGTAGCCATTTCTTCTTGATTGCAGCATCCAACTGGATCACTGTCTGCGTCCCCATTGGTCTTTGCCACATCATATCACTGCTTATTTGCATAAAGTTGAACGTATGTGCGGACATGACAGTGTTGCCAGCTGCCCTTAAGGTAAAGCAGTTTCTGTTATTTGTCCACCAATCCGGTGGAATAAGTGAGTAAAAAATGAGCACATAAATAAATAAGGAAACTCTTGCATATTGACAACTGTTGTGTGTTGGCGATCTCACAGGATGACGGTAGGACGAGCTCGCCATAAAGAATATTGCTGCTAAGGGGTGAAATATAAAGGTTTTTCTCAGCAATTTACTGCTTTGGTTGTATCACACTTTGAAGTGTAACATGGCTCTTTCAAAAGACTGTAAACTTTTTTGAATTTGAGTTTAAGTGGTGTGCAAATGAGGCTTTATTGGCACTTTGTGAAGTTGGGTCTATATTGTTTAACTGGTGATGTTTAGTGGACATTAAGTAATTCTGGATATATTCTGCATAATAATAATAATAATAATAATAATATCAACAACAAAACCACATCAATAATAATAATACGAATAATACAAATAATGATAATAATAATGATGATTATAAGTTATTATCATTGTTATTATTGTTGTTATTATCATTGTTATTATCAGTGTTATTATCATTGTTATTTTCATTGTTATTGTTATTATCAGCGTTATTATCATTGTTATTATCAGCGTTATTACCAGCATTATATCTACATTATTATCATTGTTATTATCTGCGTTATTATCTGTGTTATTATTAGGGTGCGTGCACACTAAAGCTTTTACGCTCGCGTCCGGCGCATGTTTTCAATTGTTTCCAATGGAAGCACTGCGTTTTTTCAAAAAAGCCAGCAGCTAGTGGTTTTCTTCCGTGCTGAAAACCGGAGTTGAAAAATATTCAACTTTGGGTGAAAAGCTTTGCTCGTCAATGTCAGTTCTCACACAGGCGTCCAATCACAGTGGAGGAGGGGCGGGACATTACCACAGCAACCAACCGGCTCACAGCTGAAGAAAGCTGGCACTCAGTTGAAAAACAGCTGGCATTTGGCATCCTCCAGGTGTTTTCAGCCACATTTAAAAGTTTTGGTGTGCACGCCCCCTTAGTGTTATTATCAGTGTTTTTTGTTATTATTAGTTTTCTTTGTTATTATTAGTGTTATTTGTTGTTATTAGTGTTATTGTTATTATTAGTGTTATTATTATTAATTATACAACAGTTCTTTCTGGTTCTCGAATCTGATTGGCTAAGAGCTATACGATATTGTGCTGATAACGGCACTGTAACCGCTTCACCTTTCGTATTATTCCGCCACCTAGTGAATGGAGGTCCTAAGCAGGCTCATCTCTGAATGGAAAAACACAGACGCGCTGTTTGAATCACTCTCCGTGTGTCTTATTAGTTTACTAGCTCATAAATCAGTCTGTGAATCCCCAATCAGAAGTTATTATTCCGTCAAAGATCAGCGCTCTTGTATGTTACGTTAAAGTTAATGGGAGAAATGTCTTGTAACATCGTGTGGACGATTAACACTTGGAAAGAGGAATATAAACACTCGTTTTTTTTCTGGAGCTATATCTTTTATCAGAACGCGAAAACACCGTGAAACAGCAGGTAAGCCCCGCAGCTTTTAAATGTGGACATTTATCATTTACTTTATCGTGACGTGACTATTAAAACATGTTATGAGATATCGCCACTGATATATTTATAAGCAGCATGCAAAAACATCTCTCTGACACTTATAAAAAACCGTTTTGTATAGTACTGACAAGAACAAAGTTTAATAATAATAATCGAGTGCTCGTATCGCGTTAAGAATAAATGAGAACGCAATAGTAACGTTACACAAGTATAGTTTTATTAACTTTTACCTCGCGCCAAAACAATAACAACACAAAAGACACTAAATATGAATAAAAAAAACAAGTACTAGTTTGATCATGACACCAAATACTGCTGATTTGATCTCATTTTGACGATCATAAACAAACAAGGCCAACATGAGAGCCAGGGAATCCCTGTCAGAGATGTAGCCCAGAGAGGGCAGTGGTCAGCGGGGCGAGTGAACACTGACGTCCGCTCATGCTTTGGTTCTCATTCGTACCGAATCTCACTAAGCAAACGTACAAACAGGCGCTATCTTTACCAATCGACTGCAGATTTAAATATAATACATATACATTCTCGACTGAACTAATCTTAAAACTACACTTTGTGACCAAGAAACGGTAATATAAAGAAACGGCTTTTCCGTCCATTGAGTTGTTATGAGCTTCAAAGCAGCCGAAAGTTTTACCTGTCATTCTGGCCGCCCTCAAATCCGTGGCGGAAGAAGTAGTTCTCAAACAAAGAGGCTTTTAAAATAACTCCGTTGTTGTTTTCTAGTTTTCGTTTTTCAAACGTGTGCCCTCGAACTGTTGTATAAAAGCAATATCGCTCTCGGAGCCTACGGCCTCGTGCCTCTGGCCTAATCACAGCCGGGATGATATAGAGCTATATCACACTCCTACTCGAGCGATATTGCTTAATTATCATTAGTTTTATAATAATAATAATTATTTATTGTTATTATTTATTATTATCAGTATTGTTATTTATTATTATAATTTATAGACCCCTTCACGGTTCACGTCACAGGCGGTTCCCACTGCGCATATCGGGGTCAGAAAAGTCATTACAGCAGATTGAGTTGCGTATTATTCGGTATCGTTACGTCGTGGGCTGTGAAAATCGCACCAGGTCTTCCGTTAAGTTTTCGCGATTCATGCGAATCTCAAAAACAAAAAAATACAACATCTGCGGCTGCAAGCAATTAACGTGCAAACTGGGACAATGCAAATATCAAAGAGGCTTGTGTTTGTAGTGCTCACTTCATTTGAGGTAAGTCATAATTTTTCAGCCCTGTTAGATTAAATTATAAATCCTGAATGGTATGAACAGTTTGACCCCATGCTGCGCGCGCACCCGATAGTCATTCAATGTTTACAAACCTTGAAGGGGTCTATTGTTGTTTATTCATATAAAAATATTTCCCAAAGCAGTGAGGTTGAATTCAAGGTGTCTTTCTCTCCCTCTCGCTCTCCTTTGTCTCTTTCTCCGAGCTTGTTAAAAGCGCATACAGTATTGAACATGGGCAGATCTCTAGAGCTCTGTTGAACATCAGCAGCCTGATTCCTTTAACATAGCTGCCTGCTGCAGTCATTCCCTCTCCCTGGAAAATCTCTCTCTCTTTTTCCCGTCCACACTTTTTCTCTTCGAGTTGTCCGTTCTGGAAATGATTACTCTGCCAGACCAATGAGCAGGCTTCCCTTTGATGGGTCATAAACAGAGGTCAGATGTCAAATTCCTCTTCCCAGATGGTATTCGCTTGACATGCTCCACTGCGGAGCCCGGACGGGGGGCGGGCAGCACGCCTGTCCTCGTGCCATAGTGTATGTGTGTGCTACATTACAGTAGATCTAAGTACGGTAAATCTGTGAGATTCTGCTGGTAGAGATGATCTGCAATGGTGCCTATGGAAGGGGTGTGTGCGTATTTGAATGAGGGAGAAAGAACGCAGTATATTTTGTGAAAGTGTGTGTGCATTTTAAAGTGTCACTCCAAGTCACTGCAAGTGATGGAATGAGTAGATGTGCAGCCACAGGGGTGTTGGGTGGCCTTTACACCTCTCCTGACAACCTGCATTTAGCGTGTGTTTGTTTAGACTTGCTGCCGTTCCAGTATTTTTGAGGTGTTTTTTGGCCACCACTTGTTGTCTCCCAAAGGTGATATTAATGGATACAACCTCTGACAGTCTCCTGCCTGTATATTTAGACTTTATCTGAAAAACAAACTTTTGAGAGTAGTTCATTCTGAGAAACACTTGTCAGTGACTGATTACTCAAGTGTGTCTTCAGATTGGTCTATAGAAAATCAAGATATGTGTAGAAGATGTATTGAGATGAAAGCAGAAATACTCTGTCTATATGTAAATTATATTTTATATTAAGTTAAAGGGATCGCTCACCCAAAAAAGAAAATTCTGTCATCATTTTCTCACCACTTATGTTGTTACAAACCTGTATACATTTCTTTGTTCTGATGAACACAAAGGAAGATGTTTTTAAGAATGTTTGTAACCAATCAGAAGCCCCATTGACATTCGGGAAAAAGAGTACTATGGAAGTCAATGGGGCTTCTGATCAGTTTGGTTACAAAGATTCCTTAAAATATATTCCTTTCTGTTCATCAGAACAAAGAAATTGGTTTGTAACAACATAAGAGTGAGTAAAAGATTACATAATTTTCATTTTTGGGTGAACTACCCTTTAAATACACTCAAAGAGATAAATGGGTAGATTTTGGATGCGCAGTTTTAAATCTGGCCTCCATAGTGTCTCTTTTATGCCTTTGGTGTCTGTCAATAAAAACAAACACGAGTGACCCAGATTTCCACATTTGTAATGTTTAAGCAAACCCTTTTACAAGAAAATTTGAGGTGCGCTTACTCATGGAAAGTCATTGGCACGATGCTAGGTTATTTGAGGATGGTTGCCAGGTCTTTGCTTTGTGGTTGCTAAGATTTTCTGAGTAGTTGTTAGCATGTTGCTGTGTGGTAAAGCTCTTATATTTTGTATTTTTGGGAAACATTTTATGCAATATCCACTTTTACAAGATGTTTGGACATAAATGTGTGTTGACAGTGTGTGAACACAACAACCCCGCAATAAAAATCCACCCACTCCTTAATTAATCCCCAATAAACCATAGCATTCTCATTAGACATTCTTTTTTATTGCCTTGTTAATGTGACATCACACTGATAAAGCCCCATCCACGCCCACTGACAGACTGATTAATTTAACCAAAAAGGGTGATTCTCACGAAATCCAGACTTAGGTGTCCAGAATCAGGTTTTGTAAAAAAGCCCTTGACGGCAATTTTTTTTTTGGACATATAAGATTAAGGTCTAAACTTACTATATCCATTATTTTTAAAGGATTTAAAAAAATATTTCCAATAGAATTATTTAAATTTTTTAGATTATCATTATCTAAAATTATCATTACCGCAACACGATATTACATTAACTATATGCATTTACAAACTCATGTTTCGGTAATGAGAACTAAAAAGTTGCCTAGGTACTATGACAAACAAAATTTCAACTTTTATCTGGAGAGAAAAAATTCATTTTGAGTGTTACAGGCAATTATGTCCCTTCCAACTATTTTTTTTTTTTGAAAATGTTAGTTCATCGAGGGCTTAAACAATGATTGAAAATTGTTGCGGAGGATGAGACAATTTTTCTTAGACACATTTATATTTCTTATTATTATCTTTAAATTTACCAATGATCACTAAACACCACATGTTTCTTTACTGTAAATGTTTATAGTATAACATGCACTGAAGCTTTTTGTTTTTTAGATTTTTTAATTAAAAATATTTCCATGTTAAAGAACCCAAATCCAGTCATGGATACGTTGCGGTAATGAAAATTTTCCCCTTAAATGTGGAAAAAACAACAAAATTGGTTTGTATATTGTAATTTAAAATCATGTGCAAAATAGAACATGAAGAGATGTTTGTAGCTGTATGCTTCTTATTTTGATACTCTTACTTTGCATTTACTTTTTTATCAGAATGTTTCATGACACCTCATAAGTCTAATTTCGCGAAAATCACCCAAACGCTTTTTTAATGCTGTAGCGCGATTGCGGCTAATAGGCGCATTTTGGACACGCTACAATAAATGATATAAATGGGGTATTTTGAGCTAAAACTTCACAGACACTTTCTAGGCGCACCTGATACTTGTATTACATCTTGTAAAAACTGGCATAATATGTGCCCTTTAAAGTAGCAAGCATGCACAACAAATTGTAAATTCTCCACACCCTTGCCCTTGTGTATTTGACACCAAATACATGGCCATGCCCTCTTCTGTAGGCCTAAAGTGTAACACTCGGTCCCTCACATTCAGAGGGACGGAAACATAAGCGCATCTTTTCTAGCATCAGCAGCTGTCAGGGCTGAAAATCTCTCAGTGGATGTGGGCTGTTGTGAAATGCAGCAGATGCTGCTCGATATAAAGGCTCAGCAGAACGTTCCAGATGATCATGAGAAGAATGAGTTGTGCTAAGTATTGGAGAGCTGCCCAGTGCAATATAGATATGTCTCTTCTTTCTTTTTATAAATGTGTTGTTATCCCGGGGCTGCCATTTATCTGTGGAAAGGAATGTGTGTGTAACTTAAATGTGTTTGAACTGGGGTGCCCCACGGATGGAAAACTTTATATAGGGTGGTTTCCTGGACAGTGACTAGCTTAAGCCAGGACTAGACCTTAGTTTAATAATATATTAAATATATAGCTAATTTTAACAAACATGCCTTACTAAAAAGTAAAAACATTACTTGTGTGCATTTTGAGGCAAAACAAAGGGCACTGATGTATGTCAGTGCAAGTTGTTTTCATTTATTTTAGTCTAGGACTAGTCTAATCCCTGTCTGGGAAACCGCCTCTATAGGTTTAGCAATTAAATATGGGCTGGGGGAGTTTTTATCGTCAAGTTGATGCTTTATTCAACCAAGTTTCAACCTTTTTGATTTTCTTGTTACTAGAAAGGCCTAGCTTTGTTAGCTTTAAATTGCTGGTAACACATTACATAAGAAACAGTTTACAGCTTGTTTAAAAGGGGACAGAGAATGAAAATAAGTTTTTAGTTAGTCTACCCGCATTCACAAACATACGAAAGTGCTAGACATTCTGAACATCTCCGTTTCATAGAAATTCCTCCTTTAGAATGTCTGCCAGAAAATGGCCCAATCTGAACAGCCGGTACGTATTACGTAAAATGCATCTCACCCCCCCACTCTCATTCAATTACCTCCCCTTCAAAATAATTTGCATAAATCCGGCCTTTCGCCTCCAACGGGAAGTAAATTGCAGCAGTGTTCGCGAAGTTCAATGCGAAATGATGAGTCGCGTTCCGAGGTGTGATCTTCTATCTGTAAAATTTTGGTCTGTCCGTGTTCTGAAGATGGCGAAGTTTACATTCTTTTAAGTGGCAGCAAAGGCAGCCAATCAGCGTCAAGTGCTTGCATTTCATATTGAGGTTGCCAGTTAAGCCTGAAGAGACGACAAATAGGTGCAAAACCACGCGTTTAATTTCCCCCACCCTAATATAACTTTCTGAGAGAGGTTTTTAGGAAGCTTCTAAGGCATTACAGACCCAACCAAAATTTCACATCACAGAACAAGGATAAATACCCTACTCAATTATTCTATGTCACCTTTAAATGTGTAGCCTACATAAAAATGGCATGCATTTTACATTACATTTAAGCATTTGGCAGATGCTTGTATCCAAAGCGACTTACGGTGCATTACAAGCTATACATTTGATCAGTATGTCTGTTCCCTGGGATTGAACCACAACCTTTTGCAATTTTAACAGGAACTCGCATGCATGCCCTCCACAAAATAAGAATTATAAGCCCTCAAATTGAATAATTTATGGTTACAATACCCAGGAAAATAACGTCCAGAGTTATATAGCCCTCATTTGAAAATTCAAAAGCTGTGTTATGAAGTACAGTAGCAAAATAGAGTTAGTTAATGGCTTGCTTTATTCCTCGTCTTTGGCAGACGCATGTGTGACGGCACAAATGCTGCAGTAGTCATCGCCAGGGTTGCATTTGTGGCTGCGACCGGGTCACTGTATAATTGAGAGTGTGATCCTCTTGAGTTTGGTATTTACAGCAGCTGATGATACTGTCCCTTACACACACACACACACACACACACACACGCTCGGCCCAGATAAGACACGTCTGTTTTAGCCACTCACAGTATCATTCTTTTCAGCTCGATTCTCATGCTCCCGTGACCCTGTGAGTGATGTCGGAGAGCCCACAACCCTGCAACCCACAGCTGTGCACTTTTTAAAAGAAATGTGCTAACACGAGAACCATTTTTGGCTGTGTGGTTCCATAAAGAACCTTTAACTGTTATGTTTTGAAGAACAAAAAACGGTTCTCCTACTGTATGACATTGCCATGAACCTTTATTTTTCAGAACCTAGCTTTAACACAAGAACCGCTTATCAGTTGATGACCACAGTTGTGTGTTAATGATACTCTGCTACTGTTTGCTCATGTCATTGACTTCAGGTTTGTTTGCTGATCACACGTGTGCTTGTGTCAGCGTGTGTTTGTACTCCGTGTTTGCCCACTGTCCATCCTTAGTTGGTTCTTAAAGTTTTATAGAGTCCAGTGTTTTTCCTTTTCTGTTTCTCATCAGGTCCAGATGAGTCAGGCCTTTTGGATGAGGGGATAGCATGACCCCAGTACAACTATATAGGCCACCAGACTGGGGTCCTTTCCAAACTCTCCTTAGGGGAAAGGGTGCTAAAGCTCTCTAATGAACACTTGAAAGTTGACACAGTTAATGTCCTGTGGCCTCTTCAGGCCAGAAAAGATCTTTAAGGAAAGTTTTTGTCTGGAAACTACATTTTAAACTTGGAGTATTTTACTGATAGCAAGCACCATGATTCACTCCTAATGAGCGTCAACATTAGTGGAAGAGCTTGAGCTGATATATTGTTTATTGTTATTTACAGTTCCTCCGTATGGTGACTTTATTTGTTGTACTCGTACCTGATCGTTATACTTTCATTGAATAATTTAGCAGATGTTTTGAGTCGAAGTGATACACAAATGAGAAATGCAAGAATACAAGTAATGAGCCCTAAAATGTTCAAAGCGATCATGATGCCTCTGTGGTCTCAGTGGTTGTTTATTTTATAGTTGTTGTTTTTTTTGCAAGATCTTTAGATTTGCTCAATGATTTAAAGCGGTAGTTCACCCCAAAATGGAAATTGTGTCATGATTTACTCATTGTCAGGATGTATCAAACATGAATACATTTCTTTGTTCTGCTAAACACAAGAAAGATACTCCAAGCAATGTTTGCAAGGATATTCATTGCCATATTAGACATTTATTGCCGTTGAATACTCTCGTCTATAATATGGAAATCATATATACATACTACATAGTAGGAAATGTATAATGTGAAAGGCTAGACTGCAAAGTTACCCTGCTTACTTTTATTTATGATATGTGTGATATATAATAAATGATTATGAAATAATTTTATACGCAGAATCAGCGGTCAGCAGCACACTGCATACGGAGTATGTGTGAAACAGGCGTTAGATAAAAAAATGCATTAGATTAATCAATAACAAATGAACGTGATCAACGAAATTCTTAAAGTGATAGTTCACCCAGAAATGAAAATGTCATTAATGACTCAGTGAAGGATGATGCAGGAGAACCTTTTAGTTCTATAGTAGTAAAAAATACAATGGAAGTCAATGGTGCCCCAAAACCGTTTGAAAATAGGGATGGGCATGATTAATCGACAATTGATCATTAAAGGAATAGTTCACCCCAAAATGAAAATAATCTCATTAATGACCCACCCTCTTGTCGTTTCAAACTCGTAAGACCCTCCGTTTATCTTCAGAACACAGTTTAAGATGTTTTATATTTAGTCAGAGAGCTTTCTGACCCTTCATTGAAAATCTACGTATGGTATACTGTCCATGCCCAGAAAGGTAATAAAAACATCATCAAAGTAGTCCATGTGACATCAGTGGGTCAGTTAGAATGTGTTGAAGCATCGAAAAAACATTTTGGTCCAAAAATAACAAAAATTATGACTTTATTCAGCATTGTCTTCTCTTCCGCATCTGTTGTAAAGCGTATGCACGAGACTAAAGTCACGTGACTGCAGTGACGCAGATGAGGGTGAGTCCTTAATGACATTATTTTCATTTTTGGGTGAACTATCCCTTTAATTATCGATTGTCGATTAATAATGCCCATCTCTATTTGCAACCAAACAGTTTTGGGGCACCATTGACTTCCATTGTATTTTTTCCTACTAGAGAACTTAATGGTTCTCCTGCATCATGCTTGATTACAAATATATCCCTTTGTGTTCAGCAGAACAAAGAAATTTATACAGGTTTGATATCTATAATCAAGCATGATGCAGGAGAACCATTAAGGTCTATGTAGGAAAAAATACAATGGAAGTCAGTGGTGCCCCAAAACTGTTTGGTTGCAAACTTTGCTCAAAGTATCTTCCTTTGTGTTGCGTGAGACAAAGAAAAGTATATATGTTTGAAACAAATTGAGGATGAGTAAATCTTGACACAATTTCTATTTTTGGGTGAACTTTCCCTTTAACACAATATTAACTCAATTTAAATTGTCTGATTTATAATCCATTGACATAGCTGTTGTAAGATTTTAAATTTGTTAGAAGCAATTTACTTAATTGGCTAATAATCAGAAAAACAGCTGAAAATTGCTTGTAAAGTATTTACATCTTGGCAGACGCTTCTATCCAAGTGACTTACAATGCATCTAAAGTTAGCTTTTATAATCATTATATGTCTTTTCTCATAATCTAACCTGTGACCTTTGCTCAGCGAATGCAATGCACTACCAATTGAGCTACACTTATATATCAGTTTATTACTATGAGTCAATTACAAACCCTCTTTTTGCCCCATCTGAGTACTTTACATTGCCCTGCGAGCCCCACGCGTTTGCAATTACAACTCATGCCAACCCAAAAGCGAAGGTCTCGCGAGGAAAGTGCATTAGAAACCACTCACTTGACATCTCTGCATCTCTTTACTCCTATACAGTCGAAATACCTTGCTTTAGCTGGATTTCCCTGTGGTAAATGCAGAGCATAGCTGAAATGCCTGCGTCTCTCCCACGCACGCGGCGCTAATCAGTACCACATCTACAGACGCTTCCAGTTTTCCAGCGGATCACTCTCTGATCCTCCATCCGTAGGGTCCTGACACGTTCTCACACCAACCTCAACCCTTGGCTGGGATGAGCGGGCTCCCCGTCTGCCGCCAAGCCATCGGTCACTGTCATGGCAACGCATTCCTGAATTGAAAGAGCTTGAAAGCGGTGAGCGAAGGCTCTGGTGGCTTCTTGCTGCAGTGGAGAGTGAGTAAAATTAATGGCTAAAGGATCAGACAGACAGCTGGCTTTCTGAGGCTATCCATCATAATAGTCAACCTCTGATCAACTTCTTTGTATGGATTCGGACACATTGGGGACAAGGTGGCCTAATTGCTGACTTGGGATCAGGTTTCTCATTCCTGAGGCACGATGTTTAAGCATTATAGACCGCAGACTACCTTAAGTGGAAGGTCAAAAAAGGCTTTTTGGGGGTGTTTGACCTAGTTTGGTGTGCTTGTGTTCATATGACATGTTAGCTTTGCCTTAAAGGAATAGTCTACTCATTTTCAATATTAAACTATGTTATTACCTTAACTAAGAATTGTTGATACATCCCTCTATCATCTGTGTGCGTGCACGTAAGCGCTGGAGCGCGCTGCGACGCTTCGATAGCATTTAGCTTAGCCCCATTCATTCAATGGTACCAATCAGAGATAAAGTTAGAAGTGACCAAACACATCAACGTTTTTCCTATTTAAGACGAGTAGTTATACGAGCAAGTTTGGTGGTACAAAATTAAATGTAGCGCTTTTCTAAGCAGATTTAAAAGAGGAACTATATTTTATGGCGTAATAGCACTTTTGGGAGTACTTCGACTCAGCGTAGTAACACGCTCCCCTTCTCCCTTTCTTAATGGGAGAGGGAGGGTGTTACTGCGCCGAGTCGAAGTACTCCCAAAAGTGCTATTACGCCATAAAATATAGTTCCTCTTTTAAATCCGCTTAGAAAAGCGCTACGTTTAATTTTGTACCACCAAACTTGCTCGTATAACTACTCGTCTTAAATAGGAAAAACGTTGATGTGTTTGGTCACTTCTAACTTTATCTCTAAATGGTACCATTGAATGAATGGGGCTAAGCTAAATGCTATCGAAACGTCGCAGAACGCTCCAGCGCTTACGTGCACGCACACAGATGATAGAGGGATGTATCAACAATTCTTAGTTAAGGTAATAACATAGTTTATTATTGAAAATGAGTAGACTATTCCTTTAAGCGAGTAAACTCAAAATCCAACCACGCGCGAATAGCGCTTTTTGCCGCCTCTTCCGCATCTGGTGTGAACGCACAGTTACAGTTTCGAATTGAGTTAAAGGGATAGTTCACCCCAAATTTTTTTTGTTTATTTTTAACCCAAAAAGTTACAGATTGCTTCAATATAGTTTTTCTTTTGTATATAGTTGGTAAAATAGTACTGTTTCTGTTTATTATATAGCCTATTTAATATTTGGTGTAACATTATCAAAAGATTATTTAGTATCACTGTAATAACTATTAAGCAAATAAGATTCAGACTTATTAAATGTCTCTTATTGGTTATCTTCAAAACTGCTCCTGAAGACTATGGGTGATTGGGGGTAAATAGTGTTGATTTAAATCCGTTCTTTGCTCTTTTCATCTCTTTCTCTCTCTCTCTCTCTTCATCTGTGAGCATATTTCATCAGCAGCTTGCAGATTTAATGAGGAATTTCATTTCTATTAAAGATGCAAATGTAGCCTTTAAAGGAGATTGAGATGCAGGGCCGAAGCTGGCGTTCAGACGGCTTTATCTCGCTGCACTGTTCATTAGCCCGGTGTAATTGTGTTAGCACAAACGCGTTCCTCAGGAACACACATATCTGACTAGAAAGGTCACGCAGATGACACGGTGGAAACGCAGTCTTGCACACACTTGGATTTCTCTCATGGATGACTTCATCACTTCATCGCTTGATAAGTCGTTTAAAATGAAAGCGCTGGAAAGGTGTTTGTTTGTGTGCCCGCGTGGGTGGAAAGTAATGAGTGAACTTAGAGAAAGTGTAAAGCTCAGCACATAAACCCATGTAGCCGTACGCGCGTTTGCAGTGTGCACGGGGAATCGGGCCAGAGAATGGCCGTTGCCCAATGATGCGATCCTGATGGAATGTGAGCTCGGCGAGGCCTGCCGAACATGAAGCGCCATCAGCTTCGAAGCCACTGTTATGGGATTTGAAGTCTTTATTTCCTTTTTTCCTGTCATCCACCGAGCATTTTACCGTCTCATCCTGGCGCTCACGAGTATTACCTTGCTGTTTGCTGCGGATAATGACAGCTAGCTTGGAAAGATGTCGTAATTGTGGAATTTAGGATAAATACTTTGATTTGCATGCATGTTTATCATCATAAAGCCTATTGCGCAACAAAACAGGGTGATGTACATCTCCAAAGTGTAGAAAGAAATAACCGAACGCTTCCCAGGAGAGAGCGCAAGCTTTTTATTGATGGCTGAACTTTGAGTCAGCACTGTTTGTGGGCTTTTATTGGCTCCGTGGGAGCTGTAGCCCAGACACTAAGGTGTGTGGTAATGGACGTGGATCTATTAACACAAGCATAGATGGAACGGGATGTGTCCGTTTCGTCTGCGTTTGTTGTTTTTGGTGTCGATGCTGGAAACTCATTGTGTATTCCGTTTAGTTCTTGCAGCAATTATTTTGACTTTTAATGTGTAGCATATTTGTGTATGGTTCGGTTTGGATGACTCCACCGCAGTCATGCTGACCATATGGTTTCTCACATTAATATTAGCATCATTGCAGTATGCGTTTATCTGCCGTGACTAACTGCTCTTTAGTGAAAGTTTGCATAAGATTGGTCATGGTACGGAGTGAACACGTCTGGTTTTATCCGGTCAAATCGCCACAAGATAAAAGCCGAGGATTACTCTGGATAGGTTTTCTCGTATCATCTCGTGTGTTCTCACAATTTATGGCCACTGTGACCTTATATGCCTAGATTCTTGATTTAAGATTTGTCTGCATTGCAGCAGCTGTAAAACATACAACAATACAACAGTTTCTGGAACAGATCTAAGGGATATGAAAGACCAGCATCTTCATTACTTAAAGATTACTCCATTTTTATAATAAAAATCTGATAATTTATTCACCCACCCCCATGTCATTCAAGATGTTTATGTCTTTCTTTGTTCGGTCAAGAAGAAATTAAGTTTTTTAAGGAAAACATTCCAGGATTTTTCTCCAGTGGACTTTAGTGAACCTTAATGGTTTACAGTTTCAATGCAGTTTAAAATTGCAGTTTCAATGCAGCTTTAAAGTGCTCTAAACAATATCAATTGAGGCATAAGGGTTGTCATTTTTGCTAAAAATTAAAAATATGTACTTTTAAACCACATCTTTTCGTCTTCCACTAGTCGTGTGATGCGCCAGTTGCGTAATCACTTGGAAAGGTCACGCATGTCAGTGACAAAAATGGTTTGGCATCAAAAAACTTTTCAAAAACCTTTAAAAAAAACATACATCAGGTTTATTTCAATGCACATAGTGTATTTATGTTGATTTTATGCAATAAAAAAATTACATTTGCACCATTTTTATAAAAGTTAAGACTGAATGGACCTGAAAATGTTCAATGGTGTAACCGCCAATTGCGCCAAAGAATGAGAAATATTAAATGTTTTATCCACCTTGATGGCATGTAAGCGTAATCATTAAAAAAGATAAAATATAATTTCATTAGTTATTTCTAAATGTAAATTTGAATGCATTTTTGTAATATTTGTCCTGACATATGCTGAAAACAGCTTTGTTTTTTAAATAATCTTTGACAAATTATGCAAAAATGTATGACACGAAACTAGATGATTATATTTTATTCCACATTTTTTAATGAATACATTTATATTTTCATTAAAAAAGATACTAGTTACACCAATTGACACAGACCGGTTACACCACATTGACATTTTTTGCAATTATCCCCCAAATATTCTTTCAAAATCAAATAAAACAAGAAAATTTAGATTAAATTTACATTTAATTGAACCAAACGGAAACACAAAATAATTAACGTCATGTCATTGAGTGTTTGCAAGTGTGGAGAAAGAGGGCCGCTCCATTTTTGGATGTGGAATGATATGCTCATTAATGTCTTTGTGTCAGTTTATTTTTTAAAATGGTTTGCAAATGTGTGTTTAACATATGTAACGCAAGCTTTTGACATGATTACGTAATACGTAAGGCTACACTTGCGCGTCACACCGCTAGTGCAAGACGAGAAGTTGTGGTTTAAACATTTTTTTTTTTTTTAGGAATTTAGGTCTATTATTGTTTTGAAGTATTAAACTTTTGCATGTAGGGTTTGTGCTAAAAACATGACTGATACTTTCCATCTACAGTTGTTAGTCTACAATATTATTAGTGGTGCTTGCTATAATAAGCATCAACATTATTTTTGGTAATTCCTAGGGTTGAGTTTTTCTTCAAACCACCAACAGGAAGTATGCCTATTTAACATTGGTATGTACCCCAAATTGTCAGTGGTTAATTTTTCCCCCAAAGAAAAATGTAGCAGCATAGTCAACATTTAAACAGGGATCTTTTAACTTTTGACTTTTTGGGTCAGTATGGCAAACATTCAAAACCCCTATTCCTACTTGTAAACATGGCTTCATAAACTGCACTTTATGTTAGCGTTCTGACAAAATATTAAATGCTTTCCCATTTGTAAGTCGCTTTGGATAAAAGCAATTGCTAAATAAATAAATATAAATGTAAAACACCCTAGCAATGCTGTAACGGCTACTATATTAGTATAGATAAACATTGCTGATGTTTTCTTCGTGAAATATCAATTTTCATTTTAGATTGACTTTGAAAATAAATCAGCTACAAATTTTATTTTTACAATTATTACGGCAAACAAATGAAGAGTTAATTTGCAAAAGCCCCTTAACACCACCTCTGTCAAAAATGAGATTGTAAAGGAATGCTCTCGACTAGGGATGCATAACGATTAATCACAATTAATCTATAGCAGAATAAAAGTTTTTGTATACATCATATATGTGTGAACTGTGTATGATAACTTTGTATAGATAAATGCGCACACATGCATGTATATATTTAAGAAATGTTTACATACATTTGTATATTTATGTATAATATAACGTCCATTAAATACTTAAATACGCACTTAGGGGGCGTGTAAACCAAGGCGTTTACCCTTACATCCGACATGCATGTGTTTCCACTGGAAGTGCCGTGCTTTTCAAAAACGCCAGCAGTTGGCGGGTTTTGTCGGCTTTTCCATGCTGACCACTGAACCTCCCAGAGTTGAAAAATGTTCAGCTCGTCAATGTCAGTTTTCACTCGGCTGTCCACTCACAGTGCAGGAGGGGCGGGACAAATATCACAACAAACAACCGGCGCATCGTTCTACGACTGATCTACAAAACAGAAGTATCGTAGCAATCAAAGCACTTAGCTGAAAAAACGCTGGAAAGCGCCCACGGTTGGTGTACACGCCCCCTTAGCGGGTTTCGCATTTTAACACCTCAAATAATATGCCAAGAAAGCCCTGCTTCGTACCAGGACCTTATTTGCGAATGTAATATAGCCAGGCTAATCCTGCCCTGTTTAACGGACCACACAAACCTGCACTCCACCTCCATTCATAGCTTTAACTCCACAGCACACTTTCTCGGGCTGAGGGTGGGTATTGTTTGGGTTTGACTAATGGCCGTGAAGCGGGGAGGGCCCGGTGTCTGCAGAAGTGTTGGACACTGAGGATGTGATTGTGCGACGGGCCTGTTGCACTGTGCATGTGCCAAAACCCGAGAACACTGTCCTCCATTTATAGCGTCAATCTTTAGCATGTGACCAGACCGTGACAGCAGCCCCTCCCCTTCAAAACCACAAACAACTTCACCCGGCACCCCAATGAAAACAGGTGCATTGTGGGAAAACCATTATAGATTTCATATGCAGTTGTTTTCTTTCCCACAAGTATTTTTAAGCTGTAAAGACTCATCACCGATTAACCTGTCAGAGCCTTTTGTGTTATTTCCTATTGCAGTTATTGCAGCTTTGAGTATTGTGTTGGCAACACAAAGGTCATGGGTTCGACCCCAAGGAACATACATATACTGATAAAATGTATAATTTAAATGTGTTCTGTCATTGTACATCCAAGGGATGTTTCACCCTCTTGGCATGAAGTTATTTTCATGGCGCTTGCGGCCCGCTGTGTCCCTTTAAATCGCCGTGATGATCATAACACTCAAGGCTTCATCTCTGCACCATTCGCACTGAGCATTGGCAACAATGAGAGAAGCAAACTTGCGCTGTTATTTCATCTTTTCAACTGAATGAGATGTCATTCGGAGACTCTTGTTTTGCAAATCATTTCCCACCATCAACAAGTCATTGTTTCCTCTATTATCCCCCCGCGTTCCCAGTCACAGCTTGGTTCTTTTAAAATATAGCTTTCACGGGAGGTCTTGCCGGATTGAGGCTATTATTGCTTTTTAAAATTGGAGGGTAAATCGAGGCTGTCTTTTTTAATATCTCGGCCTAAATCAAAACATACCAGCTGTGTTATTCTACAGTTTGTCCAACAACTTTGCAAATATGTAGAAACGCGTGGACTCGTAAAAAGGAAACGCAAGTCACCCATGTAAATATGGTTTTATTGTTCATCAGTAAATAACTTCAAGTGGTTTATCTTCAACCTATGTGCCCGCCCCGGCAGTAATAATGTTCAAATATTGGTCCTGTACACAATTCATTACGCTAATCTGACATCTTTATTTTATGACATAAATTGGATTTAGTACAGATTTGCATTTATTATGCAGACTTATTGTTGAGATGCCTGATAATAGTTGATGTTATAGTAGACAAACAAAAAGACATGCATGAAATACAGTGATTCTCATGAAATCCAGATTTAGAAAGTGTCCAGCATTAGAATTTTTAAAAAGCCCTTGAAGCCAATTTTTTTTTGCACATATAAGATTAAGGTCTGAACTTACTATAACAATTATTTTTAGAGGATTTAAAAAATATTTCCTATAGAATTATTCACATTTTTTAGATATCATTATCAAAAATTATCATTACCGCAACATGATATAACATTAAATATATGCATTTACAAGCTCATGTTTCGGTAATGAGAACTAAAAAGTTGTCTAGGTACTATGACAAACAAAATTTTAACAATAAGAACTGCTTACCTGGTAGCCATATTGAGTGTCACAGTCAATTATGTCCCTTACAACAAATTTATTTTGAAAATGTTAGTTCCTTGAGGGCTTAAACAATGATTGAAAATTGTTGCGGAGGATGAGAAAATTGGTCTTGGACACATTTATATTCCTTATTATTGTTTCTTCATTTACCAATGATCACCAAACACCACATGTTTCTTTACTGTAAATGTTTATAGTATAACATGCATTGAAGGTCATGTCAAATATTGAAATCAACATGAAATCAATGATTGAAATACAACTTTGATGCTATTAATCTTAAAATTAGACTTTTGTCTGGATTTCACAGACAGGGTCACATATACAGTAATGCATCATGTACTGGTCAGCTGTATTCAGGCCAACAGTATGCAATATGTTTTGAACATTTGTTGGACATGTGTTGGACATTCCCGGTATATATTTGTGCAGTGCATGTATTTTGTAATTTGTACTGTGTGTGTACTTTTGAGTGATTCTAACGAAATCCAGATTTAGGTGTCCAGCATCAGAATTTTTAAAAAGCCCTTGAAGCCAATTTTTTTGCACATATAAGATTAAGATCTGAACTTACTATAACCATTTTTTAGAGGATTTAAAAAACATTTCCTATAGAATTATTAACATTTTTTAGATTAAAAACTATCATTACCGCAACATGCTATTACATTAAATAAATGCATTTACAAACTTATGTTTCGGTAATGAGAACTAAAAAGTTGTCTACTATGACAGTGGTCTTCAAACTGGGGGCCGCGAGATGGTGCCAGGGGGGCCCCAGTTTTATGACATTTTATGAAATACAGTAATTTATCATGAATTCTGTGTAATTAAACCTAAAAAAATAAGGCTACTAACCAAAAGCACTACTTTTTTGTATAATTTAATTTTTTTTAATTAAAATGTTGAGTTTTATAACAGTTATTTGTCACAAATTTTTTTTTTTGGGGGGGGCGCAAAGGAATGCACCGTACACAAGGGGAGCCAGACGCTGAAAAAGTTTGGGAACCACTGTACTATGACAAACAAAATGTCAAAATGTTTATAGTATAACATGCACTGAACCTTTTTTATTTTTTAGATTTTTTAATTATAAATATTTCCATGTCAAAGAACCCAAATCCAGTCATGGACACGTTGCAGTAATGAAAAATTTCCCCTTAAATGTGTAAAAAACAACAAAATTGGTTTGTATGATGACATTTGAAATCATGCGCAAAATAGTAAATGAAGAGATGTTTGTAACTGTATGCTTCTTATTTTGATAGCATTTACTTTTTTTTATCAAAATGTTTCATGACACCCCATAAGTCTAATTTCGCGAGAATCACCCTCCAGACAAAAATGCAAGAAAAAATAAATACACAGCCCATATGGGGGTCTTCGTGTGTGTAAGGATTAAGGCCACTATGTATTGATGCATGCGAGTCTGCCTGCGTGCCTGCAATAAAAAGCAGATCCTGCTATGCCAAGCCTCGCTGGGTGGTTTAGTTGTGGCCATCTCTGAGCCCTGCCTTCCTTCTACCCCACAATGCTCAGAGATGTGACCTCCATGTTAAAGAGTAGCTGCGTATAAATTTGCTTAAGTATGAGGTGCCGTTTTCATTGGCCGTGCGGTAATTTATGTGCCACAAGCAATAAATCATCTCGGATGCTTTGGTCCCGCCAGCCATTTTCCAAGCAGGGCAGGTTTGGCTGTCCTGAAGGTGCCATGCAACTCCCATGCCTACTTTAATTGATTCATTCAATTTCACCTTTGTCCTTGTATGGGTCTCTGCTTTCAAATGTTTATAGCAAGTGGGTGGGAGCTCCTAATTGCCGCATCCCACGAAAATAGCATTGCTGTGGAGTAATGTATTGTAAGTTGCATGCATATTTTGCAAATAATTTCTTGTTCAGTCTGGACTCTGGATATGTAACGTTATTAGCATATCGTCATCCCAGATAAGTCAAGACCTGACAGATTTGTTTTCGTAGTACTTTTATAGGTCAGGTGGAGCACTGTTTAATGCAATTTTAAGTATGTTGTAGAGTTGTTTAGTTACTTGCTTGATCATTTATAGAGATTTATTCAATGTTTTACGGTAGGGAATTGCTTTGACAGTGTCCCTTCATCACAGAACCAAAAAGCATCTCGGACTGCCGAGTCAAAATCAGTTTAGCCGAGAAGAGCTCAGCTGTGATCATCAATATAAATGAAGGAAATCTGGGCCCTAATCGACATTACATAGCGGAGGAAATATGCTGATAGATACAGTATGAACTCAAAATAACTTAAAGAATGACTTTAAATTGTGTTTGTATATTAGACCTATTTTTCAGGCTGACACAATCGTATAAAGTTGCAGTATGTTGTAATGATTTTCTTTTAATCTTAGGATATTGCATCAATACTTTAGTGGCTCTGTGGCCACATACATGCATTGGATAAAACATAAATCGTTACTTATGAGATTATTTGAATCATAAGTTAATCTCAAAATAATCATACATTTCCCTTGCCTTTCTGTTTCTCATTAAGGGAATCTGGTAAAACATCATTTTAAAGAGGAACATTTTGGGTTTGCCGTCAGTGACGGTTTCACCTTGTTTGTAAAACACTTCATTAAATCAAATTTATTTCTGAAAAACTTTTTACAAGTTGGCATTGTAGCAAAGCAGCTTTCCAGTGAAAACAAAGTAGTACAGGCAGGGATAATGTATAAGCGACAGGTTGTTATTGCAGAAATAAGCCCCGACAGTGTGATCAGGATCTTATAAGGGGCTTATTTCGCAATAACAACCTGCTGCGCTGCTTGTACATTATCCCGCTTATTACACGGCTATTTACCTCTTTCAAGTAAAGTAAGGAGCATTAGATATTGATTGGTCTTGTCAAAGATTGAAATCAACGTGAAATCAATGATTGAAATCAAACTTTGATGCTACCAATCTTAAAATTAGACTTTTGTCTGGATTTCACAGACAGGGTCACATATACAGTAATGCATCATGTACTGGTCAGTTGTATTCAGGCCAACAGTATGCAATATGTTTTGGACATGTGTTGGACATTCCCGGTATATATTTGTGCAGTGCATGCATGTACTATAATTTGTACTATGTGTCTACTTTTGAGTGATTCTCATGAAATCCAGATTTAGAAGGTGTCCAGCATCAGAATTTTAAAAAAGCACTTCAAGTCATTTTTTTGCACATATAAGATTAAGGTCTGAACTTACTATAACCATTATTTTTAGAGAATTTAAAAAAATATTTCCTATAGAATTATTTAATTTTTTTACATTATCATTATCAAAAATGATCATTACCGCAACATGATATTACATTAAATATATGCATTTACAAACTCATGTTTCGGTAATGAGAACTAAAAAGTTGTCTAGGTACTATGACAAACTAAATTTCAACTTTTATCTGGAGAGAAAAAATAAAAACTGCTTACCTGGTAGCCATCTTGAGTGTCACAGTCAATTATGTCCCTTTCAACTAATTATTTTTGAAAAAGTTAGTTCCTTGAGGGCTTAAACAATGATTTAGAATTGTTGCGGAGGATGAGAAAATTGGTCTTGGACACATTTATATTCCTTATTTTTGTCTCTACATTTCATATATTTTTTAATTATAAATATTTCCACGTCAAAGAACCCAAATCCAGTCATGGACACGTTGCAGTAATGAAAATTTCCCCCCCAAAAAACAAAATTGGTTTGTATGATGTCATCTGAAATCATATGCCAAATAGAACATGAAGAGATGTTTGTAACTGTATGCTTCTTATTTTGACAGCATTTACTTTTTTTATCAAAATGTTTCATGACACCTCATAAGTCTATTTTTTGCGAGAATCACCCTTTTGCGATTTGTAGCCTTATGTATGACAGTCAGCCCATAGTGAAGCTCACAGCACTGAGCAGTGAACAAGACCCAGAGACGTTTTCTTCGCTCGATAGTCTCGTGAAGAGAGATAAATGTCGTCTGAGAAACAATGACGCTTCTGTTTTGAACACTAGAGAAGGTCACATCAGCAGACAGTCTCTGCTGCTGGCTAGATGAGAGGCCTGAGATTGCCCTTGTTTAAGTGGCTTTGCACTCCGAAGATATCGCTGGACACCCAAGGGTCTTCTGCGTTGCCCATGATCACATGAATGTCATTAGACTTTCAATTAGAAAGGATTTGATGGATTGTCTCTTTTTCTGCAGACCAGTGGTAGAGACAAGAGGCCATGCTGTTGGTACTGTGGTATTTTAAAACCCGATCACTTTCTTTTGGTTCAAGGAAAGTGCTTTTGTTTTATGTGGGGGTCAACTTGAATGGCTTCACCGAGCAAGCTTGAGGAAATGAGAGCGTTTATTGCCGATGCTTCGCCGCTTATTGCATTCTTCAAGGTGAATTGCTAAACTAGTTTGTTTTTTGCATCACACACTCTCTTTCACCTCTCTTACCTCCTGTACCATCTCTCTCTGCCTTTTTCTTTTCATTTTTGTGCCAGCTAAGTTGGCACAGACCCTGTGAAATATTTAAGGGCACAGCAGGTCTATCAGACAAGTTCTCAGTGTGGAGTTTGTTGAGTGCACTGTTAGCTTGACACACTCATTAAATGTTGTATAGGATTTCACCCAAGGCCCCACTGTAAGATATTTATGTTTATGTATTATAACCTAAGTTTCCTTTGGCAGGAAAAACTTTTGAAACTAATTTGAATCAATAGCCAATGTTCTGTTCCTACATTCAATGATGTGCTTTTCTACTCTTGCAGGGTTAGCAGCCATGGCGCTGCGGATGATGGTGTAGACGACAGCGGCGTGCTGAGAGAGCAGAGAGGACACTGGGTCAATAACTTGCTCTCCTCACCATAGACTGACAGACGCTGTCCAGGGTTTTTCAGGTGCAGGATCAGAAAGGTGAAAACCACCTGGCCTAACACTTCCTTAGAAAGAAACTAAGCATGCTGCCGTACGGGAGGAAGCCCCTTCCCGCCTCTCTTAGCGAGGCCTTCCTTTTTCTCTTCTTCCTCTCTCTCCTCCCTCAACATGGGGGGCTTGAGGTCAACCTCTCTTCCTTCCGGACCTTCATCCCACCAGAGGGAGGGCTCACGCATTTGGTCGTCCATAACAAAACGGGTGAAGTCTACGCCGGTGCTGTCAATTGGATCTACAAGCTTTCCAGCAACCTGACCAAGCTACGAAGCCACGTTACAGGTCCTGTGGTAGATAACGAAAAATGTTACCCACCGCCTGGTGTCCAGTCTTGCCCCCACGAGCTATCACAGACTAGCAATGTCAACAAGTTGTTGCTGCTGGATTCAGGCCAGAACAGACTGATCGCATGTGGCAGCACTTCGCAAGGCATATGTCAATTCCTGCGACTGGATGACCTCTTCAAACTGGGTGAGCCGCATCACCGCAAAGAGCACTACCTTTCCAGCGTGTCGGAGGCAGGCACTATGTCAGGAGTGGTGATAAGTGGGAACCAAGGTGAAGACAGTGGTAAATTATTTGTAGGAACACCCATCGAAGGCAAATCAGAGTACTTCCCCACACTTTCCAGTCGAAAGCTGATGGCTAATGAGGAGAACGCAGATATGTTTAGCTTCGTCTACCAGGATGAGTTTGTCTCCTCGCAACTTAAGATTCCATCCGACACCCTTTCCAAGTTTCCCACTTTTGACATCTACTACGTTTACGGCTTTAGCAGTGAGCAGTTCATCTACTACCTAACCCTTCAACTGGACACCCAACTTACCTCACCGGATGCCAGCGGCGAACAGTTTTTCACCTCTAAGATTGTCCGCCTCTGCGTGGATGACCCCAAGTTCTACTCCTACGTTGAGTTTCCCATCGGTTGTACCAAGGATGGAGTGGAATACAGATTGGTCCAAGACGCCTACCTCAGTCGGCCAGGTGCCAAGCTGGCTCGATCCTTGGGCATCTCGGAACAAGAAGAGGTGCTGTTTACTGTTTTTGCTCAGGGCCAAAAAAACCGGGCCAAGCCGCCGAAAGAGTCCGCACTGTGCCTGTTCACACTGCGAAAAATCAAGGAAAAGATTAAGGAGAGAATTCAGTCTTGCTACCGCGGTGAGGGCAAGCTATCTCTGCCCTGGCTCCTCAACAAGGAACTGAATTGCATCAACTCGGTAAGTTAAACTTTTATATTTCTATAAATATATTGTTAGCTTATGAATGTAGAAAGATGGATGTAGATCTACTAACATCTTTCCACAGTAATAGATTGCAGCTTATTTCCAGATCATTGGTGTGTGGTGAAACTGGTGGGAATGTCATAGCTGTGTGCATGCTGGCTGCTATTTAACAAGCAAACCTCGGCTACCCAGTCTTTGGGATTAGCCCAATTATTGTCACTCTCAGTCCACATGCGTCCTTTTCTTCAACTGATAATTGATTTAAACTCTTAAACTTCTCTTTCTCCACCAAGTTCTCATGGGACCTTTTGTTTTGGTGTAAGAACATTGTGGACAGCCACAAAGAGGCTACAGCAGTCAATGCTTAGCATACTTCTCATAGGCTCTCATAGGAAATAGCCAAGCCTGCAGTTGTTCACAGAATACAATGCTGTAGTACAGAATGAGGGGATTATTCCCAGAGAACAGCCAAATCCTCCCGTCTATTATACGTGCAGTGTGTTCCTGGGTGATTCGACTGTATTCAGTCATACAGGAGGAAACGCATTTGGGCTGATGGAGCGAGTCAGACACTTGGGAGAGTAATAAAAGAATAGAAGGATGAAACTGGTGATTAAGGGAAAAAAAGATGGAGGCAGATAAAATCGAGGCAGCGTGCAGAAAGTGTGCCGACTTTTCCTCGCGTTGTATTATGATGTATTATGATACGGTCTCTGTGATGCAGTTATCGTTTCGCAATTCCCGTGCTATGACATCTCATTTAAAGTATTTTGTCATAACACTGGTGCGTTTGTGAATTATTGCGTTTCACCGCCAACCTTTATTAAATGCCCCAAATGAGAAAATGTAATTCGCTTCAGTTTATAAAAGCAATATCTGATCTGATCAAACATTCAGTGGCAAATGCATCAAAGCTCCAAAATTCAAACTAGACAGTAATTCATTTTTCCATTCATCATATGCCATATTGTAATAACTATCAGAACTTGTGTCACAGTTGGAGAGACCGGCTGATCTTTTTTTATTGATATTGAAGAATAGTACTTATATAGAGTTGGCGGGCAGCTGAAATGTTTAGACTTTTTTTATTGGTTGTTTGAGAAGACCAATAAGAGCCTCTGAAATGTTAATTTTTGTGCACTTTTATTGGTACAGTTCTGTTTAACGAAAAGATTTGAACATATATATATTTCTATACTCTCATGCCATCCTGGATGTATATGACTTGTTTACACTTAACCCCAAAAATGTTTTGGGTGTGTCCTTTAAAATGCAAATGAGCTGATCGCTGCACTAAATGGCAGTGCTGAGGTTGGATAGTGCAGATTGAAGGGCGGTATTATCCCATTCTGACATCACAAGGGGAGCCAAATTTCAATGGCCAAATTTTTCACATGCTTGCAGACAATGGTTTACCAAAACTAAGTTACTGGGTTGATCTGTTTCACATTTTTTAGGTTGATAGAAGCACTGGGGACCCAATTATAGCAGTTAAACATGGAAAGAGTCGTATTTTCATGATATGTCCCCTTTAAGTTTGAGTAAATAATGAAAGAATTTAAATTTTTGGGTAAACTCGCTTTAAGACAGATAAAAGCCCATGCAGCCATCAATGATAAAACATAAATGTAGGAAAACAATTCAACGATTGATAGACAAACTGTAATGTAAATATACAACTTACAATAAATACTATATTATGATACTAGTATTATATATAGTATAAAGTATTTTTTTAAAGGATATTTTCATTTGAACACAAGATTTGAGATATATATATATATATATATATATATATATATATATATATATATATATATATATATATATATATATATATAGATATATAGATAGATATATGTATATATATGTATATATATATATGTATATGTATATGTATATGTATATGTATATACAGTATATAGATATAGATACAGATATATATGATATATATGATATATTCTGTTAAAATGAAAATATCCTTTAAAAAATGTTGGGTTGTTTTAACTCAATGTTGGGTCAAATTACATTTGCCTGGTTAATTTAACCCAACGCCTGAGTTTCCCCCTTTTTGACCCAACAACCATCATTTTATAAAGTGTAAAGATTAATATTTAAAGAGTATTTTTAAAGTAAGCGTTATACATCTTGGATAGCATCTGGATACGTCAATGCTGAGATGTTTATTAGTGGGATGACTGATGTCTTAAGCCGCAAATATCTGGGCAACTATGCAAACGTGAATCCTTGGTGAACGTATTGCCAATACGTGCTGTTGCACATAACATGCCATCAAAACAAACAGGCATTTGCTCATACGTGCGTAGAAAATATTTCGGTTTATGCTTTGTCGTCATCAGTCTTCAGCATAATCCTAACTATAGCCTTTGCAGTGCTTTGTGGGTAATGCAAACCATATGCCCATGTGCTAGTGAGGAACTTGGAGCGGCCACAGCGGTAGACTACACCGACGAATAACTGACACTCGCATTAACGATAATAACCGCCGCCATTATAATAAGGGGCCTGGAGCAATCTGCCTTGGTAATGACGACGGCACGGCTGGCTGAATTGGATGAAAAGATAATGCTCCGAGGGTCCTCCACCAGCAAGTAGCTGGCAGCTTATGAATAATTCACCCTCACTCACCTTGTGTTATTCATTTATATCCCATCACAATCAGCGCATGATCAAAAATCCCTCTGCCGCCGCGCTGTGCTTACAAGCAATTAATGTTGTCATTTTCCAATCACAAAGCACACTTTCATATCCCGGAATGCTTTGGGGGGATACGCGTGCAAACACGGAAAGACTCAGAGAAATGTGAGCATTCGGACCGACAGGTTTTGTTTTAACAGACAGACACTAGAACTGTTTTTGATGTCTTTCTTCTTCCCACCTGTCTCATTGCTCATGGTAAAGCTATGCATGTATGTAAATGAGACACTGTACACGATGGTGCTTGATTACCATCTGTGACGGTGTGTTGCAGTCCATCAAGGACTTTTTCTATTGTAATACTTTTCACTGGCCTTAACAAACCAAATGTTTATAATAGACATTAAGGACCACACAGCTGGTAATCGTTGTATTACTGTAGTGTTTCTACCGGACCATATAGCAGCTTTTTTGCAGTAGCTATTTCAAAAGGTCTGTCATTTGTTTCCCATTTGCTATTATTTTGTGTATTTTCTACAATACTATGTGTTTGTGTGGTTTATGGTTCAAAAAACACATAATTTTCCACATTCCCTACATTTTTGTAGCTCCAGATTTCACTGTCTGAAATGCACAGATTTTGTACAAAACTCATCGTTTTGAAAAGTGCTGTGTCCCTGATTGACCAGCTAATCTGTACGTTGTGATTGGTCTGAATACCTCTGACGTCAGCTGGATATGTGACACTCCTTACCATGTTTGAAAGATTCGCTCACAATGCAGTGCTAACAGGAGTTAACTTATAGGCTGTAAGTTCAAGTGGGAGGAGTTATGATAATGTCGGTCTTGTCTACATCACCAATCCCAGGAAGTAAATTGTTGCCTACAATCCGTGTGTTTGATGTAGTCCAAGAAAAGAGGTTTAAGGTGAAGACTATAATTCGCAACATTGTTTATTTTGTATAGAACAGTTAGAAATGCTGATTAACTATATTGTTCATTGTTAGGTCATATTAGCTAATGCATTTACACATTTTAAAGAGCACCTACATTTTTAAATTTCCTTTGGTGTGTAAGTGTGTATTAGTACATGTTAACAGTATGCAAAAGGTACAAACCCCAAAGTAAACGATGATGCGAGTTATCGTTTACTTTGTAAATCTCTTTTCTTGGACTAGAGCAAACACACGTTTGTAAGCAACAGTTTACTTCCTAGGATTGGTGATGTATACAAGACCGACATTATCATAATTCCTCCCACTTCGGCCTTACAGCCTATAAGTTAACTCCTGTTAGCAACCGAATCTTTCAAACATGGTAAGGAGTGTCACATTTCCGGCTGACGTCATAGTATTCAGGCCAATCACAACGTACAGATTAGCTGGCCAATCAGGGTCACAGAGCAAAAATTTGTTTTTTAATCTAAAACCACACGAACCAGTTGTATTATACCGAATACACAAAATAACGTTGTTTACTAGCAATGAAATAGGTGCTCTTTAACAAATGCAATGTTATTGTATAGTGTTACTGAAAATCTAAATTTGATGTTCCTTCTTGAATTAAAATGGATACAAATTAGCTTAATACAAATGAAAATCAAGTTTCCCTTTTTTTGCCCCATTGTCACATTTAAAATTTGGTACAAACATACTTTCATTTGGATTCTCAAGTAAGTGTATCTTCCTTTAAAGGTATTTACTGTATTTACTAAATTATTTTTAGGATTGCATTTTGTGATGCTATGGTGTTTAATGCACCATGCATTGTAAGATCAGCATAACAGAATGGCCACTAACACAATGCAACGTGTTGTAAGTGACAACCGCATTTATTGCAGGATTTAGTCCTCTACATTATTATTGTCTGTTTACTGAATTCAGCAGTCACTCCTGAAATCATGATGATTGACAAAGTGATAACTACAGCGCTGGTCGGTTTCGCAGCTGCATACAAGAAGCACAGTTCATGCTGTTCGGTGTTAGCTACTTCTATCAAAATAGTAAATAAATATGTGTCAAACCAACAGAGGCATGTGTCGTGTTAATGTATGTTAAGCAGTTGCAAGGTTGTGATTTGATTTTAACATTGGGGGTGGGCTGAAATGTCAGCTATATATTAATCATTGTACACATATTGGGGGTTGGAATTGCTAGTTTTGATTATTGGAAGGTTACCTCCCCCCGAAAACGGTCTCTCTGTACTGTAATGCTAGGGTTGATACAATCTTAAGAAAATTAGGTGCTTAAAATACCAATGCCATATAAGAACCATTTTTTGGTTCCTTAAAGAACCATTCGGTCTTATAGAAGAACCATTTAATACCCTTGTACAGTATAATCTAAGGAACCCTTTTTTTACAAAACAAGATGTTAAAAGCTTTTAATGGTACAATTTAGCAAAAAATGGTTCTTCTATGGCATCATGAGGACCTTTGTTTTTAGGAGTACCTTGTGAACAAGTCAAGACATTTACCATGATTTTCTATTTTGCTTGAAGAACCGAGACATGCACCTGTTTTAATGTCATTCCCTCCAAAAAAAAAAAACCACGATTATGCGATTGCATGATTCATTGCACAATCTGCCAAAGTCCGCATTTTTTAGAAAATGCACCTACTTTCGCCGCATAAATTGCAGATTTCTGCGCTCAAAATATGCGGGCCTGCATGATTTCATAATCCCCTCATTTCCTAGCAAAAAGTAATATATATCTTACCAGAAAGTTGAAAAATTTTGCATTTACTTCACACAAGCGCACCCATATCCCCTGTTGCCATGGGAACATTATGAAGTGACGTAATTATGTGACGTAAACAAAAATGAAAAGCAAATTCCCGCAGTTTTCGCGAGTTCCCGCAGTTTTCGCGAGTCTCCGCAATTTTCGCGAGTCTCCGCAATTTTCGCGAGTCTCCGCAATTTTCGCGAGTCTCCGCAATTTTCGCGAGTCTCCGCAATTTTCGCAAGTCTCCGCAATTTTCGCAAGTCTCCGCAATTTCATTGCATACAATTGCATAAATATTAAGGATTTTTGGCCGCAATAATCACAAAAAATTATTTTTCTGGAAGGACTGTAATGTAATGTTAATTTGGCACTACATGAATTTAATGTACAAATTTTCCATAGTGAATTCAGTTGCAGAGTGCAGTTGTTTCTCCTGTAAATAGTAAACACTGTGTACGGATTGCATTGAAGTATTTAGTAGAAGAATATTGTATAGGTATCCAATATTTACTTGGCTGTAAACTGGCCCATTCAGATGTTGACGTGAGGATATAGGCATTGATCGAAAGGATATAAAGATTATACTCTCTGCTGGCGCCTCTTTGTCTATTTCCATGCGGCACGCGTGCCAAACTCATCTCAGACTCTTCTGAATTTACGGCTTCCATAAGAGAAACTTTTAAAAGTTCCAGGTCACCTTCCATGCCAGATGCAAGCTGGTTTCCAACGATCTGAATTGTGCTCGTAAAAAAGTAAAGGCAAAAAACAAAACAAACTAATTAGCATTGCTAATGAGTCTTTCAGTGTGTCCTCAGATGATATTAAGAGTAACAAAATGCTCTCGTCACTTATAAGCAAACTGTGCGAATCGCTCTCTCTGGTAAACATTGCTAACTGCATCATTGCCGAACTGATTTTGTGTATGGCACCAAGACAAAATTTTGTTAAAGTGATGAGCCAAAACACACCAGGACCGACTTCTTACCCTTCGCTCCTTTGCATAATTCCCTGAGTCACTTATCTCAGTTGATCACTTGTCTGGTGATTTTAATTGCTAACAGTTTTCCTTCTAGCATTCACTTTTCTCTTTCCTGCAGACTGATGGCTGAAAGATTTTCTGTCTTGTCTTTTAATCTCGGTTCCTATTGAAAACTTCCCCGATAAAAGACTTTGTGATTAAATCATGACATTGAATATCATTTGCTTGCTGTTAGCATCACTTTGGTTCCGCTAACTCCCCGAGGACCCGCTCAAGAAAATGAAAGAACAAGTCCATGTGGGAGCTCTTCACGACAGGAATAAAGATATTGTACTGGATTACACTGTAATGGCTTTCCTTCTGTGCCTCCTTCCCTGTAGAATATTGATCATAGATGACTGGATATTGAAAGATCATATAGATGAAATCATATCCGCCAAGGTACTCTATGGGCTAATAGTCTTTCCGTAGTATTTGTGCTTTGAGATTAAGGAAACCCTTTAGTAGTTTTCCTTTTTGAAATAAAGGGAAAAGAGTACAAATGAAGAGGATATATCCATTCAGTCCAAAACTATGGATGACATGCAGAATGAACTTTTAATGGTGCAAAACCTTCCCTTCAAGGAATAGTTCCCCCTAACATGAAAATAAACTCTTCTTCGATACAGTGAAAGTAGATGGAAACTAAAGATGGGCTTAAAACTGGTTTAAAATATTTTCTGAACCCATATGATGGCTTTGTGAGATTGCATTTTTTTTTTATTCAAAATTTGTTAAATTCTAATTAATTTGTACGACCACATCTGTAATTTTTTTACGATTTGGTTTCTGTGACCTTGGGGTTAGAGGGTGGCTTTTATTATGATTTTTTATAACAATCGTGCATTTTTGAACATTTCACTTCGTACGAATTTATACAAATTAGCCAACACGTAAAATGCGTATGAATTCATGCGAGATTAGGCTGGTTCCACATGCATTTTTTCCAAGGTGGCTTATTTAAATTTATTTGTACGACCACATCTGTAAAAAAATTTTTACGATTTGCTTTCTGTGACATTGGGGTTAGAGGGTGGCTTTTTTAATAACAGTCGTACATTTTTGAAAATTTCACTTCGTACGAATTTATACAAATTAGCCAACTCGTAAAATGCGTATGAATTCCTGCAAGATTAAGCTGGTTCCATGTGCATTTTTTACGAGGTGGCTTATTTAAATTTATTTGTAGGATCCCATCTGTACATTTTGTATGGTTTGCTTTCTGTGATGTTGGGGTTAGAGGGTGGCTTTTTTATAACAGTCGTACATTTTTGAAATTTTCACTCTGTACGAATTTATACAAATTAGCAAACTTATAAAATGCGTATGAATTCCTGCGAGATTAGGCTGGATCCACATTAATTTTTTTATGAGGTGGCTTATTTAAATTTATTTGTAGGATCCCATCTGTACATTTTGTATGATTTGCTTTCTGTGACGTTGGGGTTAGAGGGTGGCTTTTCATATTTTTAAACATTTCACTTCGTGAACACATTTGCACAATTTTGTATGATTTGCTTTCGCCCCTGTAATGTTAGGGTTATAATAATCGTACATTTTTGAAAATTTCACTTCGTACGAATTTATACAAATTAGCCAACTCGTAAAATGCGTATGAATTCCTGCAAGATTAAGCTGGTTCCATGTGCATTTTTTATGAGGTCGCTTATTTAAATTTATTTTGTAGGATCACATCTGTACATTTTTTACAATTTGCTTTCTGTGACGTTGGGGTTGGCTTTTCATATTTTTAAACATTTCACTTCGTGAACACATTTGCACAATTTTGTACAATTTGCTTTCACCCCTGTAATGTTAGGGTTATAATAATCGTACATTTTTGAAAATTTCACTCCGTACGAATTTATACAAATTAGCCAACTCGTAAAATGCGTATGAATTTCTGGGTAGATTAGGCTGGTTCCATGTGCATTTTTTACGAGGTGGCTTATTTAAATTCATTTGTACGACCACATCTGTAAATTTTTGTTCAATTTGCTTTCGCCCCTGTAATGTTAGGGTTATGGGCTGGGGTTTTATTCATTTTTTATAATAATTGTATGTTTTTGCATACAATGTTTCACTTTGTACAAATTAGCCAACTGGTAAAATACAAACGTAATGAATTCCCGTGAGATTATACATGGTGTGTATAAATAAATGTTTATTTTTGAATGAACCGTTTACTTAACGTAATCTTTTCAAGTTAAGCAAAGCTTTGAGAGAGGCAAAGTAACATGTAGACGACAGTATGAACTCACTGTGATGGTAATTTTAAATCAATAAGTCAGCCAGTTAACTGGGCTGTAAGACAAATGCCCCTTCCCTTAGCCTTTCAAATAAAAGCACTGTGTAGGTTGCAAATCTCTTCTCGGGTCAGCCATGGAGTGTTCCCCATCTAATTGTTGGCGTAATTATTTATTGATGCATGTTTGTGTGGGAGCAGTGTAGAGCGAGTGTATGTGTGGGATGGTCGGTGGTTGTGATCAGACTCGCAGTGTGTGTTTGGGAGTGCGTGTTTGTGTGCGTTGTATTTGCCAGACTGTGTCTGCAGCTGTATTTGTTGTTTCCTGTGGTGGTGGGCAATGGGATGGATCTAGAGAGCATCACTCTTTTATAGTCATCATACAGGCCTAAAATCAACCACATACACAAGCTGGGAAAATCCAGTTATGATTTCCCTGTTGAACAGACTAGCTTAGTTTTACCCGGAATGCATTCTGTTCCTGGTTTAGTTCATTGGATGACCAAGGAACTCTTACTCGTCTACAAGGACCAGGAGCATCGTAATTTTGCCTGTGTTTCTGTTGCTCAATTGGCAGAGCATTGGGTTAGCAATGGGTTCAATTCCTAGGGTACACGTATACAGATCAAATGTATATCGAGTTTCCAAGTCCCTTGGAAAAAATCATCTGCCAAATGCATAAATGTAAGCATTCCTGGATCAAAATCCATGTTTTCATGCCAGTGTTGCCTTTGGTTTGTAAGGGACAATTTCTTTTCATTTTCTGTTGAGCTGTTTTGGACAATGCATGGTATAACGTTCACACAATGAAACCATAAAATTATATGGGTTGTCTCATTCATATCAACGAAGCAGATTTTAGCTTATTAATATTATGGCTCGGTTTTACATTTACATTTATGCATTTGGCATGCACTGCCATGCAAAGCAATTCAATATACAGTATACATTTTTTATGAGTATGTGTATTCCCTGGAATGAAACCCATGACTTTTGCATTGCTAGTACAAAAGCTGAGCTGTATGTTTTGGAAATTTAATGAACAAAGAATTTTAATGAACAATAATCCACAATAATCCACTCTTTTTTTAAGGTCATTAAAACTAAAAGCTTGGGGTTTGGACTAATGTACACCAGTGATGTGCAGGTTGATCCAAAATGAGCGGGTGCCTGCGGTCACCCACGGTTACAAGTCATCCAAAAATATATTTAATGATATTTGGGTCGGGTCGTTTGAAATAAAGATGCCAATTAACTATTTTAAACAATTACTACTTTTAAAAAATGAGGGCCAGGAAGTGGGTCGGGTACTATATATGTCACGATTCTCCAAATCCTCGATTTGATGACATTTTCGATTCTAAGGTCACGAATCGATTCGATTCTCGATTTGTATCTTTTAAAGACAAAAATGATAGGCCATTATTATTTATTGTTATTATTATTATAGTTTCACATTAACATTGCGTGCTTTACCTCGCATGGGGGTTTGTGGGCTTCACTTTACACGAGAGGGCTTGTTCCGCTGGATTGATGTTTTTAAAGGCACCTCTGAAAGGTTTATTTTCCCCCGCTTGGCAACCGACCGGACGTGACATGGGGGCGTGGCAGCATTGAGGTTGTGATTTAATTTTGATCGATTTCGATTTAAAATCGAAATCGTGACACCCTTTTGCGGTCCGAGTTGCGGCCGGGGTTAGTTGAAAACGTTGATCGGCGGGTTGTTTATACATTGACCCGTGCATCACTGATGTACACACCAAGAAATTACTTTCTAAGGGGCCAGTCACACCAAAAGCGCTTTAAATGCTTGCAAACGCAAGGCGCGACGCACTGCCTTTTTAAAAAAAGAGCAGTGCGACGCGGCTTTTCATATTGCTAAGCAACCACCGAGTCGGCTGTCTTGTCAATCAAATATGGAAGCGTGAGCGCTCTTTTGCTGTTAACTGTCATATTAGCAGAAACTTTAAAAAGAGGGCGCTTGCTCTGACCTTGTTTGAGGGTGAGCGGTGCACAAACACGCAGGAGACAGTGAGCGAGTGGAGTCTGGTTCTTCAAAGCAACTGTAAACTTCCCTCACCACAACGTAAGGCCCGCCTCTCCCCTCATTCGATTGGACAATGGAAAGACTCGAATGACGTTGAGTGCTTCTCCGCTCTCAGCGCTCCTTCAAAAACGCGTGTGCAGCAGGCGGCAAAAAACCGCAAGACGCTCGGTTCGCATAAACAGCGCGCAAATGCGCCCTGCCCATAGAATGTCATTCAAAAAAGGCGCCTGCAACTGCCATAAACGCTTTTGGTGTTACTGGCCCCTTACACTGCAAAAAATTATTTTCCTACTTAGTATTTTTGTCTTGTTTTCAGTTTTCAGTACAAATATCTAAAAATTCTTAAATCAAGATGTATTTTCTTGTTGAGCAAAATGACCTAGGAAAATAAGTCTAGTTTTTAGACAAAAAATATACAATTTAAGTGAATTTGTGCTTAAAGCAGAAAAATCTGCCAATGGAATAATAAATTGTTTCTTGAATTAAGTGTTAATGAAAATAAAAACATGTTTTATGATTTTTTTTATCCATTGGCCGATTTTTTTGCTTGTTTTAAGCACTAATTTACTTAAAGTTTATATTTTTGTCTAAAAACTAGAATTATTTTCCTATGTCATTTGGCTTATCAAGAAAAAGCATAATAATTTAAGAATTTTTAGATATTTTTTACTGAAAACAAGACAAAAATACTTAGTAAAATATTTCTTGAAAGTCATTGGCAGGTTTTTTTTGCTTGTTTTATTCACAAAATCACTTAAAGTTGATATTTTTGGTCTAAAAAGTACACTTATTTTCTTGAGTCATTTTGCTCATCAAGAAAAAGAATCAAAGTATCTTAATTTAAGAATTTTTAGATATTTATACTGAAAAAAAGACAAAAATACTAAGAATTTTTTTCTTGAAAATAATTTTTTGCCGTGTTGCAGTGTGGTAAGAAAAAAAACAAGAAAAATTAAATGAAAATTTGCTAACCCCATTGGAAGATTTATTTGCTTGTTTTAAGCACAAATTCACTTAAATTGTATATTTTTTGTCAAAAAATTTTCAGGTCATTTTGCTCATCAAGAAAATACAATTTTAAGATATTTGTGCTAACAACAAGACGAAATACTAAGTAAGAGTATTTTGTTGTGTATACTGCACTGCCGAAAATGATTTTCAAGAAAAAAATTGTTTTCAGTAAAAATATCTAAACATTCTTAAATTAAGATGCTTTTTATTGATGAGCAAAACGACCCAAGAAAATCAAATTTAAGTGATGTTGTGCATAAAACAAGCAAAAAATCTGAAGAAAAATTAGCTTATCCCATTGGCAGATTTTTTTGCTTGTTTTATGCACAAAATCACTTAAATTTGATATTTTTGGTCTAAAAACTAGACTTATTTTCTTGGGTCGTTTTGCTCATCTAAAAAAATTTTATTTAAGAATTTTTAGATATTTTTACTGAAAACGAGACAAAAATACTAAGAATTCTTTTCTTGAAAATCATTTTTTGCAGTGTATGTTATCCTGTCTATGAAATCCAGGCAAATGTCTCATAATCAAATTATTGTATGAGATTATCACAATCTCATTTTTATATCACAGACGGTTATATTACACACAGAATGTTTTTTACATTATGTAGGATGATTTTTGCAGAAAACAGTAAATCACAAATAATGAGTTAAGATGGGATTTCACAGGCAGGGTCACATATTTGCTTAACGAATCCTACAATCGACAAAAGATGTTGATCTAGAATTACATCATATTTGGCAAACCACAGTCGCTGTTTTTTAACAGGGTGATGGAAAAGCACAAACTCTCCATATGTGATACTTGTACCGGAAATGCTCTGCAAATGAACACTTACTAAATCACAATGAATTATGGACGGCCACTTTTGGTAAGCAAATTTCAGAGCATAACTAGCATGACCTGGAAAGAAACGTGGTGAACCACTTTTAAAAGGACAAAGCCATTTCTCATTCCTGACACCTCAGCTGAAGTTGGCGAGCCAATGGGAGCTTCGTAACACCCAGAAGAGGTCATGCTGGTTTTTAGGACGTTTTCCCCGTGGCTCGCTGTTGTCAAAAATGTTTCTAGCAGGCTCTATAGCTGGAGTTTATTTGTAATGAGAGGGTGTATGATTAGATGATGGTGCATTACTGGACGCTGAGGTCAGAGGTTCCAGGAAAACATAAAATGGATGCATAATGAGGCTTGGATGTCCCTTTTGGTGTTGTCACAACCTCGTAGCATTTTTAGGGGGTGGATCCGGTGCAGTAAAACAGAAATAATGTTACCCGCTAATGGAAACCAAACCAGCAGTTACAACTCCAAATGCCAAAATGACTGCGCTTTTTGTTCAAGTGAGTGGGAAGGACAGTTTACTTTATGACGGTGGAGTTTATGCACTCCAAAGGTTTTGATGATCGTAAGTTTGAATAGACAATGTTTGCGAGGCAAGTTCCATGTGTTTCTCGTTCGTTTAAAGCACCGATGTTGGTCCCGGGAGATATTTGGTGATAACCATGATACAGTACATTTAGCAAATGAGCCTGTAGATGCAATTTGGTATCGCTGATGTTTTCCATGACTCATACCAAACGATTGCTTGTTGTTTCAGTTTTCCCACCAAAGAAAATGCAGTTTATAAGCTCGATCTGGACCGTGAATGCATCTGCATTCATCATGGAAGGATATCTTCTATCCATTTTTACATTAACTTTCACGCACAGTAGGACCGGGCATAATAGGTTTTTCTTTTTTGATATATATTGACAATTTTAGTAAAACATCAGTAAATACATACATGTAACTCATCAATATCATAATTTCTGCATGTACACTGGCAGTAAAAAAAAAACTGGGGCGGTACCCTTTCACAATGCAAAAAATGTCTTTCTTACTTAGTATTTTTGTCATGTTTTCAGTACAAATATCTAAAAATTCTTAAATCAAGATGTATTTTCTTGATGAGCAAAATGACCTAAGAAAATAAGTCTAGTTTTTAGACAAATATATATATAAAATTTAAGTGAATTTGTGCTTAAAACAAGCAAAAATATTTGCATAAACATTTTTCTTAAACACTAAATTCAAAGAAAAATTTAAGAAAAATTTGCTTACCCCATTGGCAGATTTTTTTTGCTTGTATTATGCACAAAATCACTTAAATTTGATATCTTTAGTCTAAAAACTAGACTTATTTTCTTGGGTCGTTTTGCTCATCAAGAAAAAGCATCTTAATTTAAGATTTTTTAGATATACTGAAAACAAGACAAAAAAACTTTTCTTGAAAATCATTTTTTTGCAGTGTGTGGGGCAGTACCTTTTCAAAAGTACAGTTTACACTTCAAAAATTATTGTCAAGAAAAAAATCTTAGTATTTTTGTCTTGTTTTCAGTAAAAATATCTAAAAATTCTTAAATTAAGATGCTTTTTCTTGATGAGAAAAAAACGACCCAAGAAAATAAGTCTAGTTTTTAGACAAAAAGTATCAAATTTAAGTGATTTTGTGCATAAAACAAGCAAAAAAATCTGCCAATGGGGTAAGCGTTATTTTCGTTAATTTTTCTTGAATTACGTGTTTAAGAAAAAATTCACAATTTTTTGCTTACCCCATTGGCCTATTTTTTTGCTTGTTTTTTGGTCTAAAAACTAGACTTATTTTCTTAAGTCGTTTTGCTCTCTTGTTTTCAGTAGAAATATCTAAAATATCTTAAATCAAGATGTATTTGCTTGATGAACAAAATGACCTAAGAAAATAAGTCTAGTTGTAAGACAAAAATATACAATTTAAGTGAATGTCTGCTTAAAACAAATGAGGTGAGAAAAGATTTCTTGAATTAAGTATTTAAGGAAAAAAGTACACTTATTTTAAGATTTTTTCTCACCCCATTGGCAGATTTTTTTTTTTTGCTTTTTTTAAGCACAAATTCACTTTAATTGTATTTTTTTAATCTAAAAACATATTTAAAGACTTATTTTCTTGTCATTTTGCTCATCAAGAAAAAGCATCTTGATTTAAGAATGTTTAGGTATTTATACTGAAAACAAGAAAAAATACTAAGTAAGAAAGTCAATTTTGCAGTGTAGTACCTCGGAGGTACGTATTGGTACCAAATGTATACCTATCTGTCCCTAATGGTACATATTAGGACCTTTTTAAAGAGTACTACTGCCCCAGTGACAGGTGGTATACATATTTTGACCATTTTGTCTAACAGTGTACCATTTAGGCCTTTAGCAGAAACTTTTATTCAAAGCGACTTACAATAGTGAGGAAAAGAAAGTGGTTCCTCTAAAGAGGCAATAATATGAGAAGTGCTATACAAAGTTTAAACATTTTTTTAAATACATAGTACAGTAATAAACACCAATAATTTGGATAAATTGGCACTCTCATTTATTTATTTGAACTCTAATTTCAGCCCAAATTGTGGGCAGGTTAAAGCTACAAAAAATATAAATACAAACAATTGGATACTGGTATACAGCACATATAACTCGCATTAGGCAATATAAAAACATGCCAAACAATTTTGAGCTCGATCTGGGTTCTTGAGGACCTGGCTATTAAACCCTTTATAGTTTGTCATTTGGAGGCTTGTAGACACATCATGCTGAGTCTTGAAGTAGCATTTCCTGCCTCAATCGTGAACCGGGCGTCAAACGACAGACCCATATACTCGCAACGGTATGTTGTGCTTATGGCCTTGTTGTTGAGAAGGGTCTCAGCAGGAACTCCAATGGCTACCATAGAGCTGCTGAATGGAAGGTAATGAAATCGCTCGGTGCTTGCTCATGCACTCGAGTGCACACACAACAGAGTTATATCTCAGATCTCATTACGCGCTCGCCGTATGAGAATGCAGAGCTCCTGAACACACACAATCTTTCAGGAGGTAATGCAGTTTCGCAAGCGCTCCGCTCTGGGGAGAAGGGCCGCGTCTGAGCTGTAATTGGATTAGTGTTTATGGGATGCTTAATTTTAGATTATGTAGATTATAATCTGATGCTTTTGCTGGGACAACAATGTTAAAAGCCTCAGATCGGCTTCGTGGGTTTATAGATCAGACTGCTAAACACTATTGGATGTCTGATACACGCATTTATGACTTGGTACGTAATCCAGCATGTCATTATCAGGGAAATACCATTGAAAGGATACATAAAGCATTTTTACTGCACATTTATACTGTATTTAGGGTTTAGATGGGTTTAGTCTTCAAGTTGCGAATTTGTATTTATGGGATTTTTGGGGAGAATTTGTTTCGATACTATATTATACAATATAGGGGCAGTTTCCCGGACTGGTTTTATGGCACTTTTTCATTGCATAGTACCCCACGGTTTGGGTCAGCTTACTTTTGGGGGCTTTTCCACTGGGTTCAGTACGTAGTACTTAATACTTTTTTTAGTAGCACCTCGGTTGGAGTTCCAAAGTACCAAAACGTGACGCGAAAACGCTGTAGATCACTGATTGGTCTGAGTGGATCGTCACTACTAGCGTCATCGCTATAATGTAAAAGATTAGCTTTACCTTCATGCTATCTTTCGCTGTCGCGAGTAAACCTGTTCTCATCTGTGCTTTGCTGTAAGTTTCCAAACTCCCTTTTAGTGATGAAAAACATCCACAGGTTGAGAATCAGGAACACCATAAGAGTTTTTTCCATACTTGCTGTTTGTGGCGGCATATTCGCAACACGCACGTCCGCATATATGCTTAAATGCAACTTAAATTAGGCTTAGCGGAGCGTGTCGACCGTCGCTATGTGTGTTTGTACAGAAACTGTCATGTGATAAATGTGATTTATTTTTTATTTTTGTGGTGGTCACCTTTAAATTTGTGGCGGACTGAGAAATAAATACATAATTTATTGGAATGTACAACAACGCTTTTACTTGTATGATGTCACAGCAGTAGGCAGCGCAAATATAACGACACGCCTATAATCCCTCCCACTCCGAAGTGTCACTAAACTCGATGGAAAAGCTTACCAAGCCAAAGTGAGGTGAGCTGACCCAACCTGACCTGACCCAAACCAACCATGGGGTACTATGCAATGGGAAAGCGCCAGTAGATTAATTCAGGACTAGGCTTTAGTTAGGACATTTAAGTAGTTTTTACAAACATACCTTACATACCTTACTGGTGTGCATCTTGAAACAAAACATTAATGGATATGTTTTAAATTAAGACAGCTCAAATATGCATTTTATTCAGGGACTAGGATAAACCCAGGCCCCATAAAGACAAAAGATTGTTTGGGTAAGCGTGCCTTTCTCAACAGCATCAAATGGCAACATGATTTATAATATCTCATTTCATAATTTCATAAGGTTTTTACATTTTATAAACCCTCGAACATATACAATGATAATCCCACATATACAAGCTTTTACTTAAACGCGCTCACCCGTGTGTTTTTCAGCACATGTTCAGGTTCACTGGAATCTTAAGGGGAAGCGATCAGGCAGGAAGCGGGTCAGTAATGTTGAGAAATTGGCCCAAATTGCATTTCCTAGCCGGCACATTAGGAATCGAAACAGCTGCTTTCAATAGAAGCTTTTTGAACGCACTGACATATGTCAGCATGCCAAACGTATGTGTGATCTGCAGCACAGGGATGCAAATCATTCTGCCTCTACAGGTTGTTTCTCGTGAGGGGCGGTGCAGAGTTAGGGATGCGGTGCCAAATCCTTTGTTTCGTGGTTTTAATGTGAACCATATGAGGAGGGCTGTTCTCGGATCAGCACAGATTTGGGAATGTTGCCCAATATGTGCAGGTACAGTAAGGAGGACAAACGCTTAAGGCATATTTACTTCTTAATCAAGAAATAATGATGTTATTTTGTCATTAAGAAAAGTAATTGCTTTAGTACCTTTCTAGTACTTCCGTGATGCTTTCGCATCCGTTTGCAAACGTAAATGCTTCAGTATCATTATTGTGTAATTGTGTTTTTTTGGACCGCGCGACCAGAACAGTTTCTGAGAATTTCTCATTTTGTGTTCCATAGAAATGAAGTCATACAACAGGAGGTTAAGTTCAATGAGGACCGTTTGTAAACTTTTTTTTTAAAGAATCAGCATTTTGCCTGCAGAACTAGGTTTTAGAAACGAGAACTACAAAAGACAACAATAAAGTATTATTGTTGTAATCTTGAGTTATTTAGATTTTGGTTTTTCCCCTTTAAAGAAAATAAGAACTGATTAAAAAAACAACAACAGAAAATAGATGATGAGCGGTGAACTCGCTCATCATAAGGAAACTTTAGATTCATCCAAGTAACATTATTTCACATGATTTTAGGCATTGCCAATTTAAACATTTAAGCACAAGAAGACACAAAACAGATTTACTTACACACTGCAAAAAATGATTTTCAAGAAAAAAGATTCTTAGTATTTTCATCTTGTTTTCAGTAAAAATATCTAAAAATTCTTAAATTAAGATGCCAAGAAAATAAGTCCAGTTTTTAGACCAAAACTATCAATTTTAAGTGATTTTGTGCATAAAACAAGCAATTTTTTCTAGAATTTTTCTTGAATTTTGTGTTTAAGAAAAATGTTCCAAGATTTTTTTGCTTACCCCATTGGCAGATTTTTTTGCTTGTTTAAAGTTTCAATTTACTTGAAGTGTATATTTTTTGTCTATAAAGTAGACTTATTTTTTAGTTCATTTTGCTCATCAAGAAAAAGCATCCCAATTTAAGAATTTTTAGATATTTCTACTGAAAACAAGACAAAAATACTAAATAAGAAAGTCATTTTTTGCAATGCATGCTGTTTGAAAATGTTGCGTGTACTCCCACTCGAAGCGTGTGCCTGGCAAGCGTGCAAACGGCAAGTTTATTTTATCTTGCGCTTAAACGCACAGATTTAAGCATAACTATCTAAAATGCCATAATTATCCTCGTAAAAACATTAAATAAAAAAAAAGTGTTGGTCCCATTTTTTATCAGTTGTACTGGTAGACCGCTGAATGAAAAATTTGTTGGGCATAATATGTCACAGTTTACTTTATTTTGCTTTACCATAGCACATATATGGTCTCTGTCTCCCTCACTTTAAAAGAGCCCCTATAGGGCTTATTCGATCCACGTCATCAATGTTCGAGGCGGCCATATTGTTGACATAAAACTGTCAGTCTGTCAATTGACAAGCGAGGCAGCGTGGGTATTATGCATGGTATTATCGGTGTATTTTTTTTTTAAACCGCGCGATGGTGTGTGGTGTAATACACGGATGTTCTAACAACAGCAAAAAGAACCCCGGAATTAGTTTTTATGCGATACCGACTGTCAGAAAACATGAAAGGAGACAGAGGAGTTGAACCAGCTAAGGAGAGACTCCCAACAGCAAAGTCTGTCCCCATCATTTTACCCCAGGTAACGTTAGGGATATATGCATACAGCAAAGTCTGTCCCCATAATTTGATCACATATGGTTAGCTGTAAGCAGTGGCTGAAACTGCTCTTTCAAATAAGCTGCCATAAATTGAGACAGTTATTAAATTAGTATTAATAACTATATGAACATAGTAATAGGTCTGGCATTGATACTAGGTAGGGAATTAAGGGCCGTTGACATAGTTTTGAAAATCGTTTTATATTAAACAGAATAGCGGAGCTCACACCAAAACTATAACGATACAGATACAATGAACGACATCATTGGGATCACTTTCTGAGTGATTTTTCCCACCTGATTAAGGATAAACCATTGATAGCATTAAAATCTATTTGAACTTCAAGTGCACGGCCACTTAAAATGACAGTGAAGCTCATTGCTGAGCTCTATAACATTAGATTACCTCCAGTTGCTGTGAAAATTGACTATGTAATACTTTTTAATCTATTGCATTAACTAACTGTTATGCCAAAAGGTAAGAGATTACACAAACTATTAGATTCACTGTTTAGAGTTACGCGAAACGCAGCGTGTTGAGGACATCTGCAAAAGTTTTTATTACAAGCAATATTAAAGGCAAGTGATTTGCGCGAGTGCCGTGAGCAAATTAGCATAAACGTATTGTTTGGTGATGTGGACGATGATATAGTTATCGTTATAGTTATAATGTGAACGGCCCTTCAGTGCTTTTATGATGAATGCGGATACTGTATGAACGATATAGTTATAAATATCGGATAAGTTACGGCTGGCAATAAGGACGGATCTTTACTTAAGGCTATTGGGTCTATTTAATATTGTTCCACAATAATCAAGCTCGTCTTCTCTTAATACGCACGAGATGAAGCCATTAGGCTAATGCTCCCCTCGACTCAAATCTACGTGCGGCTAGGGGCAGGACAGATGTCATGTCAACAAGATGGCCGCGGCTAGCGACTTCCGGTGTTTGCGAATAAGCCCTATTTCATAGCTGAAAAACAACGTTATTTTGTGTTTTGGTATTTGGTAATAGGCCTGAAAACCTTTAACATCAGCCGGAAACGTGACGCTCCTTACCATGTTTAAAAGATTTGGTTGCTAACAGGAGTTAACTTATAGGCTGAGTCCGAAGCGGGAGGAATTATGATAATGTCGGTCTTGTCTACATCACCAATGCCAGGAAGTAAACTGTTGCCTACAATCCGTGTGTTTGTTGTAGTCCAAGAAAAGAGATTTACTTTGGGGTTTGTACCTTTTGCATATGGTTAACATGAACTAATACACACCTACATACCAAAGGAATTTTTAAATCGCGAATCGCACAATAGGTGCCCTTTAAGTGCTCACAGTGATTTATATACAGTACTGTATATACAGTAAGTTGACATCCATTTATTACTTAAGTTTACATGTATCCAAAGCGACTTACAGTGCATTCAAGGTATTTTTTTATCAGTATTTGTATTCCCCGGGAACCAAACCCATGACCTTGTTGCTAACACGATATACCAGTTGAGCTACAGAAGCACGCTAATATTTATCACATGCACTTTATTCAAGTTAGACCTCTGTGTGGAGTTAAGGAATGTGTTTGTGTGTGTGTTTGTGTGTGTGTGTGTGTGTGTGTGTGTGTTTGTGTGTGTGTGTGAGAGAGAGAGAGAGAGAGAAAGAGAGAGAGAGAGGAGCAAAGGAAGGAAAGTGTGTGTGTATTAGAGAGAGAAGAATGGAGAGTTGTGTGTCTATTCTGGTCCAGATGCCATAAGGCAGAGATCGGTTCATGGGCAGTCACATAATCAGGCCTGTATGCACTTGGAAATGTTATTGTGTTGTGTGACGCTGGTCTGAAGAATTTGTGTGTGTGAACAGGCAGTGTGGAGGGTGCGTGTTCAATGTCAGGTCAGTGGAGAGGGAATATAAACATCTGTCCCACAGCTTTAGCCTGCTGCTAGTTAAATGACACAAGCATGCACATAATGCATCAGCACGTGTGCGGCTCGGCCTTGCTTGTAATTTTGCACTCGCCCCTTCTAACTGCCTTGTTAAAATATACTGCACTTACGTGGACAAATCTGTCACCAGTTGCCAGTGTTTATAAGCTACTTAGTATTAGATCTAGGGATGCCTAACGATTATTTGCGACTAATCGTTTGAAGAATAAAAGTTTTTGTTTACATAATATATAGGTGTACTGTGTATAAGAATTATGTAGAAATACACACACACATGCATGTATATATTTAAGAAAGATTTTCATGTGTATCAGTGGTGGCTCGTGACTGCTCATCCGAGGGGCGCTTATTCAAAAAAAGTGTTCGGAGTGTCATGTGTTGCTTGCGTTTTCAAAATATGTGTTTGTTGCGTTATGTGAACGATGTGCATCACGTGTTTTGTCAAAATAAGTGCCTGCTGCACACGCATCAAAACCGTTTATGATAAAAGAGATGCTCACGTTCACAAAACACACGCGTCTGCAGCAGGACTTTTATTTTGACAAAACACGTGATGCACACAGGATCTCTCGATGCGCAGAACACATATTTTGAAATTACAAACCACACATTACGGTCTACATACATGTTGTGAAGAACTTCGCATCAAGCTCCCTCAAAAAAAGAAGTCACCGCCACTGATGTGTATATGCATGTTTATATTTATATATAATTTATATTATATAAAAAATATTTATTATTTAATTATATTTTTTACTTAAAATTGTACATGTATGGGTGTCTATATATATGAAGAGTTTCGTGCAAAACGAGATAAATCAATTTTTTAACATTTTTGTCAAAACATGTTTATTATTATGTTATCATGTTATTATTTTGTTTTATGGTGCTACGTAGCTGTATTTTTTAAGTTATGAAGGTTTAAATCAAAACAAACTAACTGCAGTTGCATTGAAATTAATTGGAATGCACAACCAAAAAACAAGATTTTTGAACAATAAAAAAAATGGTGGTTATCTCGTTTTGCAACGAAACTCTTCTGGCCCTTGCTGCATATATATACGTAATTATTAAACACAGTACACCCACATATAATGTCAACAAAAACTTTTACTCTTCAAACATATGGAAAAAAATATATTGATAAAAAAATTTTGTAAACGTATTCCGAAATGAATTTCACGAAATATGTATTTTTGGCCAAATTTGGTATATTTTAAAATATATATTTTAAAATATATTAGAAATATTTTTTGCCGTATGGGTGTTTCTCGATTTGTAGGGTTACATCAAATTACAGTTCCAGGACAGCACTTTAAAAGTTGAGGTCTTTCTTTAAGAGACTCCATTGACTATTCAAAGTACCTTCTCTTAACATAATGTATAACCTTTCCCTTAAATACCCTTTAAAGATCACCGTTTTGAGTGATATTTCAATCTTTAATACCCCAACATCCAAATTCGTCCCAGATCAGTGGTGCGCATTTCTGCTATGATTTCCGCTGATATTTTCCACTGCCTCCATGCGGTGAACACCTGCGCTCTCTCCACGACAGAGTCTCATGCAAGATGTTATAAAGCCAAACAATAAAGGACTCCTCTTTCATGGCCAGAGGAGTGGATGGAGAGAGAGCGAGATGGACTCAGACCAGGAGAGAGAATTCAGGGGTAATAAAAGGTGAACATGTAGACTGATATATCGCCTCATCCTTACAACCACGCCACAGGGTATAAGACCTGAATAACAGGACATTTTTAACACCACACACACACACTAAGGCATTGCAAGGGAACGTATAAGGCTATTACGGGTGTTTCTGTGATTAAAATGATTTTCGATTATATGTCTGCTTATTTAAACTGGTGTTTGTCATACTGGGCCCTTGCTGCATAGAGTTATACCGCAGATATTGGATATAACAAGATTGAGCACTGCTATTACTAGGAAAAGGAGACAATGCAATACGCAATATGGCCGCTCTGGTGCATAAAGTCCCGCCTTCCATTTAAAAGAACCAATCATAGATAAAGACAGAATATTTTCTGGGGGAGTGGCATTGTACAGAGTCGCATGAGGTGCTTGCCAACCTGTGCGCAAATCCAGTAGCATAAGTGACCTTGAAAATTTTGTTTTTTTATCTTAAAGGGATAGTTCACCCAAAAATGAAAAAAATGTCGTTCCAAACCCGTAAGACCTTTGTTCATCTTCAAAACACAGTTTAAGATGTTTACAGTTTCTGACCCTCCATTGAAAACCTATGTACGGTACACTGTCCATGTCCAGAAAGGTAATAAAAACATAATCAAAGTAGTCCACGTGACATCAGTGGGTCAGTTAGAATTTGTTGAAGCATCGAAAATACATTTTGGTCCAAAAATTACGACTTTATTCAGCATTGTCTTCTCTTCCGGGTCTGTATACCATACATATTTTCAATGGAGGGTCAGAAAGCTCTCAAAATAAATCTAAATCATCTTAAACTCTGTTTCGAAGATGAACGGAAGACATGAGGGTGAGTCATTAATGACATAATTTTCATTTTTGGGTGAACTATCCCTTTAAAGGCCGGGTGCATGATCTATGAAAGTCAATGTTGATATTTGAAATCACCTAAACAAACACGCCCCTACCCCAATAGAATCTGGACCTTCTTTTGATAGACCCGCCCCACATATACGCAACCCAGGCAACAATGTCAGTTAATAGACACGCACCTTACTGCTGATTGGCTACAAGTGTGTTTTGGTACTCGGCCTGACTCCCTTTTCCAAAGTTTTTTTCAAAAATCATGCTTAATTGTTGGTCAGAAATAATTTTGATGTTTGCATGTGATTTTTTAGATTCTGTCTTTAGATAGGATTTTAGTCTTGCATAACTGAGATGTTGCAAACATGGCCGTCTAGTGGCGTGACTTCTTTAAAGGAAAACACCACCGTTTTTCAATATCTTACCTCAATGTTCTTACCTCAACTTAGACATATTAATACATACCTATCTTTTCTCAATGCGTGCACTTATAATCTTTGTACAGCGCATCATGAATGTGTTAGCATTTAGCCTAGCACCATTCATTCCTTAGGATCCAAACAGGGATGAATTTAGAAGCCACCAAACACTTCCATGTTTCCCCTATTTAAAGACTGTTACATGAGTAGTTACACGAGTAAGTATGGTGGCACAAAATAAAACGTTTGTTTGGAGCCATAGGAATGAATGGGGCTAGGCTAAATGCTAACACATTTAAAAAGTGCTGTGCAAAGATTAAAAGTGCATGCATTGAAAAAAGACAGGTATGTATTAATTCATCTAAGTTGAGGTAAGAACATAGTAAAATGTTTCCATAATATGGAAAAACAGTGTTGTTTTCCTTTAAAGTGGCTTTGGTTACACATAGAGCTTACAGCCCAAATTAGGCCTTTCATGCTAATGTTGTAAGCCTAATGCTATCCTACCAGAATGTCTTTCCAAATATTTTATATCCTCATTTCTGCCAAAATCTTGTGTGATTTGGCATTTTTTGGATTTGCACAATAATAATTTGTTGTCTGCTTATTGCATAACTACAATCCTAAAAGGAGAGTTATGAAAACATGTGAGGGTTTTGCAGAACAATGGAAACTTATGACTCGCTAGCGCCCTGCTTCGCCGGACGTCACAGCGTAATCTTCAATTAAATGACGTATTCGTAAACGTACAAAAACTCCTGTTAAAGGACTTAGAATGAAGTGTCGGTCGATAGGAATGCTCAGAGCACTCAGGTTTATAAATAACACCATTATGTAAAGCTGAATGATGGATCATGACGATCACGCTAATATGACATGTATTTTTAGATAAGCCTCAGGTGCTGCTCTGATGTTCTCCTGTCTAATGCTGTTAATTCCAGAGAGAGGGTGCGAAAGACATGGAGCGCTTAAATCCTGGCTTGCTTTAGCGTTTTTTTATCATTAAGACCCAATTAGAGAGCTTCTACTGGCTGTTGGGAAGAAACAAAGGCCAAACGGCTGAGTCGCAGCATTTCATACCGTCACCCATCAAAACAGGAGGCTTGCCAAAACTGCACTCATCTCTCTCTCTTTCTCTGTTTCTCTCAGGTCGTGCAGCAAGGGATTTTGGCATGCCTCTCTTTATCTTCATTTATGTGTTTCACAATCTACAAACACATTTAGGACGAGCACACACATATACAGACACACAAATCAACACAAACACATTTGAGGACAAATATGCATGAGGGTGGCAGAAAAATTCATACTGTACTGTAAAGCGGGATTGTCATGATAGCGAATTTCAGCTGTTGATACCAATATTGTTAAAATTAAGATTATTCTAGTTAACAATGTAGATACATTTATAGTATTGACATGGACATTTTTCGGTCAAAGCACTTTTATGTAAAGCATTACTGCAGTCTCAGATAAAAGGTACAAGAAGGTACAAAAGTTTGGTACCTTTTCAAAATTTACACTTTTGTACCTAAAAGGTGCATATTAGTACCTCAAAGGTACACATTGGTACTTTAAAGGTATATACTGGTACCTCAAAGGTACCATAATGGTACATATTAGGACCTTCAATAGTACCTACTTTAGTACCTACTGTCCCATTGACAACTTTTGTAAAAAAAAATGTACCCGATAACTACCGGCTGCCTCTACATTATCCCGCTTATTACACGGCTACTTGCCACATAAGGAAAAAAACTGGACATGAATATGAATTTTAAACATTTTATTGGCATATTTGTTTTAAATTAACATTTTTATCCTTCCGCGAAACTTTGCACAGATGCATAAATGATCGTAATACCTTATTAAGATCCTCTGCTTCATACTTGTCTGTCTCCATTTTTTTCTCTTTTAAGTTAGCCAGTCTTTGAGAAGTTTTAATGCCCATTCTGTATTTCTTTGAGTGTTGGCTTCGTAGCTGTCATGCTCTATTTTGTCAAGTTCAGTCTCAGTACTGTAAGCTCTCTGTGTCTTGTCGTTGTTCGTTCTTCTATCCACTGTTTAAATGTTTTGTTTTTTCCGTACATGTTAAAATGAATGTCAAAATTTTCCATTCTTAATTGTGGTTGTCCAGTGTTTGTCACAAGATGGCGCCAAACAGTAATCTTTGTTGGCGCGCGGGGATTTAAAACATACAAGTAGTACCGGCTATGCGTTATTACTTTGGAGCGGTTATTATTTGAAAAGAACGAACCTGCAAATGTCTCAACTGACCAATCAAAATCAAGCATTCCAGAGAGCCGTGTAACAAGTCCTTTTAGAGTAGTCTATTTCTGATAACAAGGTAAATAAATGACTTCGTTCATATATCATATCTAACGCGTATCACCTATTACACCGAGTTAACCTTACTGTGTAAAATTAACGCATAGAGGGTTTTCACCTACGTCACGGTTCGGTCAGTTACCCGGATGCGTGACTTTGTTGAAGATACTCTGATGTAAACAACAGCATGGATCGCATGGTTAAAGTAGTATTAAAGACGTTGTCCTACTAATTTATAGAGCACGACCGATAAAGGATTTTGAAGGCTGAAACTGATACAAATGTTTGTTGGTTTTAAAATCCGATATTCCGATATATCGGCCGATATTTATTTTTCAGAAATGCGCAACAAAACATTAACAGATTTCCCTAACATTACTTATTTGTAGTTATTTATGAGTTTTAACTAAAATAATAAGATAATGCATTTTTAAAAGAAACTTGTTTCTGAAATAATTTTGTAGCGTAATAGTATGCACTTATATTGATATTACAATGCTGTTTGTAAAATACTTGGTACAAAATCTGATTCTTATCTAATTTCTTATCTAAATACTACTTTAATAGTACAAGATTTATACTTTTTTTGTAAAATTACTTCTATTAGTTATTCCTTAAGTGGCCTTATATTAACGATGTCCGGTTAAGAAATATTATTTGTGGGTTGGGAAGAACGAACACGAATGTCAACATTCTTGCCTTGGAAATCCTGGTTCAGTTTGGCCAACCACAAGTGCATTCTTTCCTCTTTTTTGCACTCTTCTCCTTGATTTGTTATTACTTTTGGCATTCTGTACTACTCCAAAAGTTTTTCCCAGTCCGACTAATTATTACAGCCCAAAACATGACAGTAATTGACCATTTCAGCAGCAAAAATGTGCGAGGTCCCTTCGGTTCAGTGGCATTGTTTGCGCTCACTATCTCTAATATGGCCGACTTCCGGATTGATGACGTGTCGTGAAAGGGGTCTATAATGTTCACTGCACCATTTCTTGAAAACTTGCCTGGCTGACAAACCTCTCCAAACAGTTTTGATCCATGCTCATCATCTCCACTCGCCTTTAGCCAACCAAAACATTTTATTTTCGACCAGTTGTTGTTGTTTCAGAGATCAGTTTAGACACTAGCCAGACCGATGAATAAATACAGACCAGAAGTCCACTTCGGCTCATGCACGCAACTACTGCAACGTGCTTGCGTCCGATGAAACAGTCTATAGATTTGTATACGCTTGGTACCAATATTTAATATGCAACGAATATGCACTCTTTAGGTGTACTTTTTGTACTGTCTCAGTTACAGCTTTAGTACCTTTATTGGGAGTCTACATTGCATTGGTAGGGCAAAGGTTGTAGGTTTGATTCCTAGTGAACATACAGTACTAATAAAAATAAATAAATGTTTACCTCGAATGCACTGTGAATTGGTCTGTATTAAAGTGTCTGCAAAATGCATAAAAGAAATGTAAATGTGGTATTGGCTCAACTAACATTTCTGTATGGCTAAAACAAAGCACTAAAGTCCAACCAATCAGAAACCGCAGAGGTTTCTATATATAGACGTCCCTCACCTCTCAGCACCTCACTTTCAGCTAGTGTCTATCCCACTTAAGGAGAGGAGGTACTCTGGGTTTTGGCTAGATTTTCGAGCTTGGAGCTTGTTCTCCTCTCAGACAGCATGCTAAATATGCTTCATTATCATGTTTGATTATATTTTAATGCAAACACGGTAAAATATATTGCAGTAGATTAAATCGAGGAACTAGGTGATGTTTTGCTTCATAGCTGCATCAGCACCACAATCCATTTTATAGACGTTTCATCAGGCGTACGCCCGTTGCCGCAGTTTCGCGTCTGGCCTAAAGTTAACTTCCGGTCTGTGCTTGTCCTCTGGAACAAATACCTTGTGGAAAATTCTAATGTTTTGGTTTCCAAAAGATGAGGGGAGACAGTGAGCATGAATCACCGCTGTGCAAGAATTTAAGGTTCTGTAGCTAACATTGTATACATTAATTTTACACAGTAACGTTAGCTCAGTGTAATTTAGTTATGGTTCAAACAAAGGTAATTTACTGGTCATTTATTTTGCATGTTATCAGAAATAATCTACTCTATATGGACTCTTTTGCTATTGATTCTTTGCGAAAGTCTACAAGAAGTTACGTTTGGTCCACAAATGCCGTTTGTTTATGTTGTTGTTGTTGAAACATCTATAAACCTCATTGTTATTTTAGGCCATTCACCTGTTTATGTTCTCTCAATAATGTCTCTCTGGATTAGGCCCGTTGTGTCCCTGAAATGCACTGCCAAATTAACCCTTTGAGACTTGTCTATGTCTATCACATCCTACTTCGTCAACCCTGCCTCCCTTATCGATTCCCAAGGCTATCATTTGGCGGATGGAGAGGAAGGCAGAAAAAGTGAGAGATGGAGTGATGGAAGAGACAGGTGGATCTTGCCCGCTGAGATATTGATCAGATTATGTAATGATAAGACACAAGGTTTACAGCTACTGACAAAACTGCATGTGGGGGTAAGTGGACATAAGCGTACCACTGGGCACATTTCGGTTTTCCTACTGATCCGTAAGGGTTCGCAGTTGGTCACGTGAAATCTAGACATGTGAGGTGGATGCTTAGTCATCAGGAAAGGAGAAATAACCACAGAATTATGACCAAAAGCTCCACATTTATTTGCACAAAGACTCCTTGTTTTAATTCCACTTTGAAGTTCGTTCTTTCGGGCAGATCTGGATTGAGAGGCATCTCCTCCTTGTCCGGCCTGTCACAGGCATTTTCAACCCCCTCGCATTCCGCGGATATCGAAGATGACTCAGAAGAAGCTGTGGTCGCACGGTGCCTGTCTTAAAAACTTGTTAACATGTCCGTGTCACTCAACACCCTGCTCTGAATCTAGACGATTGTGGGAGGAAGAGATGAGATTCCTTCTCGGGTCAGGACACCCTTCTCGGAGTCTCCTCCCTTCCCCTCCTACAGAAAACATTTAGATAAATTCCTCCCCTGTGTAGCCAGTCAACCTTGCACCCTCATTGACTCTCAATTGCCGACTACTTTTTTGCATCAGAATGAGGCTGTAATTTGAGTTAAACTAGACAAAGCAAAAAGAGGTGGAGAAAGGGGAGAACTTCTGATAGATACGCATCATTGCGGTCACTGGCCATGGGTGACTGGCCTGTTATTTCCGTAGTTCTGCAATGGGATGTAGAGTTGAATAGGAAGTGGGAGGAAGGCATCCAGCAGTGATCATCACGTTCATACTGTATGTGTTTTTGTTTATTATTGTAATGTTTCCCACATGCTAAATAAATGGACGTACTGGGAGCACTGCTGTTGTCCAGGTTGAATGCGTTGATTCTGTGAACACCATTAGCCAAAATCTGTCCCTACGACCTTGTCTTACCCAGCACTTTTTAAGCTTTGCAAGCGTAAGTGGCATTTCCAGCGTCATTGGTTGGCTTACATTAACCGTCATTACCAGCATCATTAACTCTGCCAACATAGATCATGTTAACTGAAAATATCACCGAGAACAGTCAACATTTGTTCCCTGAAGCACCCTGAGCAAAACCCGTACTTCAGTACAGGCCTACTGTAATTACAGTACTACATGCATATGAAGGTCTGCGCAACCCAGACGGTCTTTAACCTTAGGGTTGCTATTGCTCGGTTTGTGTTCCCGTACGTTTATCCAATCCCCTTCTGCCTTTTCTATTTCCAGACGCAAATCCCGACGTCCCCCGGGTGCAGGGAAGGGCAAACTCTCGTGTTGTAGGGCATAGCTTTGGTCTGCGATAGGCAAGCCTGAATATCCTTCCCGCTGCCTGGAACGGGTCATCCTTGGCAGCATTGTTGCCCCTTGCTGGGTGAAGGATGAGGGGCATCATTGGGTAGCAATGTGGGGCAGTTGGGGGTCATGGCCACTTTTGTCTCCACTAATGAGTCCGGTCTGTCGGCCAGGATGTCTCCTGGGACTTTGGGGTTGTTAGGGATTGTGCATGCGCAAGGGTTTGAATCTGTGTGCATGGCGGATGCATTTGCAGCATTTTCGTACTGTACAAAGAAAAATGCTGAGAGTGATTTTCCCTCAGGTCCTTTATATTTTCAGACCGTTCCTCTTGCAGCACAAGCTCAGGGACTTATCCTGCCATATATCTATACGAGTTTGGGCCTCGGGCTGATTCATTAGCACAGAAAACACAGAGTATGGCCTGTAATGACCCAGAGGAATATTGAGGAATGGATTGGTATTGCAGAAGATAAGGACGAGTGAAAATGCCACACCGCTGCGGCAAAACTCTCCCATTCACTAACTACTCGCAACTTTCTTATTGTTTTTCTTTCTCCGCAGCCTCTGCAGATAGACGATAACTTCTGCGGCCAGGACTTCAACCAACCTTTAGGGGGCACCACCACAATTGAGGGGATTCCTTTGTTTCTGGATAAAGATGACGGGATGACCTCCGTTGCGGCGTATAATTATCACGGGCACACCGTGGCTTTCACCGGCACCCGCAGCGGCAGGATGAAGAAGGTGAGTTGCATTCAACTTATCGAGTTTTTGCGGTTGCACCTTGTGTTTTCGAAGTTATATGTGGGTGTTTGTGAATGTTTTGAGGTGATGGTGGTGGTGTTTTTGTTGGACAGAGATACTGGTGCAGTTAAAGAGGGCTAAATTCAACACATTTTCTTTCTTTTTTTTTACTTTTTTCACATACAGCATTATGTACAGAGATGCTCATATGTTTTCAGTGGGAAAAGTAAACAATTTACATTAGAGGAAATATCATATGCTAAAAACACTGTGGCAATACCATGCTGGTTTCTGATTATACTGCATTACTTTTATGTAAACCATAGTATTAAAGGATTTTCCTGATAAAAAAGTACTTTGCATGTTAATGCTGTTTACATGGCCCTTTACAAGTTTTTCAAAGATATCAATATTATTGCAATGGTGCAATACATTTGATTTTGTTACCATAAAAATATTTCTGGAAAAATGCTGCTGTATTTTTGGAATACCATGGTATTCTTTAAAGTACCATTAAACACCATAGTAAATGAAATGTGGCTGATAGTCAGCATAATGGTATACATAGAAGTTCGGCTGCAAAGTTAGATTTGTTTTTTTGTTGTTGTAGGAAGTGTGGTATGCTGTTCACACACACTTCTACCTACCCTCATATATAATAGTGTTGAAGTATGCAGTAACCCTGTCTCAGTCCTTGTATATGACCCCTGCCTGATGTCTAAACCACATAGGTTGCATGGAGGGTGGTTAGGTGGGGGCGAGGGGAGATGAGCGGATGTCGGGTGTTATCTCAAGATCGGCATCACATTTCTCCTCCGCTATCCTCTTCCTGTAGTGGCCCTGATCCGGACAGCTCTGCCTGTGTCATTAGACAGAAATCAATGGCTCGTGTGCAAATAGAGTGTGTGTGTCTAGGTTCCTAATAAGGTGAACGCTAGTAGGTGTATGTACATATGTTGATGGCATAGTCCGACATGCATTGATGGAATGTAGAAGTGTGTCAGTTATTAAAGAGACGAACCGTGCATCTGATCATGCATACTACTGTACATACTGTACAAAGAAGAAACTTGTGCATTTAAGATCGTGTGTTCTCTAAGAATTGAACCCATCAGGGCTTTGCAAACTACATGCTGTACCAGTTGAGCTATAGGAAAATTTGCACAACTGTGGAACATACAATGCACTACACTACATACATTTTATGTTAACTGGTGCTGTAAGCGGGAGTCCTTAGTTTACTTTAGTGTTTTGCATGTAAACATTAATCTATCACGACAAACTATATATACGCAGTTGGAAATGTCCAAGAATGTAGTTTTCATATTTCAAAACCTTTAGCAAAAATAATAATGCAGTGACAGTAATTTATTAATTTGTGACAAGAGTATGCAGCAAACATTGACACCTAGTGGTCGTTGTTGGTAAAACCACTAAAAGTGTAAAACAAACCTAATTTTTTGTGGTAATTTTATGTATAAGATATACACTTTATTGCACTATTTTTATTTATTACTATAAATTTAGACTGCTATAACAAATTTGTATTTAATATTTTTACCTCCAGACACTTCTGCACTTCTGTGAATAGCATACTTTTTAGCGTTCAGAAAGTGATAAAGTTGGAGAAAAGTTTTTCTGTAGTTGGTAGAGCATTGTGTTAGCAGTGAAAAAGGTAATGGGTTCGATTCTCAGGGAACATGCATACTAATAAAAAGTCACTTTGGATAAAACCATCCGCCTAATTTTCTTTATAAAGTCTCCTGTCTCAGCTCATGCCAGCATCGTCTCTGGATGGAGCTTTAACCAAGCGGGTCTGCACCCTCGTGATGTGTACTGGGCGAAGCAGGCTTACTGGGGGCCCGTGTGCGCTTTGGTGCCGACAGCGTTGTTTTATTGCTATTCATTTAGTGCTAAAGTGCGGGTCTGGCCCTAATGAAATGTAAAGCTGTAGTCTATTGACGTGGGCTCATTGTAATTCCCCCGGTCTTCCAGTTGTGCTGCGAGGTCTTATTGATTCATCTGTATGAATATATAATCAAGGGCCTAAATCTTAGCGGCTGCAGACAGCTGGAAGAGTGGGTGTGGGTTTTAATGCAGTTTGTAAAGCAAAGACCTACGGCTGGCTGTTAAAGCGCATTGTGCCAGAGTGTTTTCTTTTTGAGTTGTAATGATGAAATAATGTTTCAGGTGGTCTTTATCTTAAATTTTCGCTTTCTTTCTATGTTATGTTTGATGCATCAGGAGGTGTCTTGTGTATGCTTTTACTAAAGATTAATCATGATTAATCGCATACAAAATAAAAGTGAGTTTTTGAATAATATATAATGTAGAATATCTAAAAATATAAATACACATGTAAATGTTTCTTAAATATGTACATGAATGTGTGTGTATTTATGTATGCATAATATATAATGCAAAAACTAAAATTTTTATGTGATTAATCGCAATTAACTGACAATTATTCACGATTAATTGACAGTTAATCACGGTTAATCTTTGCCCACCACTAGCATTTACCTTGTTTAATGTTAAGGTTGAATAACAGTCCTTATGATTGAAAAAATGTTCTTGTAACGTGATAGAAGAATTGTAATTGCAAGGTACAGTTACTTGTGGTCCAGTTGACTATTGATTGTATTGTCAGATGGCTCATTTATGAGGTACACAGCAGTCATCCCTAGTTTGTATTGAATGTGTATGTGTGAGAGGTGCATTATGGGTACTTCATTTATTATTCAGGTGGATTATGTAAAGTGAGTTTCTGAAATGCATGTATATGTTCATGAGATTTATTGAATGCCCCTGCTAAGACATACGGCCCCTGAGGGCCCGGCTCACTGGAGGTCAATGCCAGCCATTTGACGCAATCCACTATTGGGGTTCAAGGGTGTAAAAATCACCATGAAAAGCTTTTCGTGTTGTGCGCATACATATGCAGGCCTCCTTGACATCACCTGAACTCTCCATTTATTTTCCTCAACATGACCGGCACTAAATTGAGGATAACAGCTAATAAAGAAAGATACAAATGTGCGGCAGCCGAGACCATATGCTCGCAAGCTGTCTTCCGCTCTGGCCTTACATTTGAATCAGAGCTGCGTCATGCGTTCTGTATTTTTGATTCAGAAGTTGCTAAGTGTGTGCCAAAAACTCATCTTTTGAAGCTTTTAAACTAACTGTTATTACAAATCGATCATATGTAGTAACTCACATTAGGAAAGGTGCCCACTGTGCATAAAAGTACGGAAAACCAAAAATGTAAAATGTTGTAAATGTAAAATAATTTTAAATTTATAGAGTTCATTCAGTTATGGCAGTAAACATTTTTTATATATATATATATTGGCCATTTTTGTCTTTATTTGACAGTGACTAAGGAGAGGACAGGAAAGTACAGGGAGAAAAGAGTGGTATGGGATCGGCAAATGACCACGAGCCGGGAATCGAACTTGGGTCTCCGAAAGTGTGAAAACATTTATATTTTGATGTTTGAAGTAAAAAACATGTTTTTTATTACTTGTCACCATAATACATTTACTTTTATGAAAAAAAATCGTAACTATTTTACAAGGTGGCGATTTCGTATAAATTCGTATGATGTGAATCGCACAATATCGTACAATAATCAAGCCCCACCCCTAAACCCAATGTCACTGGGGTGAAAGCAGATCATACCAAAACGTACGAATGAGATTGCGCAAATTAGTCACCTCCATAAAATAGTTATGAAATTACTCAAAGTTTGATCAGGTTACACACATACATGCAACATATTCAATCGCATATGTGTCTTTGGCGCAATCCTCAGGCTTACACTAAAGTGGTGACTCCCAATTAAATTGCTTGTGAATAAGCAACGTTAGTCACATTTACATGAAGTCCGCCTCTCGGACATTGCAGATCAAATCCACAAGACCCCACCGTCCTCCAAAGTGGCGTGCAGGTCTGAGAAAAAAGCTCCTTTGGAGAAGCTAAATGCTGGCTGAGGGCTACAGGTCACTTATCATTTAGCGCGTTAGCGTGGTTAATTAGCATGTTAGCGCAGCCACACGTGTACCCCATCCGCCGCCGAAATGTCACTTTAATTAAGAAGCATGATCTGATTTGAGCTAATTTGCAGAGCGAATGGTAATTACAGATAACATTTGGAAGCAATGAGCAGGAGGGAAAGCTGGTTGGTGGTGGGGGGGCGGACGCGACAGGAAGTGATTTCTCCTCGTGGAAATTTTGCCTGATTGTGGACGATTAATGATTGACAACATCTTGTAATCCTCTTCAGGAACAACGGAAGCCATGATTGGTGGAGTGAGTAGGGTGCTTGCACCGACAAATAAAACGTATTTCAAAGATTTACTGAAGTGCCTTGAAACATGCAGCTTTGTTTGATGCACTCACGTCAATTTCGCTAAAAAAGGAAGTTAGGGTGGGGCATAATGAGTAGCTCCTCCCCTTTTGAATATGCAATAGTGTTTAGTTCACTTCATAGCCTGGAATCTGGGACTTTGAGGTGCAAAATTTCTAAGTGTGAATATTGTCAGTGTCTGACTCGTGTCTAGTTTATAGTTACCTGAGAGATTTTACTTCAGTAGCAATTCTCCCTTAAAAGGCAGCTGCCTATGTAGGCAGCAGACAGCAATGCAGTTCACTAGAGTTGTATCAAGAGCTTTCCTAGCTCTACATGGCCATTTTAGGTGCTGGCAGATGGCTCTGATTGAAAGCGCCTCTGGCTATGAAGCTCGTTGGACATCTGTGTGAGAAAAGCACACTTTAAACCAGGTGCTTGCAGGTTTTTTCCAAAGTCCTGACTTTGCTCAGAAGTGCCCTTGAGAAGCACTTAACCTGGGAGTCCGGGGGGAAAATCCGTACCAACGAACGAGGCTAAAATTAGTCTGAAATTGATGGGGATTGTACACGGACCCGCTCGTGCTATCGCAAACTGTAGTGAAAATAGCAAACGGCAATAAGCGACAGGCACGGAGGACTAATAAATAGCCTGTGCTTGCATTAACAATTTTCGAGAGAAGTTTACGGCGTTGCGTTTTATGTGGCTTTGTGTCTTTGTAAACAGGAGGATGGTAATGCTCGGTTTTCTCACATTTTCTGCCTCATTTGTTTAATGGCGTTATGAGGTGGCTTGTGTTGCTTTGACAGCTGCGCATCGAGCAGACATGACTCCATCCTGCAGCAATGGACACTGTCAAATGGATGATAGTTGTGCTCTCTGGACAGAGCGTCTGTGTCCGAAAGTTACCAGATGCCAGTAGGGGATGTGACCGGCTACATTCCTGCGATGCTGCTTGCCAGCTTTCACTACAGCTGCGTCCAGGGCAACTAATGCCAGGGAAGGACAGCTGCCCGCATCTTCCGCCACCCATGACGTCATTCTGTTGTCCAACAGACAACTGCAGACACGCCTCCGTCCTCCACCCGCCGCGAAGGGCCAAAGCAGCTGCACGTTTTCTTTCCCCTCACTGCCGCCATCTGTCCATTCGTCACGACAGACGAGGCGCTCTCTGACTGCGGTCAGTCACACGCGTTAACACCGAACCCTTGATCCCCAGAGTGTGGCCCAGTCCACTTGCCACGCTTGTAGGGGCTGTGTAGCAGTACAGCAGGCCGTATGGCTCAGTACACTCGGTGTACACGTGGACTAACAGCACGCCAGGACTCGTGCTGAGTGCCCATCAGTCACGCTGTGAGTCCAGAACACTTCATAATGGACAGGTAATGGATGACAGGGTAGGGGCGGAGTTTGTGTATCTTTTCAAATGTTTTAAATTAGTTTTAAAAACTGGTAAACTTTTAAATCTATACATTTGGTAATCTTCACAAATACTGTAATATATTGTATTCAAGTAATATATATTGTTTTCTAATTGCTATTACATTTTCCTTAATTTGCCAAATTTTATTATTTTTGAATTTTTCATTTTGCAAATAGTAACTTTCCTGATTAATTTACTAATAAACAAAAATGTATAACTTGTAATGCACTGTAAGTCGCTTTGGTTAAAAGCGTCTGCCAAATGCATAAATATAAATATATATAATATAATTTCAATAGATTCACAGACGTAATAATAATTAGTTTGTTTGTTAGTTAGTTAGAAACATCATAGGGTTATATACTGTAGGTACGAGCTTATATAGTGTAGTGGCCAAAAGTGAGGTTCAGCAGGTTCAGATGAAAAATGAACATCTTCGCTCTTTATTCAAATATTTTATTTTAAAAATGATGTATGCATGTTGCATTGGTGTGTTTGGAGTATAAACTGAAACTCAGATTTAAGACGAATTTAAGGATGTTTGGCAAAAATGACACACAACATATGTGCAAAGTTTATAAGCACATAGTCCGGAACAAGAACTACGAAATAACACAAAAGGATATTAATAACAGATAAAATTGTTGTTAATGTATACTTTATAACCTGTAAACATTTTGTTTTCTATGCATTTTGCGTACTCTGATTGTATACTCATTTTTGTATACTCATATTGGGTTGACTTTTTGCAAAATTGATTTGTCAAATAAATACAAATTTTAGTGTTTTGTCCATTTTGTACTATACACTTCATATTTTAATGATGTAATCTTATCTGAGGGCACATTATTGTACCAATATACTTCTATTTCTATTGATATATTCTTATACTACGTAACTTCAGCTACAACTATTTATTTATAAACACATAAAGGAGTGAAAATATATGAAAATATGTTCATTTTCTAGCTTCTCTAGAGTTAAACATTAGATATTTACCGTTTTGGAATCCATTCAGCCGATCTCTGTGTCTGGCGCTACCACTTTTAGCATAGCTTAGCATAATCCATTGAATCTGATTAGACCATTTAGCATTGCGCTCAAAAATAACTAAAGAGTTTTGATATTTTTCCTATCTACAACTTGATGGAAAATTCAAAGTTGCGATTTTCAAGGCAGATATGGCTAGGAACTATACTCTCATTCTGGCTTAATAATCAAGGACTTTGCTGCCGTGGCATGGCTGCAGGAGGCGCAGTGATATTGCGCAGTGCCCGAAAGTAGTCCCCTGCTATTGAAAGATACTAAGGGGAAACTCGTTGGTCATTTTTGAGTGCGATGCTAATGGTCTAATCAGATTCAATGGATTGTGCTAAGCTATGCTAAAAGTGGTAGCACCAGACCCGAAGATCAGCTTGAATGGATTCCAAAACGGTAAAAATCAAATGTTTAACCCTAGCGTAGCTGGAAAATGAGCATATTTAAAAAAAAAAGTGGAGTGTCCCTTTAAGTGTTACCAGTAAGGGTATTTAAAAACTGCATTTGCCATTTCTATTGAAAAATCAACATTAGCACAATAGCACTGCAGACTTTGTGTTCTTATTCCGGAAAGTTTGGTTAGCTTGGATCACTGAATGACTATGAACCTCAGTTCTTGGCGTTCCGGCTGCCAAAGCCTCTGTCAGCAGGGCAGCTCTCCCTTGGGATCGGTTGTTGTGGAAACTGAGTGTGTCATGCATCTAATCTGCATATGTGGGGTGTCTGCCATCTTTTAGTCGCTCTCTCAGCGTTTATGAAAGCACCTCACGCAAGCGTCCTTCCAGCCCTCCAGAATTCTAATGGGCTCTGCTGTTTGTTACGTTTCATGATCAGAAGCGATACGTTTGGCCCCTTTGGGACCTCCTTTCAAGTGCCGTCTCGGTGATGAGATGCGGTAGGAAAGTTCTTCCGTGGAACTTTGAAGATAATGACTTCTTAATGCTGACAGACCCATATTTTCTCCACAGACATAATGCGAGTGTTTACGGTAGAGTAGTTTCAGTTTGGCTTAGCTAGTCACCTTATAGTGACCTGTCTTTTAAGTGTGTTCACCTAGTGTATCATACCCTTGCTTTTAAGGTTGACTGTAGTGAAAATTAAGATTTTAATGTTTATATGTTTATGCATTAGGACAAACTTAAAAACACTGTTTGCATCTGAGTCTGAGCTGTTGTGATTGAGTGGAGGCGGAGACTAATTTGCATATGCATATCTCTACGTATACTAACTGAAGCATGGATGTGAAGTTACATTAAAGCAATTTTAAAAATAAATATTAAATATTTCTTTGGCAAAAAATATCAACAACTTACATTTCTTAAAATAAAATCAACAACTTACATTTTGTGTGCGAATGCCACTTCTGCTTTCTTCTCTAGCCCATACACTGCAAAAAATGATTTTCAATAAAAAAAATCCTTAGTATTTTTGTCTTGTTTTTAGTAAAAATATCTAAAAATACTTAAATTAAGATGCTTTTCTTGACGACCCAAGAAAATAAGTGTAGTTTTTAGACCAAAAAATATCAAATTTAACTGATTTTGTGCATAAAACAAGCAAAAAAATTTGCCAATGGTTTAAGTAAATTTTTCTTGAATTTTTCTTGAATTTAGTGTTTTTGAATTTTTTTGCTTACCCCATTGGCAGATTTTTTTTGCTTGTTTTATGCACAAAATCACTTAAATTTTATATTTTTGGTCTGAAAACTAGACTTATTTTTTTGGTTCGTTTTGCTCAGAAAAAGCATCTTAATCTAAGAAATTTTAGATATTTTTACTGAAAACAAGACAAAAATACTAAGATTGTTTTTCTTGAAAATCGTTTTTTTGCAGTGAATGAATGATGAGAAAATCATTGAGTTTAACATTTTCTGTAAACCATCCCCAGATCCACTTCACATTTGGTTGGTTTGATCTTTCCAACGTCTATATACCAAAAATTCCATATTTTAACCTAGACATGCAAGGTCAGGAATTTTCCACAAATTTTTTTATGAGGTTCTCTTTTGTCCTGAATTTCGAGATGCTTTGAATTAAGTTTTATCATATCAAAGATCTCGGTCTCTTCTGACCTCGCTGGCTTGGTTTCTCTTGAAGCCCTTGAGATAGTAATCATTGTGCTGGAAAGGAAGGGGGTCCATTTTGGCCTAAGACCCACTATTGGGGGCTTCAGCACTCCCCTTACATAGTGATTATCAAGTATGCATCAAGTCCCTCGAGAGACCCTGCAATCAGGCCGGAGAGACCCTTTTACACAAACCCACACACACTCGCACACGCACATACACACCTGCTGCCTGGACTGATATGCATGCTGAATAGCCACTCGCAATCATGAATTAGCAGCTCTCTGTGTAAGAGCGAGCCTTTCCATTTGAGTTTGAAAGTCAGTGGGGTGAAGAGGCTCGCACGCTCACACTTCACACATTTAGATTCGACAGAATTGTAAGCCTGTCATAAAAGGAAGCCTGGGGAGATTGAGGCCACATCTGTAAGACTTTCATTTGAATTTTCCTCTGCTGACTGATTTAAAATTCCCTCTGAACGCTGAAAGAAAGTGCAACAGAGAAAAGAGCAGCAGAACGGTGAAGATTTGAGGGAAGCGGACAAAAGATGACAGAAGAACAGAGAGAGAGAGATGGAGAGAGAGAGAGAGAGAAAACATGGATAGCTCCATCTGTAGCCCCTCCCCTTGCCAAGATTCATTACATCTTCATTGGTGCCAGATTACCGTGCATGATACCAGGATGTTTCTTTCGGTTCCTGAATGGTTTCGACCAAAGACTCCTCCCTCTACACAATACCCTGTCTTTCTCCGGGCTTTCGGCTCATTGTTGGGAACAATCTCGGCTGTAGAAAGCTGACTTGAGTGTAATCTCCCTGTGTGCAGCGCAGCCGCCCGGGCCCTTTCATGGTCAGGCCTCCCCGTAATTAAAGTATACGGACTTGGCCCGCTTCCTGACAGGGCTGTGTATCTCTGTGTATTTGTGTGTACTGCTCAACCACGTTATCCCCCACCATCCTCCCCTTCATCTCTGTTCTCCTCTTTCTTTCCCTCTCATGTGGGCCACCCTGATCTTTCATGGCAGGCTGCGGTGTGTTTGTATGACTAGCTCGCTGGCTCCAGGCCCTGGAGGAAGCGTGGCTGGGGCCCACATTGCTCGTCCGTGGTGTTGTATGTGTGTGCGGGAGGGGTTAGTAGGGGATGAGGAGGTGGGCTCTGTTTTGGGAGGTTCTCATTGGCTGGGAAAGAGACAAAGGTTCTCCCGCCTCCTTCAAAATGTTGGAACCACTGCAGACAGTAATGGTGTGGGTTTGGTGAGGGTTTTCCCTCCCTACCGCATACAGTCATAACTTGCAATTTAACAACTCCACTCGTGGTCGCAGAAAAAAAACACCCTAACCCCAACGTCACAGGGGTCAAGGCAAATCGTACAAAAATGGGCATACAAATTAATCAGCCACCTCATGAAAAAACTGCCATGAGGTAGCTTGATCTACAGAGTACATACCATGGTATCTCATGTTACCCCTAAACATTTTGTCATAAAAAGTGACAAAATATGTACCTCAGCTGGCACTGGGGTGGCACCCTTTAAAAAGTATGGCTGTTCACCTAAAGAGATCATATTGGTACCTTAAAGGGATAGTTCACCCAAAAATGAAAATAATGTCATTAATGACTAACCCAAGTGGTGTAGTGGTGCCTGGAGAAGTGGGTATACTCTTAAGTTATGCCCCCATTTTTTAGAAGTGGGTATACCCCATGCTATCAAATAAAGAAGTGGGTATACTCCGTATAACTGAGTATACCCTGCACTACACCACTGACTAACCCTCATGTCATTCCAAACTCGTAAGACCTCCGTTCATCTTCAGAACTCAGTTTAAGATGTTTTATATTTGCTTGCTGACCCTTCAATGAAAATCTATGTACGGTATACTGTCCATGTCCAGAAAGGTAATAAAAACATCATCAAAGTAGTCCATGTGACATCAGTGGGTCAGTAAGAATGTGTTGAAGCATCGGAAATACATTTTGGTCCAAAAATAACAAAAATTACGACTTTATTCAGCATTGTCTTCTCTTCCGGTTCTGTTGTGAACCGCGTGCACGAGACTAAAGTCACATGACTGCAGTGACGCGGCTGACGTGTTATCTGGTGCACCCCAGCTGTTTTTTGTGTGCGCCCGAGCTTCGTTTACAGTTTAAGGGGGAAATGCACAAGGTAAGTAAAAAAAAACGTCGCAAACACGTCAGAGGATAACACGTCAGCGGCGTCACTGCAGTCTCGTGTACGCGGTTCACAACAGAAGCGGAAGAGAAGACATTGCCGAATAAAGTCGTAATTTTTGTTCTTTTTGGACCAAAATGTATTTTCGATGCTTTAGCACATTCTGGCCGACCCACTGATGTCACATGGACTACTATGATGATGTTTTATTACCTTTCTGGACATGGAAAGTATACCGTATGTAGATTTTCAATGAAGGGTCCGCAAGCTCTCGGACTAAATCTAAAACATCATAAACCGTGTTCTGAAGATAAACGGAGGTCTTACGAGTTTGGAACGACATGAGGGTGAGTCATTAATAACGTAATTTTCATATTTGGGTGAGCTATCCCTTCAAAGCGGGTGCTCAATCCTGCTCCTGGCGATCAACCTGAACTCTGCAGGATAGTCAATCGCCAGTAGTACCCTTAAAGGTACATATTGGTACCAAATGTATACATATGTGCACTTAATTGTACATATTAGGACCTTTCAAAAGGGTACTGCCCCAATGGCAGCTGGGATACATAGTTTGACCATTTTTTTCTGACAGTGTAGTTGCATTTATACTGAGGTTAGGCGTTGGTTAAGGTCTGTCTGTGGACCGTATAGCTTTTAGAAAATAAAAAGGCCCTAGTCTGTTTTGGAGACCATCTGAGCAGAGCAATATCACACAAGGTTCCTTTGTGCTCTAAAATGAGCAAGGTCAAAAGCAGGCCAAAGATGACGTGTATGTGTCTTAGAGACCATGTGAAATGATTATATCCAACACTGTTAACTGTAAACGCCCTTCTTTCGCTCTCTTCATGGACTCTCTAGCCGATCCGGGTTCAACTCTCATTTTCTTCTCCAACGTGATCATAAACAACATCCCCCGTCTTCATTCCAATCACATAGACTCATGCAGTTTTCCCCATTAATCAACCCTTCAGGGTTTGGTGGGGGGGTATCGCATTTGGATCTGAAACGCTTTCGTTCAATTCCAACACAGATTAGAGCGCATTCATCACAACAAAGTGAATATTGTGAGCATTTGAGTTCTGCTCGTCTCAGATGACAAAGTTATGCGGCGACCACCATACACACAATTATGCAGACGCGCGTGACCGAGTGCGATTAAATGTCAGCTTTACGTAACCTCATGCCATTGGGTTAATCACTTTAGTTTATTTCCAAACCCTGTGTGAGTTCTAGACTGTGGTCGGATGTTTTAAGAGGTGTGTGATACTCTTCATGTGTTGACTTTCTGAACCCTATGGCCGTGGCCCTGGGACCATACATTTTACTAGCAGGTGTGTTCGAACCCACAACCTTTGCACTGCTAATCTAAAGATCTGCCAGGGATACCTTGTTACTGTATGTTAATCATGTCGGATTGTTCTCACCTGTCAATCCCACTTCCTCTTTGGAATGCCGAATTGTTCGCTGTGCACCCAGGGAGTCATCTAGCATTCGCTTTCCTTTGATGAAAACAGCACACAAGGGTTAATCCAACAGATTAAAGCAGATTTCCTTGCACTGGAAATGAATTGATGAACAGTTTGAGCTCAGATACATTTGAAAAGAGGGATTAAATGCCTTGCTTAAACACTCGGAGATACATTGGGAGGTTAATTGTTTCCTGATAGCATATTTATCCCTCCATTTGTTAGCAGTTTGAACAATCGGGATGAATCGCTAAACGACTCTCAGTGCTGTGCTCTTCATTTTTAGTTTTTTTTAGATAAAGATTGGAGTTATTGACCGCTGGGTCTATTGTGCCAGTATTGAATTTGACTTGCTAATTCATGCCACTTAGTCCAACAAATAAACAGTTTTGGATGAGTTAAGCTTTAGCTATCCAAAGGGCACAACATGACGATCTGACTCTGTCTGAAATGATATTCTTGATGGCGTGAGACCTGAGCACCACATAGATGTTTTTGTAACTCAATTGGTAGAGCATTGCAAGGCTCCTGGGTTCGATCCCATGAGAAATTTATTTATTAGATGTTAATGGCTTACGTTTCTTTCCTGTCAAAGAAAACCACCACAGATTTATCCATGCCAACAAAGTATTATTTTGTTTTTGTTTGTTTGTTGATCACGAAGTACAAAGTAGATGAGGTAAACTAGGATCCTGTGTGTATTCAATGCACCGGCATTGTTGTTTACAATGCATGGAATGATGCGCTGTGATTTTTTGAGCGGATTTATTGCATTCTGAAGAAAAGGAGGAGTGGGTTTTGGGAAAAAATGGAGAAAAGATGATAGCGATATTGGATTTTGCGTAAATTTAAGAATTTACTTTTAAATACTGACCTGATACAATACTGATTTTGGCGGTAACTCATAAAAAATGCGTTTATCGCGTTTTGGAACCAAACTCTTCTAATACCTTGCTTGCATACTTTAAACATAAGCATTTATTCAATCTTGATGAAGCATATATATTGTCACCGATATAAACATAAATGATGTAAGCTTTCTTCTTTGATCTGACTGATTCGTGTTGTTGCTTGCGGACCGTTAAAGATCTCAACACACACACATATCTCCCAGAAATCCCGTATAATTCAACCAGAGGAAGACTTCGAAATCTGCTGAAGTGTTTCCAGAAAGTGTTCCATATGCATCAGACATTCAGCCAACGGTCTGTGGGCGTGACGTCCGAGGCTGAGACTACCTTTTTCCTGACAGCACTGGAAGTCGCTTTGGATAAAATGCGTAATGTAAATAGAGGTGTGGATTTCACAGCGTGCCGCTACTCAACATTAAATCAGCAAAGTGTTTGAGATAGGATCTTCTAGTGTCACGTTCAAAAACTACCTCAACGTCTGACAGCTGCCGTTTGAGTAACTTACTATCTGTTTTCTTCCAACCCATTGTTCACATGCTCAGGTTCTTTTGTCCTGTACTTGATACTGTTTTTTCTGATTCTCTCTCTCTCTCTCACTTCATTATGGGCGCTAATTTATTTGGCTTTATTGACCTCTGCGCTGTGTCCTCTCCTCTTAGACACAGAGGGTGGAGAAAAATGACAAGAACAAAATGGCCTGAATGTAGAGCCTAGAAATACGACTCAAATCTCTTCCTAAGTCTGTCTCACAAATCAAAATTCATGTTTTGATTCTGTGCCAAAAAAATGAACCAGAAAGAAAACAAAGAAAGCTGTGTCACTAGCTCTTGTTTTTGGCTTGTCTACATAGCAAACAGTCTTTACCATGCTTTGAAATTTTCTAGTTAAAATAACTACACATTCTTAAACCTAGATATGTTGGGCAACAAAATGACAAAAGAAACAGTATAAAGACTTGTTTTCAGGGAAATTTGATACAATTTAGTGATGTTTTTGCATAAAACATTAAAATTTATTTAAGAATATGATAAATAAATTAATCAGTATTTTGCTCTGCCCGGGTAAAAAATAATATTTTCATGTTTCAAGTAAAGCTAACTAGATTTTGTTAGATTCATCTGAAAATGTCTGTACTTTAAAATGAGACAAACGTATAAGGATAGAATTGGTAACATTTTACAATGAGGTTGTATTTGTTAGTTAATGCATTAGTTAACTTGAACTAACAATGAAACATACTTCTACATCATTTATTAATCTTAGTTCATGTTATTTTGTGCATTTACTAATACTTTTTTTTTTAAGTTGATGCTAAATAAATTAACATGAACAATTGGTTTGGTACCCTTACCCTAACCCTACACTACAAAAAAATGATTAGTATGAAAGTATTTTTGTCTTGTTTTCAGCAAAAATATCTAAAAGTTCTTAAATTAAGATGCTTTTTCTTGATGAGCAAAACGACTCAAGAAAATAAGTCTAGTTTTTACACCAAAAATATCAAATTTAAGTGATTTTGTGCATAAAACAAGCAAAAAAATCTGCCAATGGGGTAAGCAAAAAATCTTGAACATTCTTAAACGCCAAATTCAAGGAAAATTGGCTTACCCCATTGGTAGATTTTTTGCTTGTTTTATGCACAAAATCACTTAAATTTGATAATTTTGGTCTAAAAACTAGACTTATTTTCTTGGGTCGTTTTGCTCATCAAGAAAAAGCATCTTAATATAAGAATTTTTAGATATTTTTACTGAAAACTTCTAAGAATTTTTTTTCTTGAAAATTGAAATTTTTTGAATACTTTCTTACTTATTTTTTAGTAGAATTATCTAAAAAATCTTAAATCAAGATGATTTTTCTTGATGAGCAAAATGACCTAAGAAAATAAGTCTAGTTTATAGACAAAATGTATACAATTTAAGTAAATTTAAACTTAAAACAAGCAAAAATCTAAAAATAAGTTTTCTTTTTTCTTAAACACTTCATTTAAGCAAATTTTTTTTTTACTAAATTGTAAAGCGTTACCAAAAATAATACATTTTTTTTTAAATATTGAAAATTTTTGCTTCTAATTAAGAGATGTGCAGTAAAATTAATGATGTGGGCACCCCAAATTTTTTTCTCCGCCAAGGCCATCTGTGGCTGCACTGCGTGCCACAACTTTCGAAGCTGGCTTAGGTCAATAAACCAGCATCTAACTGCCGCATCTTCACCTTTCCAGGTCTTGGCTGTATGACCTTTCTCTCCTTGTCCATCTTCCACTTAGCACTTCTGTCCATCTCCAGCAAAGCAGTAAGACATTAGACAACATACACAGACTGACAGGGGCAAAGGTTGCTTCTGGATGAGTTGGCAAAAAAGTCCTGACAGAATGACAGCGGATGTCTCCGCAGCAGGTGCCTGTCACCTTTTGGTCTGCTTTGGTGGATCCTGCCAGGACCTGTGGCTCCTCCACCTTCCCTATCCCTCACCTCCCTAATTGAGACCCCAGCGGTCTCCTGGCTCGCCCTCGTCTGCCAGCCTTTCTGCCCTGCAAGACAGACATGCATCCCAAATGTGTCTAACAGCGCTCATACTGATGGCTTTATTAGTTTCCCAGCCAAATCCTGTAAGATCTCCAAAATGAATGCCAAGAGTCGTGCATCATTGCAGCGTAGGGACGCCCAAGCAAACAAACAGTAGCAGTAGCGATCATACCGGATGTCAGAAATGAATTCAAAGCATGGATTTGGATTTTAGGGTCAACGCAATAGGACCGTTGTTAGGAATGGTGAATATTATTTGTATCTCATGTTAAACACTATGTTTGATGAACTAAGATGTTAGCTTAAACGGGTTTACTTCCCTATAAAACCCACAGGCTTCCTGTGCATGGCCTCTTTGTTTAACCTCTTAATTGGATCAAGTCCTAGCTGACAGGAAAGCTTATTCAATGCAGACTGACGTTAAACCCCTCTGTGTTTCCCAGGCCTGGCATCAACTGTGAGGATGCCACAACCAGTCAGATCACCCACTGCATCTTTTCAACACCTCACTCTCACTCCTCTCACTTCTCATCACATTAGGATCATCTCACCATCCTTCACTGTCCGTTTATATGCTAACAACTGTCATGATTTAAGCACCAACCTCACCTTAATCCAATTGAGAACTTGTGGGGTGATATCAAAAATGCTGTTTCTGAAGCAAAACCAAGAAATGTGAATGAATTGTGGAATGTTGTTAAAGAATCATGGAGTGGAATAACAGCTGAGAGGTGCCACAAGTTGGTTGACTCAATGCCACACAGATGTCAAGCAGTTTTAAAAAACTGTGGTCATACAACTAAATATTAGTTTAGTGATTCACAGGATTGCTAAATCCCAGAAAAAAAAAAGTTTGTACAAAATAGTTTTGAGTTTGTACAGTCAAAGGTAGACACTGCTATTTTTTTGAACACACCCCTTTCAACTAATTGCCCAATTGCACAGCCTTAAGAGCGTGCATATCATGAATGCTGGGTCTCATTTGTTTTCTGAGAATCTACTGAACCTACTGGTAACTTGTTTGCCACGTAGCAATAAAAAAATATACTAAAAACCTTGATTATTCTGGTTAGTCACATTGTACTGCTATTATTTTGAACAATACTGTATGTATATATATATTTTTTTTATAAAAATAAAATTTTATATAAAAATTCTGGTTTATTTTTAGTCAAAAAGGGACAAAACCAACCCGCTGGGTTATATTCTGGATAGTTTTAACCCAAATGCCGGGTTGTTTTAACCCATTGTTGGGTTAAATATAAACATTTTCTGGGTTAATTTAACCCAACACTGCATTTTTAGAACATGGGTCTTCGACAGGGCATTTGTGGGGATATTATTGTCCTCTGAATATTGTTTGAATTCAAAATTATTATAATTTTTTTTAAATTAGGCATTCAACCAAAATGCATGAATAGGCTAATAATAGAAATGATAAAAAATGATTAAAATTAAGGTTTTCATATAAAATAATATAAAGCTTAATTAAAATAAAGGTTCCCCCATTAAAATCTATTCAGTAAATTTAAAATATTATTGTCAAGTATGTATCTGTGTACACAAAAAATGTAAATTCTAATATCTACACTGCAAAAAAAAAGACTTTCTTTCTTAGTATTTTTGCCTTGTTTTCAGTACAAAAATCTAAACATTTTGCAAAATTACCTAAGAAAATTAGTCCAGTTTTTATCAAAGAATATACAATTAAAGTGAATTTGTGCTAAAACAAGCAAAAAAATAAAAAATACATTTTGTCTTGAATTTTTCTTAAATTATGTCTAAAAAAATGTTTCTTACCCCATTGACAGATTTTTTTTGTACACTGCAAAAAATGATTTTCAAGAAAAAAATCTTAGTATTTTTGTAAGGTTTTCAGTAAAAATGTCTAAATATTCTTAAAATGATGTTTTTTTTTTGATGAGCAAAACGAACCAAGAAAATAAGTCTAGTTCTTAGACCAAAAATATCAAATTTAAGTTAATTTTTTTGTGATTTTATTTTTTTAAGTTACATTTTGTGCATAAAACAAGCAAAAAAATCAGCCAATGGGGTAAGCAAATTTTTCTTGATTTTTTTTTCTTGAATTTTGTGTTTAAGAAAATGTTTAAGATTTTTTTTGCTTACCCCATTGGCAGATTTTTTTTGCTTGTTTTATGCACAAAATCACTTAAGTTTTATATTTTTGGTCTAAAAACTAGACTTATTTTCTTTTTGCTCATAAAGAAAATGCATCTTAATTTAAGATTTTTTGATATTTTTACTGAAAACAAGACAAAAATACTAAGAATTATTTTTCTTGAAAATCATTTTTTGCAGTGTACTGAAAACAAGATGAAAATACCAAGTAAGAATATCATTTTTTGCAGTGTATGTACTACACATGCATGGGCCGGTTACCGGTTTAAGGTATATCGAGGTTTTAAACAGTTGTTTCAAAACCACTAACATTTTCTGTAATACAGTTTGCAACGTATAAGCTGGGTTTAAACTAAATTTATTTAATCATTATGCCATGTAATTTACATTTAATATATATTACAAAAATATTTTTTGAAAAAAAAATTATAATTTAAAGACTTTATTTTCACCCAGCATACATGTTGTATGTTGCTTAAAATAAAATGTATTGTGTCCAGTTAAAAAGTTGTTGTTTGTATACGTCTGAAAATAACACATTTTAGTGTGGCAATGGCAAAACCGCAATTCTGTGAAACCGTGGTATTTTTGCCGCCAAAATCTCATACAGGCCCATGTCTAAACATAACCATCAAAACAAAGCATGTAAAACCATAATTTGATTAAATACATGTACTGGGGGGTCCCTGCTCCTCCTCTCTATCCATTAAGGGGTCCTTGGCCTGGAAAAGGTTATAGACCTCTGTTTTAGATTAAATCACATTATGATCATCTTACCGTCCTTCACTGTCTGTTTATAGGATCTGTTCAAAATTGTATTTGGCTGGCTTGTATCAAGATCTGTTCCTCATTTGGTCACGTGCTACCTGATGCAGCTTTTTATATAGTTTGGGATAAATTATATACAGTAACTATCCTGTCCTGTAACTATCCCAAAATTGTCAGTTATCGATGAGAGTGGGGCAGCATCTACATTATGTAAATAAAACAGCTTTACTAGGCCACTGTAATAGTTTTAAAATGTGTGAAATGAGTTATTGCACCTTTACCGTAAAGCTCCTTATGATCTGACAGGTGCCAACAGTGGAAATTAACCTTGGATCTTTAAAGGATGCTTTGGCTTGTTTGCTGTAATGCTAATCGCTGTTCCCAGTTACCATTAATAGACGTTCCTGGCCAGTTCTGCTATAACTGTATTTTCTCGGCTCTGCTCTTTTATTTCCCACTATTTGTATATAGTTTATATGCATCGGTACAAAAATTTGATGCCGATACTGATATTCGGTTCTGCTTTTTTTAGTCTCTTTTTCTGTCTGTCTGTCCATGTCATCTAATGTGTGATCTGATACTGTCTGATATATCTGAATTGCTGTCTGTTTCTCTTTCTCCATGTCTGTAATTCTGTATGTACAGTGCATTTTTCTTTGTTATTATACCCAGTGACAGATGCATTGACAGCATAATTCCTCCGAGTTGAGTTTGGACTGAAGTTGGTTGTTGGCTTGTGTGTTTAGCGCGCGCGCACATACTCTTTGTACACACCCTGCGGTATGCCCCTAAGGTACAGATTCCTCATCTCAGTTTTACTCTATGCCGAAAAGCTGTCAGGAGAGCGAAATGAAAAGACGTGAAAAGATCAAATTATCGTCTGCTATTAATTATAGCGAGCAGACAGGCACAATAAAAGTGATAAATGTCTCTTTATCTTCATCTTAGCGCCACGGAAATAGAAGCAGTGTGTTAGCGTCTCCATTGTGTTCTTTGGGAAACATGTTTAGTGCTCCGAGTAAATGAACAGGGTTTATCGGATTAGGCATCGCTCCGATGTAAATACTGTGATTTTATTTTTCACTCATTTTTTAAACATGATTACTGTTTACAATGCTGACAAATCATTTGCAGCACACTGCGACTGTGTGTATTTGCATAATGTTGTGTTGATTGAATGCCACCAGCGAAGGCATTCTCTTTGTCTGGACCATTCTGTAAGTTTGATACTTTTTGCTTCATTCTTTTAATTGGGTTGTCTGACCGCTAGGTTCATCTGATAATCTAGGTTCATCTGTCCCTCTCTCTTATGTCGGATCGATCTGTCTGTCGGTCTGTCCGCTTCATCGGGTACTGTCTGATCTGTTTGTTTGTCTCTCATTCTGTCTCATTTAATGTCCAATATGTCTGTCTCATTCAGTAACGTCTAATCTGATCTGTCTATCTCATCAAATCTGATGTTTCTGTCTCATTGGTAACTTCTGATCTGTCTGTCTGTTTGTCTCATCAAATCTGGTGTGTCTGTCTCATTTGGTAACGTCTGATCTGATCTTTCTATCTCATTTAGTAACGTCTAATCTGATCTGTCTGTCTGTCTCATTTGGTAACGTCTGATCTGTCAGTCTCATTTAGTAACGTCTGATCTGTCTGTCTGTCTTATCTCATTTAGTAACGGCTGATCTGTCGGTCTCATCTGGTAACATCTGATCTGTCTGTCTGTCTTATCAAATCTGGTGTGTCTGTCTCATTTGGTAACGTCTCTGATCTGATCTGTTTGTCTCATTTAGTAACGTCTGATCTGTCGTTCTCATTTAGTAACGTCTAATCTAATCTGTCTGTCTCATTTAGTAACATCTGATCTGTCTGTCTCATTTAGTAACATCTGATCTGTCTGTCTCATTTAGTTACATCTGATCTGTCTGTCTCATTTAGTAACATCTGATCTGTCTGTCTGTCTTATCAAATCTGGTGTGTCTGTCTCATTTGGTAACATCTCTGATCTGATCTGTTTGTCTCATTTAGTAACGTCTGATCTGTCTGTCTCATTTAGTAACATCTGATCTGTCTGTCTCATTTGGTAACGTCTGATCTGTCTGTCTGTCTTATCAAATTTGGTGTGTCTGTCTCATTTGGTAACGTCTCTGATCTGATCTGTTTGTCTCATTTAGTAACGTCTGATCTGTCGTTCTCATTTAGTAACGTCTAATCTAATCTAATCTGTCTGTCTCATTTAGTAACGTCTGATCTGTCTGTCTCATTTGGTAACTTCTGATCTGTCTGTCTGTCTTATCAAATCTGGTGTGTCTGTCTCATTTGGTAACGTCTGATCTGATCTGTTTGTCTCATTTAGTAACGTCTAATCTGATTTGTCTGTCTCATTTAGTAACGTCTGATCTGTTGGTCTCATTTAGTAACGTCTGATCTGTCTGACTCATTTGGTAACATCTGATCTGTCTGTCTGTCTTATTATATCTGATCTGTCTGTCTCATTTGGTAACGTCTGATCTGATCTGTCTGTCTCATTTGGTAACGTCTGATCTGATCTGTTTGTCTCATTTAGTAACGTCTGATCTGATTTGTCTGTCTCATTTAGTAACGTCTGATCTGTTGGTCTCATTTAGTAACGTCTGATCTGTCTGACTCATTTGGTAACATCTGATCTGATCTGTCTGTCTGTCTGTCTGTCTTATTAAATCTGATCTGTCTGTCTTATTTGGTAACGTCTGATCTGATCTGTCTGTCTCATTTAGTAACGTCTGATCTGATCTGTCTGTTTCATTTAGTAACATCTGATCTGTCTGTCTCATTTGGTAACGTCTGATCTGTCTGTCTGTCTTATCAAATCTGGTGTGTCTGTCTCATTTGGTAACGTCTCTGATCTGATCTGTTTGTCTCATTTAGTAACGTCTAATCTGATTTGTCTGTCTCATTTAGTAACGTCTGATCTGTTGGTCTCATTTAGTAACGTCTGATCTGTCTGACTCATTTGGTAACATCTGATCTGTCTGTCTGTCTTATTATATCTGATCTGTCTGTCTCATTTGGTAACGTCTGATCTGATCTGTCTGTCTCATTTGGTAACGTCTGATCTGATCTGTTTGTCTCATTTAGTAACGTCTGATCTGATTTGTCTGTCTCATTTAGTAACGTCTGATCTGTTGGTCTCATTTAGTAACGTCTGATCTGTCTGACTCATTTGGTAACATCTGATCTGATCTGTCTGTCTGTCTGTCTGTCTTATTAAATCTGATCTGTCTGTCTTATTTGGTAACGTCTGATCTGATCTGTCTGTCTCATTTAGTAACGTCTGATCTGATCTGTCTGTTTCATTTAGTAACATCTGATCTGTCTGTCTCATTTGGTAACGTCTGATCTGTCTGTCTGTCTTATCAAATCTGGTGTGTCTGTCTCATTTGGTAACGTCTCTGATCTGATCTGTTTGTCTCATTTAGTAACGTCTGATCTGTCGTTCTCATTTAGTAACGTCTAATCTAATCTAATCTGTCTGTCTCATTTAGTAACGTCTGATCTGTCTGTCTCATTTGGTAACTTCTGATCTGTCTGTCTGTCTTATCAAATCTGGTGTGTCTGTCTCATTTGGTAACGTCTGATCTGATCTGTTTGTCTCATTTAGTAACGTCTAATCTGATTTGTCTGTCTCATTTAGTAACGTCTGATCTGTTGGTCTCATTTAGTAACGTCTGATCTGTCTGACTCATTTGGTAACATCTGATCTGTCTGTCTGTCTTATTATATCTGATCTGTCTGTCTCATTTGGTAACGTCTGATCTGATCTGTTTGTCTCATTTAGTAACGTCTGATCTGATTTGTCTGTCTCATTTAGTAACGTCTGATCTGTTGGTCTCATTTAGTAACGTCTGATCTGTCTGACTCATTTGGTAACATCTGATCTGTCTGTCTGTCTTATTATATCTGATCTGTCTGTCTCATTTGGTAACGTCTGATCTGATCTGTTTGTCTCATTTAGTAACGTCTGATCTGATTTGTCTGTCTCATTTAGTAACGTCTGATCTGTCTGACTCATTTGGTAACATCTGATCTGTCTGTCTGTCTGTCTGTCTGTCTTATTTAATCTGATCTGTCTGTCTTATTTGGTAACGTCTGATCTGATCTGTTTGTCTCATTAAGTAATGTCTGATCTAATCTGTCTGTCTCATTTAGTAACGTCTGATCTGTGGGTCTCATTAAGTAACATCTAATCTGATCTGTCTGTCTCATTTGATCATTTCTGATCTGTCTGTCTGTCCTGTTTGTCTGTCTCATCAAATCTAGTGTGTCTGTCTCATTTGGTAACGTCTGATCTGATCTGTCTGTCTCATTTGGTAACGTCTGATCTGATCTGTCTGTATCATTTAGTTACGTCTGATCTGATCTGTCTGTCTCATTTAGTAACGTCTGATCTGATCTGTCTGTTTCATTTAGTAACGTCTGATCTGATCTGTCTGTCTCATTAATTATGTCTAATCTGATCTGTATGTCTCATTTGGTAACTGCTGATCTGTCTTTCTGTCCTGTTTGTCTGTCTCATTTGGTAACGTCTGATCTGATCTGATCTATCTCATTTAGTAACGTCTGATCTGTCGGCCTCATTTAGTAACGTCTGATCTGATCTGTCTGTCTCATTTAGTAACGTCTGATCTATCTGTCTCATTTAGTAACATCTGATCTGATCTGATCTGTCTCATTTGGTAGAGTTTGATCTGATCTGTCTGTATCATTTGTTAACGTCTGTTCTGTTTGTATGTCTCATCTAATTTCTGATTTGTCTGTCTCTTCTTGTAATGTCTGATTTGTTTGTCTGTCCTTCTGTCTGTCTCATTTATTATCTGATGTGTCTGTCTGTCTAATCTAATATCTGGTCTGTCTATCTGTCTTATCTGGTAACGTCTCGTCTGTCTTGTCTTACATGTGGTTTGTCTGTCTGTCTCATCTGAAATCTAATTTGTTGTCTTTTTTGCTAATGTCTGATTATATACATCTCTTTCTTTGTCCCATTCAATGTCTGATCTGTATATCTGTCCGTGTAATATAATAAAGTCGTATGTACATGTATGTCTGTTTCATCTAATGTCTGATCTGTCTGTCTAGTTTTGTGTTTATGTACATTACAGTATGTATCTCCCTGTCTATGTCATCTGATGTCTGATCCGTCTTTCTTTCTTACCTAAATGTACAGTACACATCTCTCTATTTAATTATGTACTCGCAGCAGATATTACAGTCTGATATATGGACCTTAATGTTCTCATTTAGAGAGAGAGAGAGGTAGAGAGAGATACACACAAGTGTGTTGTGGTCAGAGCAGGTGGTGATTTTAAGCTTTAAGACTCATACAGACTAAAAGCTTATTTACCTGCATGATTAGCCGCCCTTTTCTTTCTCCTCCATTATCGAGCAGAATGTAACAGCGGTGCTGTGAAACGCTACTGTGGTTTCTCTCAGGTAGTTTCTCTTTACGAGCCATTCCACCGATGTATCGACCCGCACGATAACGATTTTCTTTGTCCTCAAAGAGCATCTTTCTTCTGTGCCAAGATCAGTCGCTGGACCCCGAGGCTCTTTTAATAGTGGCTGGAGGAAAATGGGACGTCTCACGAAACCATCTCGCAGGTGGAGATCCGTTTGTTCAGCCAAGCTCCATAAAACATAAAGACAGACCTGACTGCTTGCTTTATGTGTTGTGTAGTAGAAAGTGCGTGTGTGTTAGTGGGTTTGCACCTGATTTAAACACTTCCTTATTTGCAGTGATTGTGTTCCAGCACATGCATAAAATGTTGTAGGCTTGTTTGAGTAGACTTATTTAAGTCGTCTTACTACAGTAGGCTTATTGGAGTATGCTTATTTAAGTAGACTTTTCTCAAGTGAGTGGATTAGACAATGACCAGCATAGAAAATGAATAGTTTGTTTGCTGTGTGATGGAAGAATCTGGGCAATAGTAAAATGTAATGTTCTGAGCATATTACAGTCTTATTCGTACTTCAAAACCTTATTAGATTAGCCATCGTTTTAGTTTACATGTTTTGACAAAGATTTTTCAAGTCTGAACTTTGCAGACTGCTGTGCAGTGTATACACCTACATATATTTCCAATATGTGTGATACTCCTTTCATCTTTTCTTAAAAGTAGTTAAAGAGAGTAATATGTTCACTGCACATCTGATTTGTCCTCACCCACGTAAACACACACAGACATTCCTCTCTGAGTTCCTACACTCACTAAGGCCGGCGATCCGCCGAGGGTCAAGATCCCAGCGCTGTCTGACTGAGTCACAAGTATGTTACTGTTGCTTCACTAGATGATGCAAAGGTGGGAAACCCATATACACACTTGTAAACACAATCGCACATACTCGCGCAACAGCGGGCCGGAGGGTTTTATTCCCCCGAGCTTTTCAGGCTGTCGGATTACGTTAATCACATACCTCAGTCCTCTAGTACGACCCAGTCAAAAACTTGCATACGAGTTTGGTTTTCTCTCAGCAGACCTGATACAGATCTCATATTCTCTTTGCTAAGGTTTGTTTGTGGTTCTCCCGGTGGTTCACATGGTGCTCGCACCGGCCCTCATCGCATTAGCAGTACATCCAATGTGAACTGCTAATGCGTTTCCATTCATTTGAGGAAAAGGAAAAGTTGAATGTTACAAACTCACACAATACTATAAACAGGAATTCTGAAGATGTCCACCATGGGAGGGCAAACAGATGACCAGTTCTCTTTTTTTGCTGACGGTGCGTAATCCCTCGTGCATCTCCTCAGCGCCCATATCGTTATTGCGATCTGCCGTTCGATTTAAACAGGCCGCTGAGTATTTCCTCCCCTCCCTGGACGGTGTGGATTTCAAATGAAAGGAGAATTGACCTTGACAGAAGAGAAAGGAAAGGAAAATGATATTTATGTCTACAGTGTGCTGAGCAGGGCAAGGATTGGTGGAGGATGGATAGGCAGGTTAGTTTTCATCTCTTTTGCAGACGCTCGGAGGAGATCGATCACATTTGGGCTCTGTTCGCTCGCTGGTGATGTATGGCCTGTGTTTGTGACATAATGCGAATGTCCCATACTTGGTGCTGATGTCATTCAGTGCCCAGCCCTTAATGTCTTGGCGGGTCCTCAATCGCTGATGTCATGTGGCCTCATGTCTTCATAACGTCACTTTAAAACTACCTTAATAGCAGGAATTTTACGTGCGATGCCCATTAGTGATCTCAGCAGTCTCTTTTGATTCTTTTTGAATCTTCTCTTTCCTCTCCTCTTCAGTGTATCCATGCCCATTTCCATGCTAATAACCCTTTATAGCTGAGCCGGCCAATACTGAGTGCCAGTGAAATGCAGTGATTTAATGGCGTGGGTCTTTAGGTGGATTTTGTGCCTTGGGTGTGATTATACTTAGCGTTGGGCGTTTGGCTGCACTTTGAGTTTTTGCCCAATTGACCTACAGCATGCTAGTGGCCTATTGTTCAGTTATTTTTGCCATCCGAGGCTCGTAATTATGGCACGTCTCTGAAGGGAAGTCCAATATGGCCTTGAATGACACAAGACTTGGCTTTAGTTCAGCCTGCACCTTTCTCAGGTTATATAACCGCCCTTGAGACTCGCATGCGTCACGCGTGCACATTCTGAAATTGATGGGAAGTGCGTTACGTGAGTGGCTTTCAAATGATTCGGCAGACCAGCTGTTCATCATGTTCTGTATCAACTGATCCTCTTTATCAGTGTTTGATCTGATTGGCTATGGATTTCATGCATTGTCACACCAGTGAATAAAAAGTTATTGGGTAACCTGTTTCTTCATTAGTTAAAGTGCACCTATTTTATTTCTAAAAACAATGTTATTTTGTGTATTTGGGTGGTTTATGGTTAAAAACACATTATTTTCCATACACCGTACATTTTTGTAGCTCTAGATATCCTGCCTTCCTCAAACACTTTGATTTTGTACAAAACTCATCAATCTGAAAAGCTTTGTGTCCCTGATTGGCCAGCTAATCTGTACGTTGTGATTAGCCAAATATTTCTGACGTCAGCAGGAAATGTGACACTCCTTACCATGTTTAAAAGACTTGCTCACAATGCAATGCTGACAGGAGTTAACGTACAGGCTGTGAGTCCAAAGCGGGAGGAATTATAATAATGTCGGTCTTGTCCACGTCAATAGGCCCAGGAAGTAAACGGTTGCCTACAATCTGTGTGTTTGTTGTAGTCCAAGAAAAGAGATTTATGTTGGGGACGAAAGCTCGCATCATCGTTTACTTTGGGGTTTGTACCTTTTGCATATTGTTAACAAGTACAAATACACACTCACACACCAAAGGAAATGTAAAATCGTGAATTGGACCATTGGTGCTCTTTAATATCATTTGAGGATGGATGCAGTGCACCAATGACTGTTTGCCGATTTGCTTTGTTTACGCTCTTAAAAATGAAGGTGCTAAATGATGTCATTGATAACCCATTTTTGACTGTATGGTTAACATTCCCAGAACCTTTTTGTTCCACTAAAGGTTTTAATAGTGGATGCAGCATTCCAAGGAAGGAATACATCAAGGCACGTCCAAATCCACCGTTTGGTTTACTTCCTGTCTCCTGAGATACCTTCATCATCCCACAATTCTAGGCATGGGTGTGTGCACTGGGGGAATGTGATTGGTCAAGCCTGGTCAGGTGCAAAAAATAAAATGGCGGCCAAGAAAGCGGCTGGAGCACACATTTTTGTGTAAATAAATAGTTTTACTTTTTACACATTTTGATTGCATTTCTAGCGATAAATTATTATTGTAGTTTTCAAATATGTGATTAGTTATCACAAAGGCACTTCCTGTTTATAGTTTAAACAGAATTATGTTACGTTGCATTTGAAGGCTGTCCAACTGCGTTTTGCAGGACTGCCTTCATTCCGCCAAAGTCATTGCCTCATGAGGTAGCGAGGCAACAAGTCAGCTTCATAAGCTTTCGGACGCAGCCAATGTAAATTTATTACAAAATAACAAAACAATAACAAATATCTTGAGTTTTTTTGATGTTTTAGTCCGTGTTTTGTCCTATTTTGAATGTCATCTTGAGGCAACCTTGGAAATCTGTTGAGGCCCCCCTGTGGACCCCGGTTCCCTGGTTGAGAAACACAGATTTAAAGTCAGCATGAAACTGAAGTAGTGGTTGTCTTTTTTTAATATCGTGATGTATATCTGAGTGAAACGGCTTTTAAAATAAATAAAAAAATGTAGGGCGGGACTTGAGTTCATCTATTAAAAACTGATTGGATGGTTGGAAGTTGGACCATTTCGCAAACTGCTATTCGTTGTGATCTTTTCCCTGGCAGAAACAAGTTCCCGATAGACCCGCCCCTGTGCCATTTCTTGTGACAGGAAATTAAGAGAGATTGTTTTGAGGAGGGGAGGAGGTTAACGTTTTTTTTATTATTAAAAATTATTATGCGTTTTAAAAAAGTAATGACGTGCACAAATAAGTCACTACAATAAAAATAAAAATAAAAACACTACAATATTGCATACACAAAAAAATCATGGTGCCTTTAAAGGGATAGTTCACTTTAAAATGAAAATGTTGTCATCATTTACTCATCCTGTATGAATTTCTTTTTTTTTTGATGAACACAAAAGAAGATATTTTGAGAAATTATGGTAAACACACAGCAGATAGTGACCTTTGACCTCCATAGTAGGAAAAAATATTTTGTTAGTATTGTGATAAATGATAAAGAAAATATTTTGATAAATGATGGTAAGCACACAGTTGATGGTACCCATGAAATTCCATCATATTTTTATTCCTACTATGGAAGTCAATGGTCACTATCTGCTGTGTGTTTACCCTCATTTCTCAAAATATCTTCTTTTGTGTTCATCAGAAAAAAGGTTTCATACAGGTTTAGAACAACATGAGGATGAGGAAATAATGAGAGAATTTTCATATTAAGGTAAACTATCCCTTTAAGAACCTTTGATTGGATGAACCTTTGAAGGTAAAGGTTCCTTATGGAACCATTCAGCCAAAAATGTTTATTTTATGGCATTGTGAAGCACCTTTATTTTTAGGAGTGTAGACAATATTCAGAAAACTTTCTGGAAATTATGTGCTAACTGGGCAGGGTGGAAATCTGTTTTGGGAAAGGAGGTAAACATGTGGTATCCAATCTGTTTATTTTTTTAGCCCCTTGAGTTTGTCTAACTATTGGCTCTTTTGCAGTGGCGACACTCGGGCTGTGTTTCTGCGTCACCCTAAGGCATAGGCAGAAATCCCAGGGGCGGTCGGAGCGGACAGCGTGCATACACATGCATTCATTCACACACTGTTTACTGAGTGCAGAAACACAAACAGCAGCACACGCATACCACAACACTCCCGATTTAAAGGGCTGGACTGTTTCAAAATCAGCTGTTACTGAAAACCCCCAGTGATTTCCATCGAAAGTGTTTGAGACTTTCAAAATGGCTTCCAGCGGTGAGCTTACCAGAGAGATCTGCTACGCTAACAGCATCTGTCCCTGGAAGTAATGTCGTCTAGGTGGGGAGAAGCCGTTTGTTAATTGGCTCAGATCTTTTGTAGACACAGTCAAAAGGAGGAAAACTGTCTCAGCTCATTAGGTTTCCTGCCTGCGATGCCCTCCAAAAATAATTGAAAGAGCCCAAATACAAAGAGAATGTTGCTTTAATCAAATTTGCAGGCAAACAATGGTCCAGGGACTATGTTAAATTCATAAAATTGGCTTAATGCAATGATACTTAATGAGGTCATTTTCATCTCCCCGGATAGCCGAGATGTCATGCGGAGACACATGCTTGCTCATTAATGCATTTAATATGTATTCTTTCGTTCCAAATCTTAAAGTCACACTCACGGCCAAGAGCAAAACCAGATGACAACATACAGCCTGAGGAAGGACTGTTTAAACAGGGTCGTCCTACTGTCCGTTTACATTCTTCTCCGAGAAAATATCCTGGAGATACTGTATTGCGCTGCCTCGCTCCAAATTTAATACGTGCTGACAGTCAACAAGCTCATAAGCATTCGAGCTGAAGTTCCAATATGACCCCGTGTCACTTCTGTGTGTGTGTCCACCAGAACCACAGCAAGTATTTTGGGTTTATTTAGGTATGTAGATACTGTAATTATCAAAATAGTTTTTAAAGCAAGCGGATTCATTCAGCGGCCATCTTGGAAAGGTCCCTGGGCAGCTATTTACCGAGTGGAGAAAGCATTTATTGTTTTTTTTTTCTTGAATGTGTATAAAATTTTAGCAAAAGTTGCTTCAGCTTAGATTATCTGTTTTTTTGGACATATTGGAGGGCCCGTCCCTGCTTTTAAAAGCCAGAAGGTTTTAGTTCATGAGCGAGCTATGCGTACAATGTACGCACGGTTAAAAAAATTGGGCAGTGCGCGTACTATGCACACATACTATTCTGATGACGAAATTTACGTCATTTGCACTGTAAGCAGACCCTTGCGCATGTGTTAAAACACGACCATACTTCTAGCTTTATAGTGGGACACTCCACTTTTTTAAAATATGCTCCAGCTCCCCTAGAGTTAAATATTTGATTTTTACCATTTTGGAATCCATTCAGCCAATCACTGGGTCTGGTGGTACCACTTTTAGCATAGCTTAGCATAATCTATTGAATCTGATTAGACCATTAGCTTCGCTTAAAAAATAACCAAAGAGTTTCGATATTGTTCCTATTTTAAAAGCAATGATATTACGCAGTGCCTGAAAATAGTCCCCTTGGTAACTTTCAATAACAGGGGACTATTTTCGACTGCTATGTAATATCATTGCGCCTGCTGCAGCCATGTTACGGCAGCAAAGTCCTTAATTATTAAGCCAGAATCAGAGTATAGTTTCTAGACATATCTGCCTAGAAAATCACAACTTTTAATTTTCCTTTGGTCTTAGTACAGGATGTAACTACAGAAGAGTCAAGTTTTAAATAGGAAAAATATAGAATCTCTTTGGTTATGTTTGCGCGTGATGCTAATGGTCTAATCAGATTCAATGGATTATGCTAAGCTATGCTACAAGTGGTACCGCCAGACCCGGAGATCAGCTGAATGGATTCCAAAACGATAAAAATCAAATATTTAACTCCAGGGGAGCTGGAAAATGAGCATATTTTCAAAAAAGTGTAGTATCCCTTTAAGATGTACATTTCATCAGTATATTTCCTGACACCACAACCTTGGTGCAGCTAATGCAATGCTTTACCAATTCAGCTACACATTTTGTTTAAGTGTTGTTTTCCCTACAAAGTATCTTGGGGACAATTGTTTTGTTTTCAGGTGTTTTCTAAAGGTCAGGTGGTTGATGATCAGCATGGCCTTGATGAATTCATCAATCTCTTTACTGCAGCTTGCCAATCAATAGCTCCAATAATCAATCACACTTTTAATTGGTGATTATTCTCCCAGCTGTTTTCCAGAAGCATTCCTCTTTGTCTGCAAACAGTGTCACAGTTTACTGGAGGTTGCGTCACAATTGTGTGTGATCATTTAAACAGAATATCTTATGCATGAGAGTTTGACTCATAATCACTTTAACAGAGACTATGATATTACAGGTGGAAAAGGCAGAAGTTTAAATGATTTTGAGCACTTTTACATTTTTAAAATCTATATATTAAATGAAAACCTGAATACAGTGGCGGCCGGTGACTTGTTGTGTGGCTCAACATTTCAAAATATGTGTTCGGAGCATCTTAATATGTGTTCAGATACTTACTTAAAATCTCATGTGTAATCAGAGTTTAGTGTAAGTATTTTGTGAACATAAGCGTCTCTTTTATCATAATGCTTGTTCAGTAGACACATATTTTAAATGACGCATGATGCACATGGTTCACATGACGAAGGAACACATATTTTGACATGAGGCACACATGACACTCCGAAAACATATTTTGAATTTGCGCCCCTCGAAAGAGAAGTCACCAGCCGCCACTGCTTGAATTGCATGCCTTTACTTCTTTCTGTTTAACTTATGTTTAGATTAATCGTTTTTGTCATGGATATAGGCATAGATGCTAGAATTTATTTTAATCCAAGAAACGAAACAAGAAACGAAAAAAAAAAAAATAATAAAAAAATATAGCTGCAAGCAGCGATGGCGGGCCCTCGCACGTTTGTTTACCGCTACACGGTGCCTCCGAGAAAACGATGCACGGTGGGCAAGTGCATCAAGTGGGTAAATATCATGCTGCTACTGACCCATTTAGGTACTGTAGGTAAAAGAAACCCCACATTTTAGACAAACGGGGGCGCTAGTGAGCCACTAAATAGACACGCCTTTATCTGACGTTTTTGTCAACACTTAACAGCTGACAAATCTGATGTGTGTGCCAAATTTAAAGTTAATCTAAGCACGCCAAGAGCCTTAAATATGCCTGACATAAAAGTAAAGTTTGACACGTTGCCATGGGAACAGCGTTAGAGATGTCAAAAATTCCTTCGCAATTTAGCGTCTACAATGTCTCAGCATCATGTTGACAACTTCTGGTGTGAATTGCATTATTTCCCTAGAAGGAGTATTAAAAAGAACATTGCATGCGACTGTCAGGCTTAAATAAGCCTTTAAAATGAAAGTAAAAAGTTTGACGCGTTGCCATGGGAACAGCGTTTGAGATATCAAAAATCCCTTCACTTTTTTATCATCTCCAATGTCTCGGCATCATGTTGACCACGTTTGGTGTCAATCGCATGAATATCCTAGAAGGAGTATTGAAAAGTTCAAAAATCCCTTCGCAATTTATCATCTACTATGTCTTGGCATCATGTTGACCACTTTTGGTGTCAATCGCATAAACATTCTAGGACGAGTATTTAAAAGAACATCACATGGAACTGTCAAAAAAAATCAACCTTTGTGACTGCAACACTTCCTGGCGCCTGGTGGTGGCGCTATACCCGAGACTTACAATAGGCACATCGATGCGATCGGAATCTTCAGACGAACAAACACCCCGCGTGTCATCACTATAAGACATTTTTTGCCTTAGATATTAGACACTTCCTGTTTCTCTGATTTCACCATGACTTTGCCGCTTCGCCATGGCAACACCGTTCGAGATATCAAAAATCCCTTCGCAATTTAGCAAGTCCAATGTCTTGACATCATGATCACCACATTTGGTGTCATTTGCATGAATCCCCTAGGAGGAGTATTCAAAAGTTCACGGCATGCATTTTTTAAACAATCCAAAATGGCGGACTTCCTGTTGGGCGGAGCTAAAATGTTAGAGGGCGAAAGTTGTTCGGGTCGATGAGATCTATATGTGTACCAACTTTCGTAAATGTGCGTACATGTTTGCCTGATCTGTGCACTCCTGTTTGTTTTTGCATTACAGGGGGCGCTACAGAGCCCCCGTGCCACGCCCGTGTTCCAGCCTTTGGCTTTCGGCGATCACGGACGACTCTGATGTCTGTGCCAAATTTCAAGAGTTTTTGAGTATGTTAAGGCCCCCAAAATGTCCAAAAGTGTTGAAAAAAAAAATAAATAAATAAATATAGCTGCAAGCAGCGATGGCGGGCCCTCGCACGTTTATGTACCGCTACACGGTGCCTTCGAGGAAAACGATGCACGGTGGGCAAGTGCATCAAGTGGGTAAATATCTGTGGAGTATTTCATGTTGCCACTGACCTATTTAGGTACTGTAGGTAAAAGAAACCCCACATTTTAGACAATCGGGGGCGCTAGTGAGCCACTAAATAGACACGCCTTTATCTGACCTTTTTGTCAACACTTAACAGCCGACAACTCTGATGTGTTTGCCAAATTTAAATTTAATCTAAGCACGCCAAGAGCCTTAAATATGCCTGAAATAAAAGTAAAGTTTGACGTGTTGCCATAGGAACAACATTCGAGATATCAAAAATCCCTTCGCAATTTATCATCTACAATGTCTCAGCATCATGTTGACCACTTTTGGTGTCAATCGCATGAATATCCTAGAAGGAGTATTTAAAAGTTCACTGCATGAAACTGTAAGGCTTAAATATGCCTTTAAAATGAAAGTAAAGTTTGACAAGTTGCCATGGGAACAGCGTTCGAGATATCAAAAATCCCTTCGCAATTTATCATCTACAATGTCTCGTCATCATGTTGACCACTTTTGGTGTCAATTGCATGATTTTTCTAGAAGGAGTATTTAAAAGAACATTGCATGGAACTGTCAAAAAAATCCAGCTTTGTAACTGACACACTTCCTGCCGCCTGGTGGTGGCGCTATACCCGGGAGTCACAATAGGCGCATCAATGCGATCGGAATCTTCAGACGAACAAACACCCCGCATGGCATCACAATAAGATATTTTTTGCCTTAGATATTAGACACTTCCTGTTTCTCTGATTTCGCCATGACTTTGCCGCTTCGCCATGGCAACACCGTTCGAGATATCAAAAATCCCTTCGCAATTTAGGAAGTACAATGTCTTGACATCATGATCACCACTTTTGGTGTCATTTGCATGAATCCCCTAGGAGGAGTATTCAAAAGTTCACCGCATGCATTTTTTAAACAATCCAAAATGGCGGACTTCCTGTTGGGCGGAGCTAAAATGTTAGAGGGCGAAAGTTGTTCGGGTCGATGAGATCTATATGCGTACCAACTTTCGTACATGTGCATACATGCTTGCCCGATCTGTGCACCAATGTTTGTTTTTGCATTACAGGGGGCGCTACAGAGCCCCTGTGCCACGCCCGTGTTTCAGCCTTTGCATGAGCCTAGTGGTACGGGACTCTGACATGTGTGCCAAATTTCAAGAGTTTTCGAGTATGTTAAGGGACCCAAATTAGGTCAAGTGTTGAAAAAAATAAAAAAAAAAAAATAAAAATAATAATCCTAAGGAAAACAATAGGGCTTCGCACCTTTCGGTGCAGGCCATTCTGGCCTGCTCCTCGGTGCTCGGGCCCTAATAAATATAGCTGCAAGCAGCGATGGCGGGCCCTCGCACGTTTTTTTACCGCTACACGGTGCCTCAGAGAAAACGATGCACGGTGGGCATGTGCATCAAGTGGGTAAATATCAGTGGACTATTTCATGTTGTTACTGACCCATTTAGGTACTGTAGGTAAAAGAAACCCCACATTTTAGACAAACGTGGGCGCTAGTGAGCCACTAAATAGACACGCCTTTATCTGACGTTTTTGTCAACACTTAACAGCCGACAACTCTGATGTGTGTGCCAAATTTAAAGTTAATCTACCCACGCCAAGAGCCTTATGCCAGAAATAAAAGTAAAGTTTGACGCGTTGCCATGGGAATAGCGTTCAAGATGTCAAAAATTCCTTCGCAATTTAGCGTCCACAATGTCTCAGCATCATGTTGACCACTTCTGGTGTCAATCGCATGGATCCTATACGAGGAGTATTTAAAGGTTCACAGCATGTAACTGTCAGTCTTAAATATGTGTAAAAATGAAAGTAAAGTTTGACACGTTGCCATGGCAACACAGTTTGAGATATCAAAAATCCCTTCGCAATTTAGCATCTACAATGTCTCGCCATTATGCTGACCACTTCTGGTGTCAATCACATTATTTCCCTAGAAGGAGTATTTAAAAGAACATTGCATGGAACTGTAAAAAAAATCCACTTTTGTGAATGACATACTTCCTGGCGCCTGGTGGTGGCGCTATACCCATGAGTCACAATAGGCACATCAATGCGATCGGAATCGTCAGACGAACAAACAGCATGCGTGTCTTCACAATAAGACATTTTTTGCCTTAGATATAAGACACTTCCTGTTTCTCTGATTTTGCCATGACTTTGTCGCTTCGCCATGGCAGAACCGTTCGAGATATCAAAAATCCCTTTGCAATTTAGCAAGTCCAATGTCTCGACATCATGTTCACCACGTTTGGTGTCATTTGCATGAATCCTCTAGGAGGAGTATTTAAAAGTTCACTGCATCCATTTTTTAAACAATCCAAAATGGCCGACTTCCTGTTGGGCGGAGCTAAAATGTTAGAGGGCGAACGTTGTTCAGGTCGATGAGATCTATATGTGTACCAACTTTCGTACATGTGCGTACATGTTTGCCTGATCTGTGCCCCAATGTTTTTTTTTGCATTACAGGGGGCGCTACAGAGCCCCCCTGCCACGCCCGTGTTTCAGCCTTTGCCCAGACCTGATGGCCGACGACTCTGATGTCTGTGCCAAATTTCAAGAGTTTTCGAGTATGTTTAGGCACCCATAGTGCCCAAAAATGTTAAAAAAAAATAATAATAATAATAATAATAAAAATAAAAATAAATATAGCTGCAAGCAGCAATGGCGGGCCCTCGCACGTTTTTTTACCGCTACACGGTGCGTCCGAGAAAACGATGCACGGCGGGCAAGGGCATCAAGTGGGTAAAATATCAGTGGGCTATTTAATGTTGTTTCTGAGGCATTTGGGGACTGTAGGTAAAAGAAACCCCACATTTTAGACAAACAGGGGCACTAGTGAGCCACTTAAGAGACACGCCTATGTGTGACCTTTTTGTCAACACTTAACAGCCGAAAACTCTGATGTGTGTGCCAAATTTAAACTTAAACTAAGCACGCCAAGAGCCTTAAATATGCCTGAAATTAAAGTAAAGTTTGACGCGTTGCCATGGGAACATCGTTCGAGATGTCAAAAATTCCTTCGCAATTTAGCATCTACAATGTCTCGGCATCATGTCGACCACTTCTGGTGTCAATCGCATGAATCCCATACGAGGAGTATTTAAAGGTTCACAGCATGTAACTGTCAGCCTTAAATATGTGTAAAAATGAAAGTAAAGTTTGATGCATTGCCATGGGAACAGCGTTTGAGATATCAAAAATCCCTTCGCAATTTATCATCTACAGTGTCTCGGCATCATGTTGAACACTTCTTGTCTCAATCGCATGAAAATCCTAGAAGGAGTATTTAAAAGTTAACTGTATGCAACTGAAAGGCTTAAATATGCCTTTAAAATGAAAGTAAAGTTTGACGCGTTGCCATGGGAACAGCGTTTGAGATATCAAAAATCCCTTCGCAATTTATCATCTACGATGTCTCGGCATCATGGTGACCACTTTTGGTGTCAATCGCATGAATATTCTAGAAGGAGTATTTAAAAGAACATTGCATGCAACTGTCAAAAAAATCCACCTTTGTGACTGACACACTTCCTGGCGCCTGGTGGTGGCGCTATACCCGAGACTCACAATAGGCACATCGATGCGATCGGAAGCTTCAGAAGAACAAACACCCCGTGTGTCATCACAATTAGACATTTTTTGCCTTAGATATTAGACACTTCCTGTTTCTCTGATTTCGCCACAACTTTGTCGCCTCGCCATGGCAGAACCGTTTGAGATATCAAAAATCCCTTCGCAATTTAGCAAGTACAATGTCTCGACATCATGTTCACCACGTTTGGTGTCATTTGCATGCATCCTCTAGGAGGAGTATTTAAAAGTTCAACGCATGCATTTTTTAAACAATCCAAAATAGCTGACTTCCTGTTGGGCGGAACTAAAATGTTAGAGGGCGAAAGTTGTTCGGGTCGATGAGATCTATATGCGTACCAACTCTCGTACATGTGCATACATTTTTGCCCGATCTGTGCCCCAATGTTTGTTTTTGCATTACAGGGGGCGCTACAGAGCTCCCTTGCCACGCCCGTGGTCCAGCCTTTGCCCGGACCTGATGGCCGACGACTCTGACGTCTGTGCCAAATTTCAAGACTTTTCGAGTATGTTTAGGCACCCAAAGTGCCCAAAAGTGTTAAAAAAAAATAATAATAATAATAAAAAAAATAATAAAAAAAATAATAATCCGAGCAAAAACAATAGGGCTTCGCACCTTTCGGTGCAGGCCATTCTGGCCTGCTCCTCGGTGCTCGGGCCCTAATAATCCGAGCAAAAACAATAGGGCTTCGCACCTTTCGGTGCAGGCCATTCTGGCCTGCTCCTCGGTGCTCGGGCCCTAATAATAAAAAGAATAATCCGAGCAAAAACAATAGGGCTTCGCACCTTTCGGTGCAGGCCATTCTGGCCTGCTCCTCGGTGCTCGGGCCCTAATAAAATACAATATATAAAATCTAAAAAATATATATATATATATATATATATATATAATAAAAATTAAAAAATAATAAAAAATATAACATAATTAATATAAAATAATAATAAAATAACATTCAGAACCAATATACATCTAATTGAAAAGCAAAATGACCTAAGATAATAAAAAGAAAAAATAATAAAAAAATTATCAAAATTGATTTCATGCTTAAAATATATACTAGTAATATGGTAGGGGAACGTTTACTTAAATTATGTTTATTAAATAAAGGTGAAACTTGAATGAAGTTTATTGTTCCTACCCCACTGGCAGATTTTTATTCTTGTTTGAGGCTTAAACATAAACTGTAAAAAGTAAAAAGTTGGATCTAATTAAAAAATTTCTTCAATTGGTACCTACAGTATTTTTACCTACAGTATTTTTTACGTTATTTTAACTTTCACTTTTTGCAGTATACTTAATTTTTATATTTTTTTTACAGAAAACAAGACTTAATATCTTTGGTCAGTTTGCTTCTCGTGTTAGTGTATCTGGATTTAAGAAAGTTTAAATATTTGTACTGGAAATAAGACAAAAATACCAAGCGTGACATTTGTGTTTTGAAGTGTATCTCATGCTTTGTGTTGCAATGTCAGTAGTGCATTTTGGCCACAAAAAGTTACAAAGGTTACAAAAAGTTAATAATAGTTACAAAAAAGAAGAAAGAATACAAAAGTCCAATAGTTACGAAGGCTTAAAGTGGCACAGATTAACAATCAAAAGCATTAAATCAGCCAACGTCTATTTTACACATACACTGTGACATTTATCACAAATTTCTCATTGTTTTGTTTGTGTGACAAGAAGGATAAGGGAGTGATTGAGGTTGTTGTTGTTGGCTCAGCCATAAATATACTATGATGATGTTTAGTTTTCTTGTCTTTAGAGCTGTTTTGCATTATTTGCAAACAGTGCTGTTTGGTTTGTGGAAAACCCTTAATTTTTCTTAGCAAAAACCGGCACGTAATAATTCAAGACAAGGTTAGACACTACATATGGCTGTCATAAAGCATATATTTATGATAAAATATAGTTTTCTGTGGCAGAATAGCCATTACGTGTTAGATTAAGCATAATAAAGTTACATGAGCTGTTTACGTGGCTCGTGTCAGATAGATTCTCTTTGTGTAACTCTCTTATCTAGTTGAGCGACGTGCTTTGCTGGAGGAAACTGGATTGATTGCTTGACATGAGCCAGACACTCATTCACTCCCATGCAATTTATACAAAGAGTTCTTAGTGGCTTATTGGAAACCAATGGGAGCCTTTGATTGGATTATTTGCCATCTTTCAGTGTTAATTACAGTGTTGCAAATGAAGGTTTCTGCCACTGGGCTGCTTTTTGGCTGCTGCCGGGCCACCGTAGGACTTCTGTGGGCTTTATCTGGGCTTGAAATACCCAGCTGGCAGGAAGCTCAGGACCAGAAATGTAAGCAGAGCAGAGAAGATAATATAACCCAGTCAAAGCCTCTTGAAGCTTAAAGCTGCATTCCATGCATGTCGGAAAAATAAATAAATGCAAAAGTACCACATGACATTTTAGTTGTGTGTATGTAAATTTGAGCACTTCGCAGTGTCCAAATTAATAATGATTAAAAAAATTAACACACATATAATAATGCCTTAAAATTACTAATTGACTATTTAAAACAAGCAAATGCTTATAAATTGAATGCACTGTAAGTCACTTTGGATACAAGTGTGTGCCAAATGCATACATGTAAATTGTTTGTTAAAAATGGTTCAACATCTTGTCTGTTGATTAGCGGTACAACTAAACATATGCTAGCTTACCATATTTGTTTCTATATATGTACTTTTATAAGACTTGGATAACAGGGCACCATATGGTTAAAAGTCAAATATAATACAGTAAATACATATTTGCTCCATAGCTGCCTTAGAAGTAGCATAAAATTCTAACCTGATCTCATAGGAATTCATACGTATTATGCGAGTTGATATGAATTAGTACGACAAAGTACGATTATTAGAGGGTCAGTGACAAAAACGGTTTGGCAAGATGAGAAATTCAATAAAAAAAGTTGTTTTAAAAGCATGCATAAGGTTTATTTCAATGCAAAATGTATTTAAAAATTACATTTGCACCATTTTTATGAAAGTTAAAGGATTAGTCCATTTTCTTAAAAAAAAATCCAGATAATTTACTCACCACCATGTCATCCAAAATGTTGATGTCTTTCTTTGTTCAGTCGAGAAGAAATTATGTTTTTTGAGGAAAACATTCCAGGATTTTTCTCATTTTAATGGACTTTAATAGAGCCCAACACTTAATACTTAATTCAACACTTAACAGTTTTTTCAAAGGAGTATAAACAATCCCAAACGAGGCATAAGGGTCTTATCTAGCGAAACGATTGTCATTTTTGACAAGAAAAATAAAAAATATGCACTTTTATACCACAACTTCTAGTCTAGGTCCGGTCCTGTGATGCGCCAGCGCGACGCACATTTGCGGACCATTTTAAACAATAAACTGACACAAAGACATTAATTAGTATCATTCCACATACAACAATGCGGAACGGTCCTTTTTCTCCACACTTGTAAACACTGGGGCGGAGTTTCGCGTTCGTCCTCTGTGACCTCTTGACGTCATGATGTATTGCGTGAGGTCACGCTGACGCTTTCAGGACTGGTCCTAGACGAGAAACTGTGGCTCAAAAGTGTATATTTGTCACTTCTATTGTCAAAAATGACAATCGCTTCGCCAGACAAGACCCCCATGCCTTGTTTGGGATCGTTTATAGTCCTTTGAAACTCCGCCGAAAAAAACTGCCAAGTGTTGAGCCAAGTATCAAGTGTTGGGCTCCATTAAAGTCCATCAAAATGAGAAAAATCCTGCAATGTTTTCCTCAAAAAAACACAACTTCTTTTCGACCGAACAAAGAAAGACATCAACATCCTGGATGACATGGTGGTGAGTAAATTATCTGGATTTTTTTTAAAGAAAATGGACTAATCCTTTAAGACTGAATGGACCTGAAAATGTCAAATGGTGTAACCGCCAATTGCGCCAAATAATGAGAAATATTAAATATTTGATCCACCTTGATGGCATGTAAGCGTAATCATAAAAAAACATTTTAAAATATAATTTTATTAGTTATTTCTAAATGTAAATTTTCATGTGTTTTTGTAATATTTGTCCTGACTTATGCTGAAAACAGCTGTGTTTTCTAAATAATCTTTGAAAAATGATGTAAAAATGTATGTAAAAAATCATATTACACGAAACTAGATGCTTATATTTTATTCCACATTTTTTATGAATATATTAATATTTTAATTTAAAAAATACTAGTTACACCAATTGACACAGACCGGTTACACCACACTGACATTTTTGCAATTCTTTCAAAATGAAATAAAACCAGAAATTTTTGACTTGGTCATCAAAAAAAAAAAATAGAACGTATGCAAGTTATCTGCAAACTTATTTTGAAATTTTTACCCTTTTACATTTAATTTATCCATACAGACACAAAATAATTAATGTCACGTCATTGACCCTAGAACAAAAACAATAATGATGCCCTACCCCAGAACCCAATGTCACATGGGCGAAAACAAATTGGCCAAATACAAATGTATACGAATAAGTGCGAATTGTCTTGTGATTGTTTTGAAAATTTAGGGTTCAAAATAAACCTTTTACTTTCACTGGCAATGGCGAGTGATTTGAGAGTTTACAAGCCATACATATTTTTCTGCACTAGCTATGCAAAGTAATTATTTTTATTATAATTTTTCATCTTCATAAGACCATATGACCTTATAAAACTTCAGATAACCTTTAAATAAATCTTCTTTTAGGTAAAAGTGGTTAGAAAGTGAGTTATGTCAAATGTTTTCTTTAGTAGATAGGTGTCATGATTTAAACTTGATTTGTGCATCACTTACATCAGGGATGGCAAGGATAACAATCTTACTATTTGAATGATGTATTATGTTACAGATCCTACTATAAAGTTATCAGCCAACTGGCACGTAACTCCATTTATTAATTCTCCGAAGCCCGTTTTTAATTGCATTTGGCGCTTAGCGAGTGTTTATTTTGGACCCTGATAACAATAGAAAATGAGTGGGTTCTCAATCTGTGACTGAGGGTACAACAGTTATGGGTACTGTCTGTACATATTTATACATACATGTATTGGAAATATGGAAGATAAACATACAATTTGAGTATATGTCATTTTTGTTTTCTTTTATCCTTACTAACTTGACTATTGTTTCATATCGTCGAGTTACATCAGTCAAACTAAAATGAATACCAGCAAGACAACGTCAGCTTTCTTCTCACCTTCCTAACATATCAAGCCAAATATTATTCCTATATAGCTCTCTGCAAGCCATCGGCTGAACGGAGCCGTTTGTGGGGTGGAATACTCCATCCCTGCGAGAGAAAGGTCAAGGAGCTTGTTACAGAGTGGAGTGCCTGCCGTTATTCCCCGTCAGGCAGGAATAATGGAAAGCTCCAGAACGCCGATGCAAGAAATTAAGGGCACTGTCGAAAAAGTCATGAGACTCGCTCCATTCACCCTGTCACTCTGTAAATGGACTCTTAGGTCTTTTTAATGGAAGAAGACCTGAGACCGACCCCACTGGATTTGAGTTATTGGAATATGAGGTTCTCTGAGGGTTCTTGGGAGGATTTCAGGCCTGAAGCATGCAGTGTTTCTGCGGTGACCTCTGACATAACAAATCTTGTTGAGCCTGCTTGCTTTTCTATGGTATCATTGGTACCTATATTGGTACTTTAGAGGCACATATCTGTACCTAAATAGTACATACAACCTTTTTTGAAGGGTACCATCCCGGTGACAGTGGCATAGTGTTTGCATTTATTATTATGCGGTACTGTTTTGTTTTTGTGCATGGAGGTCTTCTTCATTCAGAGAAACCGTAATGACAGACATGCACAATTAAATGACGAATACAAATAAACTAAATCGTAAAATAACAAAACGAAAGTTATTGAACGTCTTTTGTTTGTGCCAGCCTCTGCATTGTTGGCAGCTAAATCACTCGCTGGCTATTTGTCAGTTTTAATGCGCTAATTGGAGTTTGTTTTAACACTATGGCTAAATCGTTTTGCATCTCTTTCTCCTCCACCCCAGGTGGAAGCTCCTGAGAGGTGGGGGGGGGGGCGAAAATAATGTTTTTATCTTTCCCTTTTATTTTTCCTCCAAGCATTTGTCATTCGGTGTATGCATAACATCAATTTATTCTGTTTGAGTATTCATAAAGTAACCAGGCAAGAAATGACAGACTTAAAGAAAGGTTTTATTGAATGTGATTGCTTTGTCAGTGGGATCGCCTTTCTCTCTTTTGTCTGCTGTTTGTCAGAATTTCATTAGCATTTCTAAGATACCACACTGACAGGAGATGTGCATTGTTGTCTGGAGGGGTTGTATGAAGGGTCCCGACTCATAAACCTCTGCATAAGTCTGCATCTGTAATTCCGTCCTCTGACATTTCCACACTACTTCCTCTTAAAACTATCGGACATCACCTTCTGGCCCTCTGACCTCGTCCACTTCCTCTTTCCTGAAGGACAACTTCCTTTTGTGAGATTGAAAGTGACAGAAAGTTCATATTCCCTCATATTGACAGGAAACAGTAAGGGGTCGGTTTCCCGCACAGGGATTAGCTTAAGCCAGGAATAGGCCTTAGTTTAATTATGAAATAAAAAACACGTCTTACTAAAAACATTACTTGTGTGCATTTTGAAGCAAAACAAAGAGCACTGATATGTTTTAAGATATGTCACTGCAAGTTGTTTTTAGTTTGCACAGCTCTTACATTTATTTTATTTTATTTTATTTTAGTCTAGGACTAGTCTAATCTCTGTCCGGGAAACCGCCTCTTTATGTTTCATTGTCCCTTCCACATCAAAATATTATAAATAAAATAAGAATATTCATATATTTATAAAACTGTATTCCTGTGGAGGAGCAAAGCGTTGTGGGTTCGACAACCAGAGGACACATACTTACAGATTTTTTTGTTTGTTATTTTTTGGGCCATTTCTGCCTTTTATTTTGATAGTATGCAAGGAGAGGACAGGAAAGTACAGGGTGTAGAGAGGGGTACGGGATCAGCAAAGGACCTCGAGCTGGAATTCGAACTTGGTTCGCCAAAAGTGCATCTGCACCATATTTCCTACTGGCTCCGACACATACTTGTATAGCTTGAATGTTGGTTGCTTGGGATTAAAGTGTTTGCCAATTACATAAATGTGACCCTGGAACACAAAACCAGTCATGAGGGTCAGTTTTTTCTATCGAGATTCATACATAAATCAGCTTTCCATTGATGTATGGTTTGTTTGGATGGGACAATATTTGGACTGGATACAACTATTTGAAAATCTAGAATCTGAGGGTGCATAAAAATCTAAATATTGAGACATTTGCCTTTAAAGTTGTACAAATTTCTTCCTTAGCAACACACATTACTAATAGTGGTGGGCAAAGGCTATTAATTGCATTTCAAAATAAAAGGGAGTTTTTGCATAATATGTGTGTGTTTTGTGTGCAATTATTATGTATATTTAAACACAAACACATATATTTATACATTTTAGAATTTTTATTAATAAATAAATTTGTATTTATATTTTTTATTTATTTATATAGTTTTCATTTATTATACATTTTTATATATTATACTGCCGTTTGTTGCAGTTTGGAAAAAAGGGAGAAAAGATGACAAAATATCATGGTGGACTTTGCATACAATAAAGAATTAATTATTATGTATATTTAAACACAAACACATACATGTATACATTTAAGAATTTTTATTAGTAAATGAATTTGTATTTATATTTTTTATTTATTTATATAGTTTACATTTATTACACATTTTTTAATTGTATTTTATATATATATATATATATATATATATATATATATATATATAATATAAAAAAATGTATATACTTATTATTAAAAACATGCATGAATATGTGTATTTTTTATACTACACTAGTCAACATTTGAAGTGGATCAAAACCTTTCATAAAACCAAAACACACCCATTCTTTTCATAGGTCAACTTTGATTAACTTTTTTGATCCACTTCAAGTGTTTACTAGTATATTTACACAGCACACACTTTTATATTATCCAAAAACTCACTTTTATTTTGTATGTGATTAATCGCGATTACTAATTATTAATACATTTCTTATATATTTACAATAGGAAATGTACAAAACATCTTCATGGAGCATGATCTTTACATAATATGCTAATTATTTTTGGCATAAAAATCAATAATTTTGACCCATACCTATTGTTGGCTATTGCTACCAATATACCCGTGTGACATATGACTGCTTTTGTGGTGCAGGGTCGCAAATGTATAAATGTACAAATATGAAAATACATAAATAGGCTTCATTACATTCTTAAAGGCCAAAAAGCAAAAACATCAATCTCTTTAGTCACAAATGGGCACGGATGGCCTGGGAAAGGTTGAAGACCTCTGTTGAAAGCGATTTCCCCTATTCAATAAACAACATCAAGGGTTTCACGCTTTTGTGAATAGACTTGGATCTTTCGTCACCACATTTAAGACGGCAAACCCAAAGTGGCATTTTAATGTGCTTTAGTGGTTTGATTTAACATTGTCCATGTGTGTGACCTCTTTTCCTCCAGCGTCTATGAAATGTCTGACTTCTGGGAGCTGCTCTTAAACCTCAGTGGCTCCAGCAAAAATGTCAGTGGGGAGTTAGACGTCTCGCTGGGTGGTATCGGCCACTAAACTTCTCCATGTGGTGGGAAGTCTGTACGCTGGAATGCAGGGCATAGCGGTGCTCAGGCTGACGGATTTGTCTGAGTCCCGAACCTGGATAAGACGACCGTGCCTGGCACCAATTAACCACCCAACCTCCTTCATATTGGTACTGCCAGGCGAGATCAAATACGGCTATTATACCCAAAAGAATGCCTTGGAGGTTTATTGCGTTTATGGTTATGAATGCGTTCTATTGTTTTATATTACCTCAGTTAATGGTATTATATTGAGATTAGTGGTATTAGGACCAGCTGGTTCTTGTTTAGTCATATGGGAGAGGAGGTGGGGTAAGTTTAAGTTCAGGTCAGCCGTTTCACTTCCTGTTTGTCAGCGTTTCATGGTGAATCTGTTCCTCTGACCTAAATTAAACTCTCGCTGTGTCACATCCCAACCTAAACAAAACAACACCAAATTGAACACGTGTCTGTGTTTATAACCCAAATATCAGTTCCTTTTAAATGTATACGAATCTTAGCTGTGACACAACTCAAACCCACATTGTCCACATACGCACCACAGCTTGACCATTTCACAAACCACTAAGCCACAACTGCAACCAAATGTAGATTTTTAAATGGATCGTAAATTAAACAAAACACAAATCTTAACGTTAGAGTAGATGATGTGATAAATGTTTGCAGTGTTTAAAAGCAAAGGAAAACGTTTGCTGTTCATATCTGTGCATCCGGAGTTTAGTTCACATCGATGTCAAGCAATAATAGAAAGAGAACTGACACTGGTCAGGGATCAGTTTGTCTTATTACAGTGAAGCACAGGCAGGATGTCTTTTATATTAAGAGCTCTGATCCCAGGTCAGGCACCAGAAAAGGGTTCTGATCTTTGCGAGTATTGACGGATCGTTGCGGAGTTTACCAAACAGATTAGTTTACAATCCATGTGGGAAAAAATAATGTCAGGCCAATAAACAGAGCTTCTCAGATGTTGCATTAAAGGTCAATCTGCATGCGCTCACTGTGTGTGAGGATGAATATGTTGCGATATTCCCGATCCTCTTTATCCTGATCCTGCTGTTCTCTGTCATACTGCTCCCAGTTGTTTGGCGGCTTTGAGTTACAGCAGGAAATACCAGCACAGGCCTGTTGCCATCAGGATGTGGTTTGGTTTATGTGCTTTCCCCGTCTCTTTTCTCCTGTCCTCTCCTCTATCCTCCTCCTATTCTCTGTCATCTGATCTCTTGTCCTCCTGTCTCCTTCTCCTTTCTTTCTATTCTTCTGTCATCTCCTCTGTCCTCCAATTTCCCCCTTCCTCTTTACTATACCTCCTCCTCTTCCTCTCTCCTTCTATTATTCTGTCATCTCCTCTGTCCTCCTATTTCCCCCTTCCTCTCTACTATACATCCTACTCTTCCTCTCTCCTCTTGATCTCCTCTAACCCCCTCCTCCTCTCCTCACATCATCTCTCCTCTTCTTCCTCTCTCATCACATCATCTCTCCTCTCCTTCCTCTCTCCTCACATAGTCTCTTCTCTTTTTTTCCTTTTCTCCTCCATTTTCTCCTCTCTTCCTATCCTTCTGTTATTGCCTTTGTCCTCCTATTTCCCCCCTCCTCTCCTTACATTGTCTCTCCTCATCATCCTCTCTCCTTCTCTTTTGTTTTACTTTCTTGTTCTCCTCCATTTTTCTCCTCTCTTCCTATTCTTTTGTAATCTCCTATGTCCTCCTATTTTTCCCATTCCTTTCTACTCTTCCTTCTCCCCTTTCTCTCTTCTTTTCATCTCATCTATGCCCTCCTCTTCTCCTCACATCATCTCTCTTCGTTTGTTTTTCCTCTCTTGTTCTCCTCCATCATCCTCCTTTCTTCCTTATGTCATCTCCTCTGTCCTCCTAATTTCTCCCTTTCTCTCTACTCTTCCTCCTCTCCTTCCTTTCTCCTCTTTATCTCCTCTAACCCCCTCCTCCTCTTCTCACATCGTCTCTCCTCTTCTTCCTCCCTCCTCTCCTGTCTTCTCATTCTCTGCTCACATTGTCTCTCCTCTTTTTTCCCTTTCTTTTCCCCCATCCTCCTCCTCTCTTCCTATTCTTCTGTCATCCCCTCTGTCCTTCTATTTTTCCCTTCCTCTCTACTCTTCCTTCTCCCCTTCCTCTCTTCTCTTCATCTCCTTTAACCCCTTCCTTACTTTGTCTCTTCTCTTTTGTTTTCCTTTCTTGTTTTCCTTAATTTTTCTCCTCTGTTCCTATTTTTCTGTCCTCTCCTCTGTCCTCCTATTTCTCCCTCCCTCTCTACTCTTCCTCTTCTCCTTCCTTTTTCCTCTTCATTTTCTCTAACCCCCTCCTCCTCTCTTCACATCGTCTCTCCTCTTCTTCCTCCCTCCTCTCCTGTCATCTCCTCCTCTCCTCACGTTGTCTCTCCTTTTTTTCCCTCTCTTTTTTTCTCCATCCTCCTCTTCTGTTCCTATTTTTCTGTCATCTCCTCTGTTCTCCTATTTTTCACTTCCTCTCTACTCTTCCTTCTCCTTTAACCCCCTCTTCTCTTCACATCACTCTCCTCTCATGCCATCGCCTCCTTTTTTTTCCCTCTTTTTCTCCTCCATCCTCCTCTTCTTTCCCTATTCTTCTGTCATCTCCTCTGTCCTTTTATTTCTCTCTTCCTCTCTACTCTTCCTCATCCCCTTCCTCTCTCCTCTTCATCGCCTTTAACCCCTCCTCCTCTCCTCACATCATCTCTCCTCCTCCTCTCCTCTTCATCTCCTCTAACCCTCTCCTGGTCTCCTCACATTGTCTCTTCTCTTATTTTTCCTCTCTTTTTCTCTTCCATCCTTTCTCCTTAACTGCCTTTCTATCATCCTCTCCTCCTCCTCCCAGTTCTCTGTCCTGTTCTTCATCCTTCCTATCTTATCCTCTCATACTTCCCCCTACTCATCCTCTCACCACATCTTTGCTCTCTTCTCTCCTACACTGTACAAGTTGGAGCAACTTTAAAGTAACTTTAATAAAGCCTAAAAATGTGACACTTTTTCAACTTACTTTTTCTTGAAAATTCAAGATAAGTGTTGAAACATTTTAGGTGTCACTACTTGAAGTAATTAAACATTTTTAAATTTTTTAAAGCGTTTTCTCACTCTTAATTAATTTTATTAGGTGTTACCAATTAAAGTTTTTTTTACGTATAGCAGCTTTTAGTTTTTACAGTGTATATCCTCCTCCAGTCCTCCTTTCTTCCTCTATCCTGTCCTCCCCTCCTCCCTTCACTGCTGTCCTCTCTCCTCCTCCATCATTTACTTTCCACCTTTCCTCTCCTCTCTGCTCCTCTCTTCTTTTCTTAAAATCTTAGACTTTTGATTGCAGACTGGGATGTTGACACATCTGAACACAGTTTAAAACAGCTAAGATATCTTCTGAAATGTTAAAGGAGACACATGAGATAACCAGGTTCTTTTTCTCAAGAGAAAGCTAGAGACTCACAGTGGGCACATCTCATTGCCGTCTAGGAAAAACATTGGAGAACAAAAGAGATCTCATCTCTGATTTCTTTTTCCTATGGGTAATCTATTTTCTCATGTTCTTCTATACTCCCTGATGCACTAAGAAACAGCATTACGATTTAGGGGAGAGTTCATGGTGTCTTTTTTAACTCCACAGGCAATGCAGGGCTCCCCAAATATTGCTCATGCTGAGATGTCTTGTGATAGGAGTAAATTTCTTTTAGTACATAGTAAATTTCAACACCCACCTAGGAGAAAAGTTTTTGTTGTAATCAACCCATGACATAACATTTAGCTGTTTTTCACATTCCTTACCATTACGCTGGAGTGTAATTGAACTGGTCCCCAATCCCTCCCCAAACAATTTTTGTGCAATATCCAAATTCATGGTAAAATGTGTTTGTCAGACAGTTTTTTTTATTTAACAGTAACTTATAGTTGTCAAAGAAACTGAGCTTTTCACCTTACACACCTTTAACCTCTTCTCATTGCCATTCCTCCATCATAAATCCCTTCTATTAAACGTTCAAAAATAAATCTGGCTAGTGACCTTCTGCGCTGTGATGCGTTTAACTTTCCAAGCACCCCGGCTCTACCTGTGAGTCTCTTTGCATTCACAGTGCCATCTATTCCCTGTCGTGGCACGGGTTCAAGACTCAGGCTTATTGGCAGCCGCTCACTGGCATGAGAATTGAGCTCGGTCTTCTCATCCAGGGCTGCTTTTGAGAGTTTTTGGAGCAATTGTGGCTTGTAGTGAAGTGCTTGCAAACAACTCCCACCTCCTACACATATTCGCTTTCGTTCCATCGGCGGAGGTCCGTGTGCTGTTGAGAGTCTCGAGTGAAGTGTGGTACATTTTGAATCGAACCATCCTCAAAGCATTCTTCTTCAGAGGCCATCGAGACGACCAAAGAGCTTAGGTCTGGATTAGTTTTAAGCCTCAGGTGAGGGAATGTAGGTTCAACGTAAGTCCACTCACGAATCATTCATCAAAGTTGAGACGGCAGTTTAGAATTTAGCGAATGTTGTTTTCATTTCCAAATGTTTTTCTTTGAGCTCTTTCAAAACTGTCTGGAGCTGTCACTGTATTGTTAGGGATGTCCTGTACTGATGTGGCTGACCTTTAAACTAACATTAATAATCCTAATAGTAGTCCTTTAACATTAGGAGATCTCTGGAGCATCTGTTCATGAGTGTCTCACAGAATTAGTTTATCTACTTTTGTCTGCAAGTAGTATTTACTCTCACTGGCTTGTGTTTGGTCTCATTCAGCTATGGAGCATTCAACCTCCTTGTGAACTTACTGTAATATTTCCGGTTTCCTTCTGGGTTGTGCACCAACAAGGTCACGAATTTAAAGGGATACGTTTTCCTTTGTTCTTCAGAACCCAAATGCAATTTCATTTAAAAGTGTTGCCTCTCTTTTAGTGAAAACAACAATGATATGCTTGACAAGAAGGTAGAATAGACACCGAAAATATATGACACAAGTTAAGTGGATTAAATGGACGTTTGGGTCATCTTACACACCCAACTCAGAAACCGAAAAAAACATATGATGAAAAAATTGACCTTCATGCCACCAAAACATTCTTTCATCAATAACTCTCTGGAAAAACATTATACCTTTCCATAAATTTGCAGGAGATCATCTTTTGGCAGCGTGAAAACAATACGAGAAAAACGAATCACTCAACCTTGTGCAACAATGTAAACGGTCCGTGTTACAACTAACCCTGCGTTAGTTTTTACCCCACGCACCCCTACATTAAAAAGCATAATTTACACACCCAGTTCACAATCATTTGGCTTGCAATAGTGCTAAAAGCTTCTTGTCTTTCTTAAGAAGTAAACGAAATCTAAAATGGCCCGACGAATTTTCCTCCAAATTCCCTCGAGTGCCCATTACATCCAAATGATTATTTCCAAACTCATAAGTGAGATCTTCCCAAGAGGACAGCTTTCGTTTTTATAAGTGACCATTTCTGAACTCTTGGTGTTGTGAATGTTATAACAAAAGTGTCAAAATCTCTTCTGGCTCATTTAAAGATTTATTGCCAGTGACCCACATCATGCTTTAATAAACACATCGACAGCGTCAGTCATACAGATCTCTGGTTATGCCGCACGCCGGTCTGTGGTCTCATTAAAATCAGTCTGTGCCGTGCACACAGATGCTGGTTCCTGTTTGAATGGCGGTGCTGGTGAAATTGGCGATGGTGTCACAGACTTCTCAAGCAGTGCGATCGCAGTCGCTGAGCTATGATACAGCACAACCGACATTGAGAAACGCTGTTTGTGTCCTGCTGCAGACGCGACGTGTGAGTGTCAATGTCAGGCACTGTAATTCTTTTAATGACGACCCGTTGTGTTGCCTGTGAATCATGGGAAGTGTCGCCAATGTGGGGTTCGTTCATTGTAGGGTTGCTTTAATACCAAAATCTTTGTAGCTAGCTAATGCTAAATGCTACAGTGTAAATTTAAGGTTTCCACCAATTTTTAAAACGTTTACGCTATTAAACACACTCATTTAGTTAAAGTTAAACATCCAATAACTTAATAGTCTGAGCTTATATTCTAACAAAAAACAGATTTTGTCTTCAGATTGCATTTACAATAAAATCTCTTTTGGTGCTTTTACGAAGTGCATGCACTTATTTGCATTGTCGCAAACCACAAAGCATTTGCGCAAATAAGCATGCGGCCAATTGACAGCATTGTAGGCGACTGTAGTACTAGATGGTTTTATCTCTTAGAAAATGGCATTTGTGAGATCCGTACTACAGAAATAGATTCGCTACGGCAGACAGAATGCAAACATTGAGATTTATTACCTCCGGTGCGATTAAGCCTGTTGGTTATTGCTTAAGCTTGAGAAACCGGGGATAGTTTTAAAGTGGGATGAAGAATTTACTTTGTTGACATATGCAGATGTGTGCACACACATATACTTGTCTCCACATTGAAGCGCTATCATTGATCCATCCATGCATAAGAAGCCCATGTGGATGGTCTTAGCATTGCATTAACACTTTCAGTTTTCTGAGGATGAGGTGCGTAATCTCACCGTGGAGGATTTTGTGGGGAAATTTTGCATGTGTAATCTGTCAATGTCCAATTCACGCCATGCTACTGTAGTTCTGTGGTATGTTTGTAGATCCTAATACTTGTATTTCCCTGCTTTTGTATTTTGGGTAGCCCTTATAGTGGCTCCATTTTACGTCTTTCAAACTTGTTTAAAATCCAAGACACTTTGGTGGGGTACAACAGGTGTTACTTACTGGCCCTAGTCGAAAATGCCGTTTAGTCATTGTAATATTAATAAACTATGGATGAAAAACGACTTAAGTGAAAATAAAAAAATAAATGCATGAATGCAGAAATAAATAAATGTAGAAATTAAATAATAAATTAATTAATAAATTAAGTGTAAGTAAATAAATAAAAGAAGAAATACTTAAATGCATAAATAAATGTAGAAATACAGAAATAAATAAATGAAGAAATACACAAATGCATAAATAAATAATTACCTAGATGCAAAAATAAATAAATGCAGCTGGGTGATTCTCACGAAAACTTGGTTTTAAAAATGTCAAGCATGAAAATGTAAAAATTGCTTAAATTTACTTTTTTTCCCCACCAGACATTAAAAAACAAAGTCTGGAGTAAATGGGAACATTAATTTAAAAACTTTTACTTATCATTTAACACTTTTTGTAACATAATTTAAAAAATTAGTCCTAAAAAATCTCATTACCGCAACAGTCAGAAAACATCAACACTGACATATTTTCAAAATGACATGACAAATCTGAAAGAACATAATTTGGAGATTCTGCATATGCATTTAAAATCAAAGTATTATGCTTCTATTAATTAAATTAACATTTAATAAGCATCTGTTGCAGTAATGATAATCAAAATGTCGTGTAAGCATTCTGACAAGACAATATTTCAAATTAACTGTAAAAAAATGATCTTACTTGGTAGCCATCTTGAAGTAACTGGCCCATGTGCTTGGTCACTCAAAATCAAACTTTATTAAAATTCTGTATGTGTGCTTAAACTGTTCTCAAAAAGTGTTGCGGAGGATGAGAACACCAGGCATGGACACATCATTTTCCTAATTGTTCTTCATTATTATTATACATGAATATTCAGTAAATATTTTTTCTGTCATCTAAAGTAGTCTAGCAAAACATCCATTTATTTTTTTTCTTAATATTTTTCTGTTAATTTGATTAAATTACAACATAACGCATGTTCAAACACAGCCGGACACATTGCGGTAATGAGAATTTTAGCAGGAAATGAGATAAAATTTCCAATTATAAATTCTTATGTTGAAATCACACATTGTGCAAGGTAGAACACAGTATTGTGTTAATTCTGATGCTTTTTTATGTTACTATATTACACATTTTAAAGCTAAAATCATTAGTGCCGTGGTGTTTCAATGGTTTCGTGAGAATCACCCAGCTATACATAAATTATAAATAAATAAAAAGTTTAATTGTATTACTTTTTACCATTTGTGTTACACTACATTTATTTCTAAATTTATGTATGTATTTAAACATTCATTCATATTTATTTACGCTTAATTTATTTCTGCATTTAATTAATGACTTATTTATTTGTGCATTTATGTATATATCCATTTATTTATTTCTGTATTTCTACATTTATGTATTTATTTATTTATTTAATTAAGTAATTTTCCATACATATTGGCCTGTAGTTTATAACGGTCTGGATTTAGTCCCTTAACGGCGCTAAACAATGCACATTTGCGCAATCCTAAATGTGAAAATCGTTGGACCTGTCACACAGGACCAAGGATAAACATATCGTCAAATCGAAATGTCATAAAATACCTCTCTTGACATCAGTCATTGATCTTTTGATGAGGTTATGTGACTTACATCACAATTATTGCGTTAGGAGAGATGGGCTTTGCTGTCTTTTTAGTTTCTCTCCTTCCACTCGTCCCCTCGGGAACGAGAGAGCTGATGAAGAGAGGAAAGAGGAATTTCAAACATGAGGAACAGTGTCTCCCGTCCATGACCGCAAACAAAAAGCCCGGCACACTGTGTGGCTAATGGGCTGTGCCGTATCTCAATTGTCTGAAGAAAATGCACAGTTTGTCTTTACAAGCTCAAAGCCTGTGTCATTGCGTCTATTTTATTTATTGTCCGTTTTTGTAGTGTTTTCTTTAAAGTGTTGGCTATTTGTCGACACACTTTTCTGAAAGAGTGATATTTAGTCGTTTTTCATTGCTTGTTGTTTGTCTTTGTTAAAAAAGACAAAAAAATCAAACCTCGATCTAACGTTTACAGTTACAAATGTTTACAGTTAACACATAAAGGGACATAATGTTTTACAATAAAAGATGAAAAAGAAAGGAACAGTTTTTGTCTTAATAGTCTATTGCCAAGTTTGTGAAATGTTTTTATCATCATTATTTCTTAATTTTTCAGTATATAAGATGCTAATTTTGTTCCTTCTATTAAGTTGTTCAGCAAATTACGTTATCCTTCATTATTTTGTACACTATAAATTTGTCGAAAGTTTTTTTTATGTTGTCATAGGTGCACATTTAGGATGACAATTGTTCAGCCAAGTCATCGTTTAAAAAATCTTTATTTATCTGAAATTTCTAGTGCACAGAAAAAACATATTTTTATTTTCGTATGAAATAAAATAAGGTTTATAAAAAGGAATAAGGGGGCGTGTACACCAAGGTGTTTGCGCTTGCAGCCGGCATATAGTTTACAATGGAAGTGCCGCGCTTTTAAAAACGGCAGCAGCTGGCGGGTTTTGTCTGCGCAGAACGCCGGCTATCGGTTTTTCAGCCCTAAGCGCTTCATATTTGGGTGAAACGCTTAGCTCGTCAATGTCACTTTTTAGTTTTTACTCGCCGTCCAATCACGGTGGAGGAGTGTAATACATTGACAAATATAACAACAACCAACCGGCACATCGTTCAACGACTGATAAACAAAACAAAAATATCATAGTAACAAAAGCCCTGAAAAAACGCTGGCACAGTTGGCATTCGCCTGGCATTTTCAGCCGCGTTTAAATGCTTTGGTGTACCCGCCCCTAAGCATAATTCAACTGCATTGTATCTAAGGGTGTCACGATTTTAAATCAAAATCGATTGAAATGAAGTCACAAACTCGAACTTCGACTTAATAAATGGAATCGTTGATGCTGCCACGCCCCTATGTCACGTCCGGTCGGCTAACCAAGTAGAAAAAACATACATGTCTTATTTCAGTTGCTTAAAGCAACACTAAAGAGTTTTTGCTCTTTGCTCCCCCTACAGGTTAGAAGCGGAATTGTCCATTACCACTGTTGTAAATACTGCAACATAGCTGGCTCTGATTGAATTGTAGGTCTGCCGTAAAGCAAGTTTTTGTAGTTTTCACTCGAACTACAGGACCGCGACCCAACGGTTGAAACTTCTTTAGTGCGGTTTTGGCCGATAGAAGGCTGCTAAGCGAATGTGAAAGTGCCGTTCACCCTGTTTTGAGTGGATGAACGACTGAAACTTTTTTGGAAACATTATTTTAAGGTAAAAAAACTCTGCATTTAAACATGACTTATTGGGGTATATTTTCACAATCTCGTCTGACGGTAATTAAAGCGCATTTTTAAGGTGCAAAGTACGGATCAGGCATGTGCGTGTACCATATTTTTCCACTGCAGCATGACTAACATGGCAGGGCATCTCCGGGTTCAATGTCAGATTCTTAAAACAAGGTTCTTTAAAAAAAATGAAGTAAAAACCGAGGATTTGGAGAATCGTGACACCCCTAATTTTAACTAATGTACATTCTTTGATCATTTTTGGGATGTTACTGTGTTTATTCCTAAAAAGTTAATCCCTTACGTCATCTAGCTGTGTGAGTTGTTTGGATGGGGTGGGCAGGAGACAGGGGTGTCTTAGACTCAACGGGTTTCTTCGAGTGCAGTTTTCAGTTATTCCCACGTGTCAGTTTTCTCAAGATTAATGGGGGCCCGATGTGCATTGCCTCTGGCGTCCCCTCCCTGGGCTTCTCATAGCCATTCATATTCATTTACAACCTGCGTGTGGCACCGCGGGAGCGAAGCCGGATTGACACGTACACACACGCACACACACAGAGTCACGAACAACTGGCAAGTTATTGTAGCAGAACACACACACGCCGAGATCCCGAGATGGCATGCCAAAAGTGGCAGGCATTCATGGAGAACGAAGAAAACAAACCAAAGGATCTCACACTTTTGTTTGTCGTCGCAGATTTGTACGCTCCTCGGTCCCGTTCCCCTCACCGAGTGTTAAATCAAACAAGTGCCCTCCTCGGTGCGGTTGTAGATCTTTAATGATTCAATTTTACCTACGACCGTAGATCAAATCTTGTGTTTTATTGGTGCGCTGAACCTCGCAAGTCATTCATTCTAGGTGAACCCTCAAACAAGAGAGATGAGATGGACTCAAGACTCCTGGCAAAGAAGTGGAGGTTTGCGGTTTACCCTTCGCTGCCGGAGACCGAGATCAGGTTTGGTTTCGGATTAGATTAACGCTCGAGTTTCCTGTTATTGATGGATGGATTGATTCAAGCTCGTTCATAACCGACCAGCTAAATAAATGAATCGGAGGATAGGATTAGATTCGGTAGATCCTTCTGCGGTTTCACACACACATGCAGTCTTTATCTTATAGTTTATTGTATAGGGCCATTATGATCTCATCATTCCCTGCGGACAAGCCCTCGAAGACCAGACGGCCCATAATGCATTTGATTTAATCCATCTGTAAGCGGCCGGTGAATGAACGAGACGCATCATTAGTGGTCTATCAGGTTACTCGGCTGGTTTCTTTACACTTTTATGCCTTTGATGGTTTTGGTGAGTGGTCACGATCTCTGTTACGAGATGCATGATGGGCAGATACAGTTTGTCGTGAAGTCGCCTTTCTTTCATGCGTGTTTGGTAAATTACGTGCAGGGCTTGCGGGTCACCTCGGCTGTGTGTAGTCGCCGTCTGTGTGTGTTTAAAGGCGAGAAAAGGGGGTTGGGGGAAGCGCTTAGTTTTTTTTTGGCAGGCTAATGTCTGTTAGGACATTCCTCTCCCAACCACAAAATGACTAACTTTCCTTCCCAGCTACAGACTTTTTTCCACTCACTGGTTGTGTGGCTCATGTTATCCCAGAGGCTCCGCCCCCTCAGTTCCCCATAATGGGCACGTGAGACATGGGCGTGTTTTTGCATTGGAAAGATGCATGTGCCTTTTGTGTGGTAATGCATGCTGTTTTATTGACACCGGACGAAGGCAACGGTAAACAGCATTATTTTTAGGGGATGTTTAGCTTCACACGAGTTTGGGAATAAACATCTTTACAACTAAACTTCCTCGTAACTCCCTCTGGGTCCCTTATGAGGCATCTTGCACCAAACCCTCCCTCTCCGACTGCTCTTCTCTGGCTGTCAGACTTCGTAAACAGCCATAACTCAGACTTTGCCTGGCCTGGGCCCTCCTGCCCTGTTTTGCCATTGAAGTGCAGATGACACTAGTAACGTGGCATTGTGTAATTGTGTATAGCTGCTTTAAATGGCAATTTGAAGCTCTGGTAGGTCTGTAATTAGTGGTGCGGTCCCATAGGAGCGGCCTTATCGTTTCCTTTGTAATTACACATCTGAATACAGCGGTGTGCATGCATGCGGCAGGACTTTCTTATCGTGTGCTGACGCGAGGCTCGTCGCTCTTGCCGCTTGCCCTGCGCCACATGACCATGACAAAGATTTTCAAAGCAGGGGGGGTGAAGGATCCAGGGCTTTCGAAGACTGTTGCAGGGTGATAGCGTAACCGATGCACTTTAGGGTTTGAGAAACAACTGCAGCCCTTCAGTCGATTGTTAATAAGTATAAATTTGTCCTTCAGACATTTTTAGTGGACATATATGTATAAAACATGATGAGATGTCCTTTTACAGTCTTCCTTAATCCTTATGTTTATTGCCATGTCTATACGGTATGTTTTTTCTTAATTATTTGTAGTTTTCTGTACTGTTTTTGAGGGAAATGTGATATAATGCCAACCAAGCCAGACGAACTAACACAGCTGGGTGATTCTCACAAAATCCAGTGTCCATTCTCACAAAATCTGTGTCCAGCATCAGAATTTTTAAAAAGCCCTTCAAGCCAATTTTTTTGCACATATAAGATTTCTTCTTACGAACTTACTAAAATCATTATTTTTTGAGTATTTAAAAAAATATTTCCTATAGAATTATTTACATTTTTTAGATTATCATTATCAAAAATTATCATTACCGCAACATGGTATTACATTAAATATATGCATGTAAAAACTCATGTTTCGGTAATGAGAACTAAAAAGTACTATGAAAAACAAAATTTTAACATTTATCTAGCCATCTTGAGTGTCACAGTCAATTCCCTTCCAACAAGTTTTACTAAAATCATTATTTTTAGAGGATTTAAAAAATATTTCCTATAGAATTATTTACATTTTTTAGATTATCATTATCAAAAATTATCATTACCGCAACATGGTATTACATTAAATATATGCATGTAAAAACTCATGTTTCGGTAATGAGAACTAAAAAATACTATAAAAAACAAAGTTTTTACATTTATGTAGCCATCTTGAGTGTCACAGTCAATTCCCTTCCAACAAGTTTTTTTTTTTTTTTTTGAAAATGTTAGTTCCTTGAGGGCTTAAACAATGATTGAAAATTGTTGCGGAGGATGAGAAATTTTTTCTTGGACACATTTATTTCCTTATTATCGTCTCTACATTTACCGATGATCACCAAATACCACATGTTTCTTTACTGTAAATGTTTATAGTATAACATGCACTGAAGCTTTTTATTTTTTTAATTTTTCTATTATAAATATTTCCATGTCAAAGAACCCAAATCCAGTCATAGACGCGTTGCGGTAATGAGATTTTTTTCCCTTAAATAGTACGTAAAGAGATGTTTGTAACTGTATGCTTCTTATTTTGATTCTCTTACTTTGCATTTACTTTTTTATCAAAATATTTCATGACACCTCATAAGTCTAATTTCGCGAGAATCACCCAGCTACATTGACTCAACCAATGGTGTGAGTTTGGGGGAGTGGCTACCTGTTTTTGGTGAGACCTGCAAAATTTTGGTGCATACTCAGAGCCCAATCATGGCTCTTTGTTTTTTTTAAATGTCTGTTTTCACAGATACTAAACTTGATCTATGACCTTATCTAACCTCACAATCAGCACAAAATCCACTTCCTTATGCAATGTTCTCTCGGTTGCGTTACTCCTTTTAGCTTTGCTTAACCAGCGGTACCTTTAAAAGCATTTCTCTCCCCGGCTGCCGAAATTGCTCATTTGTTGTGTCTTCACATAAGAGTCCCTTTACATGCTGCAGTGGGTTAATGATTTAGTGTCTATTGTAATACAGAATGAAGGCCTGGAGTAAAAAGAGAGAGCGAGAGAGGGTATAGGAGAAAAAGAGAGGGTAAAGAAATAGGTGTTTACGGGGAATGTGTGGATTAAAAGCCATAATGTTGATGGATTGTTTTAATTTGCTGGCCTGTGACCACAGAATGGGAAAGACGTGGATGCTCACAACTCCTCTTCCTCTCCCTCCCTCTACTGGTAGGCGACAGTACTGCATTTATACCTGCTCTCAATTCCAAGTCCAGAAATCAAATATTGACCCCATGCATGAGAATGAAGCTAGTTTATCTAATAAAATCTGTTTTAAGGTCCCTGTGATGATTTTATCTTTTGTTGGAAAGGTCAGGCTATAGCTCACAGCGCCACAATCCAAGTGCCAGTGTGTAGATGTGTACTTTAAGCCAAAGGTTTTTAAACTTTATGATGGCACGGACCCCCAGATATGATGATGAGTCCTTTTAGTAAGGGACCCCTTTACTAAATATTTAAAGAGTTTGGTTCCAAAACGCAATTTATCCATTTTGACTACTTTGGGTAAAACATGTTTTCTATACAAAGAAAGTGACAAGATAAAAACCACTATTTTCTGTTACAAACTTTCACATAGCATCTTTAGGTTATAAAAACATTAAAAGTTCAAATACATAATTTGATTTTCAAAGATTTATTATAAAAACTGATTATTTTTTTCCACAAAATGCAATAAATTCATGGCAAGTTTTTTTCAAAATGCTATAAATCTATTGAATCAATATATAAATGTGCATTCATCTTTGCCATGTTATATTAATTTAGTTGAGTAGTGGTATATACTGATAAAAAATATAAACATTAATGGCATTAATCAAAACACTTACTTTGTCATATTAATTACACTGTCATTGCTGCTGTCATTGGGACATCGTCGCTGAACTTTTTTGATAGCGATCATCTGTAAAATGTTTTGGTCCTGCTTGATTTTCGTTGACTTTGAGTAAAATAACGGAAAGTTTTTCATAAGACCCTCTGGGGTCAATGTGTTAGCATGACAGAAGCTTGATGCTGTCGCGAGAACAAGCAACAGCCGGCATTTTTCCGTCGCCCGAGTGGCATACGTTTTTTTCCCGCCACAGAAAACCACCACAGGTTTATCAATGCCATCAAAGTATTATTTTGTTTTTGTTTGTTTGTTGATCACGAAGTACAAAGTAGATGAGGAAAACTAGGTTCTGTGTGTATTCAAAGCGCTGCGTTGTTTACAATGCGTGGAATGGTGCGCTGTGATTTGTTGAGTGGATTAATTGCATTCTGCAGAGAAGGAAGACTGGCGTTTATTGCGTTTTGGAAAAAAGGGAGAAAATATGACAGAATAACACGGATTTTGTGTAAAATTAAGAATTTACTTTTTAATAATGACCTGATACAATAATTATTTTGGTGGGTAACTTTTTTTTTAAATGCCGTTTAATGCGTTTTGAAACCAAACTCTTCATATATCCATCTATACATATTTGGTTTAAAGAAACATTTAGACTATGTTAGCTAAATATTTTTTATATCAAAAAGATTTTAATAAAAAGGTTCTGGGGTCCCTTGGAACCTTCTACGGCAGTGGTTTTCAAACAGGGGGGCTGCGTGATGGTGCCAGGGGGCCCCCAGTTTTATGACATTTTATGAAATACATTAATTTAGCATGAATTCTGTGTAGTTAAACCTAAAAAAATAAGGCTACTAACCATGACTACTACAATGAAACTGTGGTAGTTATTTTAATAGTGAATATCAACCAATAGTGCTGCTTTACAAGGGAGCATCCTATGTAGACAGTAGATTAGGAGTAGGTTGGAAAGGAGCCATTACACCTGGATACTTGTCTCCTCTTCAGGTTTCAATAGTACATTGTTCAGAAAGCGTCATTAGCACTTTTTTTGAATCGGCACTGGTTTAAAGATCAATATAAACGGGTGGCCGGTGTGCATCAAGGAGGCAGAAAGCCCGATTGGTGAGCTGGTCCGGCGCTACTGCAACAACCTTAATTATTGAAGCGTTCTTTATTGTTTGTTTGTATATAAATAAAGCTTGATTTTAGTTGGATCTGTTTTTCATTTTCAAAATTATATGACAAACCTGAAAGAACATAATTTGGAGATTCTGCACATGCATTTAAAATCAAAGTATTATGCTTCTAGTAATTAAATTAACATTTAATAAGCATCTGTTGCGGTAATGATAAATGTCGTGTAAGCATTCTGACAAGACAATATTTCAAATTAACTGTAAAAAAATGATCTTACCTGGTAGCCATCTTGAAGTAACTGGTCCATGTGCTTGGCACTCAAAATCAAACTTTATTAAAATTCTGTATGTGTGCTTAAACTGTTCTCAAAAAGTGTTGCGGAGGATGAGAACATCAGGCATGGACACTCCTAATTTTTCTTCATTTTTATTATACATGAATATTCAGTAAATATTTTTTCTGTCATCTAAAGTAGTCTAGCAAAACGTCCATTTATTTTTTTCCTTAATATTTTTGTGTTAATTTGATTAAATTACAACATAACGCATGTTCAAACACAGCCGGACACATTGCGGTAATGAGAATTTCAGCAGAAAATGATCAAATTTACAATTATAAATTCTTATGTTGAAATCACACATTGTGCAAGGTAGAACACAGTATTGTGTTAATTCTGATGCTTTTTAATGTTACTATATTACACATTTTAAAGCTAAAATCATTAGTGCCGTGGTGTTTCAATGGTTTCGTGAGAATCACCCATGTATGAATTATAATGTTAGGCTAGTAGCGTAATAGTCGTATATACTGGTATGTTAACATCAGGCACCCAGCACTGACTCTGTTGGTACTATTGTCCACGCAACAACTCCTTGGCATTTTGAGTTAGAGACACCGCTACTAGCCTACAACACAATGCACGTCTCTTCTTTCTGCCTCTCAGTTGCGTGCGCAAGCAGTGATGACGTCGCCGAGCAACCCATCTATAGACTGTCCTATAACTCATGATGATCTAAATTGTTTTTTTCCTTGCAGAATACTTACTTGGTCACACATCTGGTATGTATAGCCTATAAATTATGTGCAAAAAATAAATAATTTCTGAAAAGCACATGCTTGTTTGACAGAAGTATGAAATAGTTTATGCATGTACTGTTTACTTTAATTGTACTAGAATTTTAAACGGATAATGTTTCATTCGTTTTTCTAAGCGATAAAGGTCTTCCAGTACTCTCATGCAAGAGTAAACCTTTCAAAAGAAATTCCTTTCGTATCAGGTTGAAGTTTTTTTCACCTTATCAGTTTTTCTTGCTGCAGATGGTGTTTAGAAAAGCCTTCCCTCCTTAGACCTTCCTAAATCACCTGCTAAAACTCCCCACTGTTCTGTCTCTGTCTAAACAACTCTTATCTTACAATACATGTTTTATGTTGGCAGGATTTGGCGGTACGTTGGGTGATCTTATGTCACCCAAACACCACTGGCATATGGGACGTCCTGTGCCTCCTCATAGCATTGTGATCCAATTAGATTTTAGTTAAATTTACAGGCCTAGAGTTACAGTACATTGGATAAAAGATGCATACAGTATATTGGGTGTTTAATCAGATGCAGAACAGAATCAGTTTGTTTCCAAAAATTATGAACTACAAAATCCCATTCTGGTGATCTATTGATATTACTGGATCCCATTCTGTGTAGTGAACTATATACTAGAGGTTCTCTGTCATCATTAACGCCATGTATGTGTGTCAGCGTGATCAGCAGGACACTGTACATACTGTAAGTTAGTCATCACTGACCCCCCTGACCTCATGCACCTGCACGCTGAGGGATTAATGCCACACTGGATTAGTGACCATTTGTGTCTTAAACAGTTTGAAGTGTCAGCAAGGCTCAAGTAACCTCTACTGTTGTGTTTCTGGTCTTTATAATCAGCTGTGCTACTGCTGCATTCTGTATTGTAATTGGCTAGCTTAGCAATGTGCTAATACCAAACCCTGTTTGCGTCTGTTGTCAAGTAATGCAGATGCTGAGTAGCAAAAATGTCATTTTATTTACTATAAGGTTTCATTTGGTTAGGATGTTGACTAAGAAGGTTGCTGCCTATCACGTAGATGATATGTAGTATTCTGTGAATTGTATGTTGATGTGATGATATAGGCATATACATATATACTGTAGACATATAGACATAGACATATATAGACAGACATGGACAGAAAGACATAGACTGACATAGACAGAAAGACAGACAGACATAGACCGATAGACATAGACAAATTGATATAGACATAAACAAATAGACACAGACAGATATAGACAGACAAAGGGTGCATCCCAATTCGAATTATTGCTAATATTGAAAACTGTGCATGTTGCGTTTAACTTAAGTTATAAAATAAAATAAATTCTCCATATTTTTTTTAAAAGTCTAAAATGTCTCTGCTGTTATGTCCTGCTGACATGTGCAGTGGGCGAAGACAGCAGGTGATGCATCTCCCCCCGTAGGCTAGACCGTCTCATTTTAGTCCGCTTTGTGTACTTCAGATGCTGCACCCTTCGAAGACAGTGTCTTGCCTTCTAAGTCTGCGTATAGACATGTAGACATAGAAAGTTAAAGATAGACAGATATAGGTCGACATTGGCAGGTCGACATTGGCAGGTAGACATTGGCAGGTAGACATAGACAGGTAGACATAGAAAGTTATAGATAGACAGATATAGGTCGACATAGGCATTCCGACATAGGCAAGTAGACATAGACGGGTAGACTTAGACGGATAGACATAGACAGATAGACAGATATAGACAGACAGACCGAAAGACATAGACAGATATAGACAAGACAGATAGAAACAAATTGCCTTCTAAGTCTGCGTATAGACAGGTAGACATAGAAAGTTATAGATAGACAGATATAGGTCGACATAGGCAGGTCGACATACGCAGGTCGATATTGGCAGGTCCACATTGGCAGGTAGACGTAGACAGGTATAGATAGACAGATATAGATAAACATAGGCAGGCCGACATAGGCAGGCGACATAGGCAAGTAGACATAGATGGGTAGACATAGACGGGTAGACATAAATGGGTAGACATAAATGGGTAGACATAGACATATATAGACAGACAGACCAAAAGAAATAGACAGATATAGACAAGACAAATAGACACAAAATGTAGACATAGACAGGTCGACATAGGCAGGTCGACATTGGCAGGTCGACATAGTCAGGTAGATATTGGCAGGTAGACATAGACAGGTAGACATAGACAGTTGTAGATAGACAGATATAGATAAACATATGCATGTAGACATATAGACATAGACATATAGACATAGACAGACAGACATAGACAGACAGACATAGACAGACAGACATTGGCAGGTAGACATAGACAGGTAGACATAGACAGGTAGACATAGACAGTTATAGATAGACAGATATGGATAAACATAGGCAGGTCGACATAGGCAGGTAGACATAGACAGACATAGACAGATATAGACAGACAGACCGAAAGACATAGACAGATATAGACAAGACAGATACTGTAGACACAAATTGCCTTCTAAGTCTGCGTATAGACAGGTAGACATAAAAAGTTATAGATACACATATAGGTGGACATAGGCAGGTGCCCATAGGCAGGTGCCCATAGGCAGGTTGACATAGGCAGGTGCCCATAGGCAGGTCGACATAGGCAGGTCGACATTGGCAGGTAGACATAGACAGTTATAGATAGACAAATATAGATAGACAGATATAGATAAACATAGGCAGGTCAACATAAGCAGGTCGACATGTAGAAATAGACAGGTAGACATACACAGGTAAACATAGACAGGTAGACATAGACAGGTAGACATAGACAGGTAGACATAGACAGGTAGACATAGACTGGTAGACATAGACAGATAGACATAGACAGATAGACATAGACAGATAGACATAGACAGATAGACCCAAAGACATAGACAGATATAGACAAGACAGATAGACACAAATTAATAGACATAGATAAACAAAGATACATACAGATATACAGTGTTTAATGTTTTGAAAATGTCCTTGTCATGTATGTGATTTACCCAGCCAGACCACTTAGTAACCACTTTAAACCTTGCTGAATCATCAAATAGTGTACTCTAAACTAGTTTCTTAGTAGGATAACTATTGTGGCAAATGTCTGCTCAGTATTTACACACGTCAAGTCTGTTCCTAAGAAATAATTACTGTAAGTTTCATTCCTGTCTGAAAATTGTTGAGTAAGGGTTTTGTTAAACTTATGATTTATTGTCTTATTTGCCTCTCACTTGTCTCATATCTCATTTGGCTGCAGGTGGTGTTTAGAAATAGCACTCTGTTCTTGGACCTTCGTAGATCACCTGCTAAAACTCCCCACTGTTCTGCTGCTCTCTATACAACTGTTCAGTTATATACCGCATACAGTTCTTATTATGCTGACAGGAATTATCCGTATACAGTACTGCGTGTCACCCAACACTTGAATAATAAAACCGGTAGTTTCGCTCTAATTAGCATAGTCTCCTGTGTAAATACCTACTGTGTGTACTATGCATAAAAATATATGTGTGTATATGTATACTCATACACACTTATGTTCTTGTGTGATTTATGCTGTATGTGAGAGACGGAGAGAAGAAAAAATGAGTGAACAAACTTGAATCTAGGTCGTGTAACAATATGCCGAGCTAGTTTGTGAATGCCCATAGGAGACGAGTGTGTCGCAGGCGTTTCATCTCTTTTGTGTGTGTGTGTTTTATGTCAGTGCATTGTGATAGATGCGTGTGATCATGAGTTTCTGCTGTGTATCAGGTCTACTGTATCTGTTCATGTGTATGTGCTTCAAGTTGCTGACACCGCATACTTCTCATGTGCGCGCACACGAGCTGTGCGTTTGTGAATTATTTGATTCTGCCGTAAGTGCGTTTTTATGCAGTAACGATTTTTGGTATGTGCGTGTTGCCATGTTGAGTGTTTAAAAGGCCCGTGGTCTTTGTGGTGTGGGTATAGACTTTAGTCAGAGTACATGCCATATTAAAGGATTAGTCCATTTTCTTAAAAAAATCCAGATAATTTACCCACCATCATGTCATCCAAAATGTTGATGCCTTTCTTTGTTCAGTTGAGAAGAAATTATGTTTTTTAAGGAAAACATTCCAGGATTTTTCTCATTTTAATGGACTTTAATGGACCCCAACACTTAACTGTTCGAATGCAGTTGAAAATTGCAGTTTCAAAGGACTTTAAATGATCCCAAATGAGGCATAAGGGTCTTATCTGGCGAAACGATTGTCATTTTTGGCAAGAAAAATAAAAAAATATGCACTTTTAAACCACAACTTCTCGTCTTTCTCCGTTCGTGTGCGCACCAGTGCGACTTTATGTAATACATCATCACGTCAAGAGGTCACGGATGACGTATGCGAAACTCCGCCCCAGTGTTTAAAAGTGTGGAGAAAGAGGACCTTTCCGACGTTGTTGAATGTCGAATAATACTATTTAATGTCTTTGTGTTAGTTTATTGTTTAAAACGGTCTGCAAATGTGCGTTTCATATATGTAACACGTGACCTTTCTGCGTCATTACGCAATTATGTGAGGTCTCGGTGGCGCGTCACACGAACGGAGGAAGACGAGTAGTTGTGGTTTGAAAGTGCATATTTTGTATTTTTCTTGCCAAGATTGACAGTCGTTTCGCTGGATGGGACCCTTGTGCCTCGTTTGGGATCGTTTGGAGTCCTTTGAAGCTGCAATTTTAAACTGCATTCAAACTGCATTCAAACTGCATTCAAAAAAGTGTTGGGGTCCATTAAAGTCCATTAAAATGAGAAAAATCTTGGAATGTTTTCCTCTAAAAACATAATTTCTTTTCGACTGAACAAAGAAAGACATCAACATTTTGGAAGACATGGTGGTGAGTAAATTATCTGGATTTTTTTTAAGAAAATGGACTAATCCTTTAAGTCTTTTACTCATAATTAGTTTTTGCAGGGTATGTCTTGAAGCATAAGTTATACGGAAGTTTGTGACACCTCCTAAAGGATATAGCTGCAGCCTGAAGATCTCCAAATGGGGACATGAACAAAATAATTGGGCGGGAGCTCCAAAAGGAGGCGTGGCTTCTACATTAACAAATATGCTAGGTTGCGGACGACTCTTAATTCTTAATCTACTTTCTTTTCTTTGTCTTTTCTGCCTGAAGTTACTGAGAAACCACCAAATGTGACTTCACATATATAGATAAATGTGAAAGGAATCTATCCATTACGTTAACATTATTTAGCATTGTAGGTGTTTCCTGAGATGGCTCTTTGTAGTGTCGTATGCTTGTTTACGGCCTTCTGGCACTTCCGGAGTCCACGAGATTCCATTTGGCATCGGTCAGCGGCGCAGAATGTCCATGTTGATAATGTTTGTGTGGAAAATCTGTGCGGCTGAGTGGAATGCTATAAACGGATAAGCGTCTTTGAAATGCGCTCGTTTCCGCCGAGGGTCTGCTTGGAAGGTTAAGTGTTTCTATGTGCATTGACATTTACTTCAGAAGTGCGACTTAATTGGCAACACGCGCTCGCCCACCTACGCGCAGACGGACGCACGTAAACATTTAATCTCGAATCGGTTTATGACCTTAACAGATTGAATTAACTCACTGTGATTTTTTAGATGAACACGCGTGTCCTAGCATGACTTAGAGGTATAGGAATGAAAAACGTATAAGCATAATTAATTTTTAAGACCTGTACAAATATTTATTTTCTAAAGGGTAAAATTCAAGACCAGCCGGATGGGAATTTTCCAAGAAGTAAATGGAATGTATTGTTGTTTTTTCTCTACTCCCAATTCACTTTCAAGTAAAGTGCTTTTTACCCTTTTATGAACCCTAAACGCTAATCGATTCTGCTTTGTCCTGTTTTTATGAGTTGAATTTGATTTGAATAGCCAATGAACACACCCAATTCAGTTTGATGTTATTGGTTTTAAAACTAAGAATAAGTACCAATTTTTCAGATTCATTTATACTGTACACATCCTACCTAATAATGTTTACAGTTTCCTTCAGTTTAATGTACCATCAGGCCGATCTCTTCCACCAAGATGGCTTCACTGGGATTATTTTGACCCGGTTCACCCTCTGCAGATTGTATCTCGCAACTCTCTCCAGCGCTGGCGGCTAGCTCATCCCCGTGGTGCCTGTCCCCAAGTAATGTTCGTTTTGTGTGTGCTCAGGTATGTCAGATTGTCTTGCCGGGGTGAGATTCGGAGAATGCCACTCTCTTTCTTTGCTTTGAAGTGTCAAGTGCACTCACATCGTTATGAAGGGAGTATTTGTTTGGCTTTGTCAGTATTATTGGCTCAATCCATTGTTGCGGCTGGCATTTCGTTGACGTGCGCTGAGAGGAGCTATTGAAGATTACAGAGCCGTGTTAAAGAGCAGCGTTTGCTGCCTACCGTGTGACTTATGCCGTCACCCTTAAAGGTGAAATAGAGTTTGGCCAAATATTTTGCGAGCGCTTCTAAGCGCCAGGCTCCCCCTGACTGCACTGTTGTTAGTATCCCAAAACGGGCTTTGACATGCTCTGTTTGCAGCGCTGACCCATATTTCAGAGAGTTTTTTTTTTGTTAGATTTTTCGGTGTGTGTGCAATCGTGGGGGTGTTCACCCATAAATGAGCATCTGTTCGTGACACATTCACTGCTCTGTGTAAGAGAGACTGGATTGTCTTTGAATGTGATGAATCGCTTACAAAATAAAAGTTTGTTTTTGCATAATATATGTGTGTGTGCATTGTTTGTAATTATTTTGTATTTATAAATACACACACATGCATGTATGTATAATTACATTTACGTGTGTTTTGTGTGTGCGTGTGTGTGTGTGTGTGTGTGTGTGTGTGTGTGTGTGTGTGTGTGTGTGTGTGTGTGTGTGTGTGTGTGTGTGTGTGTGTGTGTGTGTGTGTGCGCGTGTGTGTGTGTGTGTGTGTGTGTGTGTATATCTGTATGTCTGTCTGTATGTATGCATGTATGTATGTATGTATGTATGTATGTATGTATGTATGTATGTATGTGTATTCATATACTTACACATAATGCACACAAAATATATTTGTATGATACTTTTTATAATACTATGCATATATGTATATGCATATATGTATGTATATGCGTGTATACGTTTTGATATTTTTTATATTTATATATAGACGGTCTCATCGGAGGCTCGTGCGGTGACGCAATGCGCGTCTGGTCAGAACTTTACTTCCGGTTTCAGTTTTTTAATGGTCTGACTAGTTGCTAAACTGAACTATTGAACAAATACCATGTAGAAAACGGTGTTTGCTGGTTATATAAATAAACTAAAATTTAAAATAATTTGTTGTTTTTTATTCTTAGCGGACTTTACCGGAAGTTACGTGAGGACCACGAAAGCTGCTTGTTTTTGTTGTTATATATATAGAGCGAGAGAGCGAGAGAGAGAGCGAGAGAAAGACATATAGATATATAGATATAGACAGGCAGACAGACAGACAGACAGGCAGACAGACAGGCAGACAGACAGACAGACAGACGGACGGACGGACGGACGGACGGACGGACGGACGGACGGACGGACGGACAGACAGACAGACAGACAGATTTAGATAAATAAAAATTTTCTTACATTTATACATGTATGTATGTATTCATATACTTTCACTCAATGCACACACACATATCTTACACAAACGTTTATTTTGTATGCGATTAATCGTGATTAATCTTTTGACAGCCCTACTTTAAATACAGACATGCTGAGAAACTGTGATGCATTTTCTATCCAAAGGGACTCACAGGTGCATCACACGGTATAATCCCTGGAATGGGATTGAACCCATGACCTTTTGCGCGGCTAATTCCAGTCTACCAGTTGAGCTACATGAAGACAAGTTGAATCAAATCTAATTTAAGATGAAATTCGGAGAGCCAGTCATGTACCATCATCTGCAATGAACCCTGAGAACACCCCGCAACATCACTTTTCATCCTTAATAATGCAATTGATGAAGCTGTGGTGGCATTTGGGCTCACAAATGAGCTGTTTTGGAAGCCCCCATTTAGTATTCTCAGATGATGTATAGGCGGGCGCAATCTGTAGTTAAAGCAATAATCGCTGTGGGCTGCTCTAATGACTATTGGTTTTGCAGCGCTATGCTAAGCTTCATAGGCTCCCATTTATTCTGTATTTTCGTCCGCAGTTCATTCTTGTCAGCGGTTCGAGTGTATGAGAAGTGGCCCGGCGGTTTCGGCGCGAGGCTTGTGACAAATGGAGATGACTTAGGAGTTGCTTTCATACTCACTGCAGGGCAAACTCTCATTTTTTCCGGCTAGTTTTAACCGAGCAGTCTGTCTTGCTTGACTGCCGGTGTGTGTCTGTTGTGTCAAGAGGACCTGAAGGAGAGAGGTCTGAGAGAGAAAGATAGTGCGGGCGGAAGGCGGAACGGCGGCAGCTAGGAAAATAGAAATGAAATTCTTCGCAATGCTCCGAGGAGCCTCCGAACCCGGGGCCAAATCAGATATTGCAGGGGAAGTGGAAGGAACCGGTGGGCTAGCGAGTCAGAATGGGCCCGAGCTGCTATCTATCGCGCGCACTGTCATAATGAAAACGTTTATGACTGGGGTTGTGAAAACAGGAGCTTTAGGGCAACCGTCTAGAGACCTCTTTGATTGGCCCGTCTACTCCCTTCACCAGCGAGCGTTTGCGTTCTGAGCCAGCCTGCTTCTTAATACCCACGAGGTACGCTTGTTTTCCCCGCAAAGCCCATCTGGGCCGATGAGTATATTTTGTCTGTGCCGCACAACAAAGTTCTCCCTCGACGAAAGTGTTATGTCTCTCCGTGGCTTTTAGATTTTGACCTGCAGCCTCTAATACACAAGTTTTGTTTTTGCATCTACTGATCCACCCGGAAGAGGATTAGCATAGCGGGACAGTTGAGCTGCTTTTAATTAGCCTCAGTCTCTGTGTAAAAACATCTGGTGGGGAAAATGATTTGGTTATTAAGAAGGGTATGATGATTTTGAACAAAAGGTCATAGCACGGATGATATTGACTTACTCACAGGAAGTCTTGTTTATAGGAGTCGAGGCCTGTTGGGTGGTGGTACCCATGAGATATACCAATACCAGTAAGATTTGACAATATTCCCACTTTGTAAATGAATTGCCTCTGATGAATTCTTTTTTATCCCCGGTGGGAACAAAATTCATCCCACCATGATGAATGGTCATCAAACGGCCATAAAAATGGCCTAAAATGAAGATAATTGAAGTAAAAGCGCTGCCACACAATAGTGCAAACAACAGTAAAATTAGGAATTGGGTATTACTGTGAGCACTTTTCCTCCGGTGACAATAGGTGACAGCGCCTCTAGGTTATGTCATCATCCTTTTTGAATCCATGCCAGGATTTTCCAAATGTCGCCAAGCACCAATAGTCTATTTCAGCTCGAAAACAGCCAAATAATAAATGAAAAGGGTTCCAAGCACCATAACATTGTATTTTTTAGGACCGTCACAAAACAAATCAAAGAAATATTACCATTCAGGTTGAGACAGCAGTAACTATCGTCATTAGAACCGAGGGGAACTCCCAGGATGACACAGGAGAGCAAAAAAAGAGTTTGTCATTAAACTTTGACTATTTTTTTAGTCCGACATCTTGTCTAAGTAGGCATATATAGCCTATTTTATTAAATATTGTGATGATTAACACGTTTTTTTTGCATGTCTGGCACAAAGCATAAAGAAGGAATGAATTTTGCATCTGGCGCTGCCACTTTTAGCATAGCTTAGCACAATCCATTGAATCTGATTAGACCATTAGCATCGCGCAAAAAAATAACGGAAGAGTTTCGATATTTTTTTTATTTAAACCTTGACCCTTCTGTAGTTACATCTTGTACTAAGACCGTAGTGATATCTACTGGGGCGTAGTGATATTATGCACTACCCGAAAATAGTCCCCTGCCATTGAAAGTTACTAAGGGGACTATTTTCGGCTGCTGCGTAAAATCATTGCGCCTCCTGCAGCCATGTTACACCAGCAAAGTCCTTGGTTATTATGCCAGAATCAGAGTATAGTTCCTAGTCATATCTGCCTAGAAAATCGCAACTTTTAATTTTTTGTCGGTCTTAGTACACAATGTAACTACAGAAGAGTCAAGTTTTAAATAGGAATAATATCAAAACTATTTGGTTATTTTTTTATGCGCAATGCTAATGGTCTAATCGGATACAATGGATTGTTCTAAGCTATGGTATCGCCAGACCCGGAGATCAACTGAATGTATTTCAAATCGGTAAAAATCAAATGTTTAGCTTTAGGGAAGCTGGAAAATTAGTATATTTACAAAAAAAGTGGAATGTCCCTTTAACCTCCTTGTGAAAGCCTTTATACACAATGTGGTACCCTTACTTTGCCATATGCATCTTATTTCCCAATTCTGTATCCAAGAGAGCTTATTTTTACTTGATGCTGTCTTCGTTGCGTAAGCCGATTCTGCTCATCCCCGGGGTGTTCCCCAGGTTCCTTACAGGCTTGGCTTGGTTCTTCTCTGGGGACCGGCTGGGACGGACAGTGGCAGGAGCGTTTCGGCCCAGCGTGGGCCTTCCATCTCATTAATTAGCCAGTGATTGTGCTCAATCGCATGCAGATCTTTACTTCAAGGGCTGCATATCAAAGGCAGGAATCTGGCGGCTGGTTTATTATTCACAGGGAGACCTAGTTATGTCAAGAGCATGCAAGTGGAGCTTGTAGCAACAGCGGGGGTGAGTGGCATAGGAGATGCTTTACCCATGGAGAGCCTGAAAGATTAAAAAGGGTGGAGGTTGAGACGTGCCTACCGCTCTCCGGGGAACGAGCGTCGACTCCCTCTCTTGCTTTATTATTTCCCCCCTTCTATCGCTCCATGTCTTTCTCCTTATCAGTTAGTCACTGAGATACGATGCCACGCGCTACCACACAGAAAACGAACAGATGCGACATTGATCCGAGACGTCTCCAGCTGGATCGTGGCGCTGGTTTATTCAAGCCCTTCGAGCGTGCAAAGACCAGCCCCGTTACTGTTTCTCTGTCTTGTTAATGACGGAGCACACCAGGGAGCAGGCATCAGGACCCGGGGTGCTGCGCGGTACAGTGCCATCATCACGCCCGCTGGGACTTTCTGTCCACGCCCGCTTTTGGCCGACTTCCTATTGTGAGAGCAGCAGCACGGCAGAGAAAGATGATTAATTTCACAGAGTAATCTGTCACGCTGATCAGGCCCAATGAGTTTTTGTGTACCAGGTTCTCCGGCAAGACGCAGACTTGTGAAGTCAGCAGGTGCCATGGGAAGCGTTGGATGCCCTCCAGAAAAGGGTCAAAGAGACTGGAGATGCTCACACTGAGCGAGTCTGACCCTCAAGGCCTTCGATAAGTACAAAAAACACTGTTTGTAGAGAAAATTAGGATTTGGATACCCTGACCGTGACAGGATCTTGTACCGCACTGCACTTTGTCCTGGATTTTTGAAGCGAGATATAACGACGTTTTGTTCTCTCATTTCAAAGCTTTTAATTGCATCAGAACGGCCAAATGAATATGAACCTGTTGGGAATTTTTTGTCTGGAGGTCAAGCTCTATTGACGCCATCAGCAGGAGGAGATAAAGAAAGCCCACGCAATGTGGAAATCCCAGCATGCCATGTCTTGCATTTCAGCTCGGCTCGCATTATTGATCATACTCCGGCGCGTTGATGTCAAGACGCGAAACGTCCGATAGCGACCTCATGGTCCGCACATTATCCGTGGCTGAGAGGGCACTAATGAAATTGGTTTCGGGCTCATCTGGAAAGTGCCCTCCTGTTTGATTTAATTAGCCAAATGTCTCCTCTCCCCATCCAGGCCGGAGTAAAATGATTTTCAAACGTCGAGAGTTGACTCCGGCATACGAGCGCAAGGGTTTCGTGACATAGCTCCTGTCATTACGAAATCATCGTATTGAATTTCAAAGTTTTGTATGCAAAGTTTTACACATAACCTCACAGCTCTTTAATGTACTGTAGTTTATCAATGCTCTCACTATTGACCCTGATGATGTCATAAGGTCACACGCAAATTCAGATGTGCTTTACAAAGACGTCTGCAAGATTGAAAAGGCCAGGCCTGTTTCAATTTGCTCTCGAGTCAACAGAGGTGACCCTTCAATGAACCCTGGTCCACCTTAATTATTGTTCATCCATAGAGCCGGCATTAAGAAAGACTGCAGGGCTCTCCTTCTTAATTTATAGGTTCCCATTTCAGGTTATTACCCAACGCGTTCATTATACACAACCTGCAGTGAGGACAGCCGCCGCAGGAGGCGAGAGACGGTCCTGTCGGTCCTGGCATGACTTATCATAAGGGAACCATAAACATATGAAGATAATGTGAGGTGCAATCATGGATCACATTCATCTGACAAGACTGTATGAGCCTAATGTTTGTTTTTGTATGAATGATTTAGTTTATGGAGCATGCACGTTTTTCAAGATTAAAATGCTTTCTTTTTTCCCAGCTTAATGCGTTTAGGTAATAAAGTACTGTAAGCTATTTGTAGGTTTGACTTTCCAGAAAGTGTAAAGTGTTGATGTGTCAGCGTCTAGCACGTCAGAAATCATCTTCTTAATGAATGACTTTGTCTTGTTTTCGAGTAAATGCATTTTTAAATCCTAAGAAATGAGATACGTTCAGAAGCAACACTAAAGATATTTCGACATGTTGTTAGAGATATAACTAAAATAAAGTGTATTTTTTCTTACTGCACTGGCAGATATTTAATTCTTTTAACGGGAGTAGAAAACAAACTTAAAAATCTGTCATTGCAGTAAAACAAAATGTACTGATGTTAAAGAAATAAACACTGTATTAGAAAATTAGACTTATTTTCAAAGTAAAAGTAGTTTTTATTAAAGGAATAGTTCATCCCAAAATAGAAATTATCTCATATCAAGCCATCTTAGGTGTGTATGACTTTCTACTTTCAGCCAAACACAATTCGAGTTATATTAAAGGGGCCATGGCATGAAAATCTGACTATTTACATGTTTAGGTGCTATAATTGGGTCTCATGTGCTTCTATGAACCTAGAAAATGTGAAAAAGATCAACCCAGTAACTTCGTTTTGGTAAACCATTCTCTACAAGCACGTGAGAAAATAGGTTGTTGAAATTTGGCTCTCCTTATGATGTCATAAGGAGCTCTTATTATAATAATACTACTCCTTAATCTGCACTATCCAATCACACCACTGCCATTTAGTGCAGAGAAAAATAATTCACAGCACAATTGAGTTTCAATTGCAACAAACCGCTCATTTGCATTTAAAAGGACACACCCAAAATGGCACATTTTTGCACACACCTACAAAGTGGCAATTTTTACATGCTATAATAAATTATCTGTGGGGTATTTTGAGCTAAAACTTCACATATGTGCTCTGGGGAGACCAAAAATTTATTTGAGATCTTAAAAAAGTCTTGTGCCATGGCCCCTTTAAATAATATCTTGGCTCTTTTTAGCATTATAATGGCATTGAATAGTGCCCCATTACAGGAAACGCATCCATCAATAACTAATCAATACAGTTATTAAATGTCTTCTTAGTTGAAGTGATTGGTTTTTGTAAGCAAACTTTTTTTCAATTTATACACCTTTACCCTTTACGGCTGTTCGCATGTTTACAAAAGAGTTGAGGTTAAGGCGAAAGGTTGACCTCTGACCCAACTTCACATAAACCCATCGCTTCACCTCAGAGTTCATTTAATAACTGTATATATTAGTTTTTGATAGATGGATGTGCTTTCTGGAGCTTTAGAAATGGGGCACTATCCAAAGCCATTATAAAACTAAAAAAGACAAGGATATTAATTAATGTAACTTAAACCGTGTATGGCTGTAAGAAGAAAATCAAATACACACAAGATGACTTAATTTTAGGGAGAAGTATTCCTTTAAACAAATAGTAGACAACTAGATTGCCTATTTCGAAACGTTTGGGTCTGAAGTACCTGTTTGGTTGAGCAATGGCAGACGTAGTTTTAAAGGGACAGTCCACTTTTTTTGAAAATATGCTAATTTTCCAGCTCCCTTAGAGGTAAAAATTTATTTTTACCGTTTATGAATCCATTCAGCCGATCTTCTGCGCTGGCGCTACCACTTTTAACATAGCTTAGCATAATCCATTGAATCTGATTAGACCATTGCATCGCGCTCAAAAATAACCAAAGAGTTTCGATATTTTCCTATTTAAAACCGATGATATTACACAGCAGCCGAAAATAGTCTCCTTAGTATCTTTCAATACCAGGGGACTATTTTCAGGCATTAGGGTAATATCATTGCGCCTCCTGCAGCCATGTTACGGCAGCAAAGTCCTTGATTATTACGCCAGAATCAGTGTATAGTTCCAAGCCATATCTGCCTAGAAAATCACAACTTTTAATTTTCTGTCTGTCATAGTACACGATGTAACTACAGAAGAGTCAAGTTTTAAATAGGAAAAATATCGAAACACTTTTGTTATTTTTAGCGCAATGCTAATGGTCTAATCAGATTCAATGGATTATGCTAAGCTATGCTAAAAGTGCTAGCGCCAGACCCAGAGATCAGCTGAATAGATTCCAAAACGGTAAGAATTAAATGTTTATCTCCAGGGGTGCTGAAAAATGAGCATATTTTCAAAAAAGTGGAGTGTCCCTATAAGCTGAAGGAACTGTAGGACTGTTTGGCAAACATATGAGCTGTAGTGTTGTTATTTGCCCATACAGGAAGTGATTCAGCAGTACTAACTTGGTATCTACCGCAGGGACAGCAGCATTACCATCATGTTATTTAAGTGTGTTGGGATTCAGCACCAGTCTGTCGGGAGAACTGGATTTGTTTTTGTTTTTTCACCTTTTAACCGCATCTCTCTTGATGCTTTCATGAGACGATGTAGATTCTGTGGCTTCTCATGGTCTTTCCTGTTCAGAGAACGACCGAGAATCTGCTGTGTGAAAAGTCATTGGACGATTATGTCTAACCGCGCAAGGTTTTGCTAACCCTTAAAGATCAGTTGTTTCATTCTGTAGGGAAGCTGTGTAAGATAACCCATGTCCTGTTGTCTCTGTTGCTCAGATAGTCGGGCATTGCATCAACGGTTGTGGGTTCGCTTCTTAGGAACACACATAATTGTGTAGCTTGTATGCAGTTAAAGCGTCTTCCATATGCATAAATGTACCCAAGTTTGCATTATGTTAATAGTTAAAAGTCTGCTTTGCGACGTTACCGCTGTATGCAGTTGGACTTTAAAGCACATCATAGCAGTGGCCAGTATGTTTACATTATTAGTATTCCTGTTTCATGCAGGTACACTATCTCCCCATCACACATTTTCTACTAAGCTGCACAGATGCAGGAAAAGATGGGTTCCTCTCTCTCTGCCCACTGCAGGAACTTCAGCGTTAGCTGGCAGTGTTTCCATAAAGAGTGTCCTTGAGCTGTTATCTGCCACTACTTCATAATGAGCCGTGTCCTGTGGGAGTAATGCTTAATAAAGTGATGGAGAGGAAGACAGACAACAGACTCAAAATCCCAAACTGCCATGCAATCTTATCATCCTCCATCATCCACCGAGGCCGGCTGCACCAGGATACAACTTAGCGTAATGTAGTTGTGAGCTGGTACTGAGGACATGCACGCTAAATATTTACGATAAGTATTTTGGCGTTGCACCATTAAGCGTAATTGAAAGGTAACTTTACTTTTTAATTATGTTAAAGGTCCACTGTGTAGATGTTTACCAGCATGTAGCAATGAGATTGTGAATTGCAACCAACCTCTAGGAATGCACCGAAAGGAAAATTCTGTGCCGAAGCTGAATAAAATGAAACACTCTGCTGAAGGCCTAATACGAAACATATTTTATTATTTTTCTAATTATTTTGCCATTTTCAGGATTGCACAAGTTACATTTTCAGAATGTCCTTTTTACAATATTTATTTCACATTATTTAACAATGAACAGTTCTTTAACATTCCAGCAGACATTATAGAGCACTTTTACTTCTGCTCACCTCATGCATTTTCTCTGATCAGATAGCCGAGCTGTCCATACATTGGGCCACATAAATGAGTCCTGGCTAAACGGATATTAATCTCATCTTCTATCCTTGCACAAAATGCAAATACACTATTCATTACTCCGCCTTAATCTTTGGTGTCCCCTGAGTATGAAGTTTTAGCTCAAAACACTATATAGATAATTTATTATATCATGTTAAAATTGCATCTTTGTAGGTGTGAGCAAAAATGTGCCGTTTTTGGGCGTGTCCTTTTAAATGCAAATGAGCTGATCTCTGCACTAAATGTCAGTGCTGTGATTGGATAGTGCAGATTAAGGGGCGGTATTATCCCCTTCTGACATCACAAGGGGAGCCAAATTTCAATGAGCTATTTTTCACATGCTTGAAAAGAGTGGTTTACCAAAACGAAGTTACTGGGTTGATCTTTTTCACATTTTCTAGGTTGATAAAAGCACTGGGGACCCAATTATAGCACTTAAACATGAAAAAAGTCACATTTTAATGATATGCCCCCTTTAAGAAACTTGCAAAGATGCTTATATGCTATGCAACAATGCATGTATGCTTATATACGCTTATTTTAAATATTAAATGTAACTTGTAGTGCTGTATGTTTTTGCGTCTTTTTCTGACACTTTTATATGCTTTCACCAACATGTTTGCTGCATTAATGAAACGTGCGCACCTCTCACTCAGCCCTGGTTGCTATTTTGATGGCAAAGCATTTTTTTTTTGCTATTTGTCGGCCAAATAATAATTCGGTGCATCGCTCCGAGAATGTGCATCCCTTTCGAAGTGCATAGTGAAGCTACGGTAGCGACCACAGGTTAAACATGTCATCGTCTGAGACAACATATAGTGACAAAACTCGTTCTATAGAGAAGTTTGCCATTTAGGGAGTCATGACGAGCGAAATGGCGACTTCAATGTAAGGGGACGGTGTATAAAAACGTCTCATTCTAAGGTTCATGGTTCCCACAGGTCCTTGAAATCCTTGAAAGTTTGTGAATCTGTGGGGGAAAATTCAAGGCCCTGGGAAGTTTTTGAAAATCTACATATATAGATACAGGTCATTGAAAGGGCTTGAATCTATTTTATGCAAGAAGTTTTCTGGAAAAACTTTTTAAGAACACGTGCTAAATTGTTCGCTTTAAATGCTTATATCTTCTGTATGCGAATGTTGATTCATACTAAAATGCTTTTTGCATAGTTGTGTTTGACGCATGAAAACGTCTCGGGTTATGTATGTAACTTTTGTTCCCTGAGAAGGGAACGAGACGGTGCGTCTCCCTTGCCATTATTCCTGCGTCCTTGTAACGCCGTCTTTGGCAATATTTCAGATAGTGATATACTTCCTGGCTCCCGTGTCACCCTGTCTTTGTTGTTAAGCTTTACCATTGCTTAAATTTGATATACACATTCATATGCACCCCGGGAGGCGTCCCCAGAATGTCACCGCAGTGACGCAGTGCGAGTTCCCTTGAAAGGGAACTGTAACAATGTATCTTAAAAGGTAACACGATGTAACCTTGCGCTCATTTGAAATGTGTCCCCACATTTAGTCCTTGAATTTGAGGGTATTGGACCTGGAAAGTCCTTGAAAGGTCATTGCATTTGAAGTTAACTAAGGTGTGGGAAACCTGAAGGTTATAAAAACAATACAGTACATTATGTAAGGCCTTTATACAACACTGATAATATAGTTATGTATAATATATTGCATTTTTGTCAAGAGATCCTTTGAAAAGTTGCACATTGCACCTTTAACCTTAAATCCTTTATTGCCGCTTATTTATTTCAGTTTACAAGTAAAATTAGTAAGTAAGACCATATAAACAGCTGATGTGGGCCTACCTCGGGGGACAATATAACTCATGTGTCTTCTGTTTGTGTTTTCTTCTGTAAATGTGGCCCAGCTTTAGTTACAGAACTGCTGATTAAGTTTTCTGCCACTTCTATTTTCAGATGATCGTCGATGTAATTTTAGTTCTCTAGATAAGATTTGACCCAAATAGGCCAAGCTGTCTAGTCCCAGATGTGGGCGACTCAAAAGTTTCTGCAACTGTGATTTAAACCTTTATGACCAAGTTTCGTAAGTGGGTCGGCTAGTTCTGGTGGTTTACTCTGGTGAACTTCAGCACTTCGGGCTCTCTCTTCATTAGCGGTAGGGTGGTGTAGGAGGTCCAGGTAATGCGCTCCCATGGGGCTCGGAGAAGGGGACGATCATTAATCAGCAGGACGCGGCACCGGAACCCGAGCACATCATTAGGCCCTGAAACACAAAGGGATGCGGGGGTCATGCTCCCCTGACCCTACATCAATAAGACCAGGGGCTGCAGTTTTGGCTGATGCTATGTATGGAGGACGGAACTGGGAAAGAAAGTTGCGGTTATTTTTGACAGCCTACGTTTGGGTGTTGAGCCGCCTTAAGTGAAATTAATCATTGTGGATTTTCTACTAAATTAGACACGCCTCTCTCACCATAACCTTGCATGCAAAGTTTATTTCATGAACAAAACATCCGTATTGTATATTGTAAAAGTGACCGCTTTGATGATGGAGAACATGAAGCCTGACCGTGGCCCCAAAGGAAATCATTGTTTTCTGAAACTACCGAGTTTGTGGATGGTTGAGTGTCCAAATGGACCTGCCTCAGTTTCTATAAATCATAAGCAGTGTATTGTGTATCTGTTCCTATGAAAAACTACAATCTGTTATTCTGCGTGCCTCGCATAAGTCTTCCAGGCTTTACCAGACTATGGTGGCCAAACTGTGTTTTGGAGAGCAAGCTTAGTCAGGGTGAACTGGACTGCTTTAGGTGTTGTAATGTATCTTGACCAGTTTATGACCAATAAATGACCAGTTACAGAGCAGGTGGAAGGCAATATGAAAATACACAGAAAGCTGTTTAACTGATAAATCATGCAAATGTAAGCAGATGTTATTGTAGCTTGCATAAAGCATTGCATATTTGCTATTTTATAACACATCTGGCCTCGGTGCATAAAGGCTGGTGCCTTGTAGTAAATAGTTTCAATGCTATAATTAACCATGTACTTTCTGATTGTGTTTCAGATCTTGGTGAACTCCATTGCCCAGCCTGCACTGCTTTATGAGAACGTGGCGGTGAGCGAAGGGAACCCAATTTTAAGGGACATGCTCTTCAGCCCGGACCACCAATATATCTACACACTCACAGATAAAGAGGTAAGACTTCAGGGAGTATACTATTTCGGCTTTGATGGTGGATGTTTTGTTTGCCTGAATGTTCTGAGGGACCCTGCAGACAAGCAGTTTGCTTTGGTCATGCACCTGGATCCCCATAGACTAAAAAGAAAACACACAATAAGTTAAAGTCCAAAGAAACATGCTGTTTTTTAAAACACCTGGTACTTGAATTCCTGTTGAAAGTGTTTCGCACAGAACTTAAGGGATAGTTCTCCCAAAAATGAGCTCATACTCATCCTCAAGGGGTTACAAACCTGTATACATTTCAATAATGCTTTTATAGAGGTTAATAACAGCATTATGACTCATTATAAGTAACTAACAGCATGGCTATTTTAGATAACATCTTCATGATTTCCTAACATTTGCATTAGGAAAACTGTATCATATGCGTTCACTTTACTTAAAGCCATCAATAATGCATTCATAATAAGTAACTTATAACATGGTTATAACAATATAAATCAAATTAGTTATTTGAAATAGTACTAAATTGGCATGATTAATTAAGTCGTAACTATAATATACTGTAATGAAATTATAGCAATGCAGGTTTTTTTTAGCACATTGACCGGAATCAACAAAAGTAAGATTTATTTTAAACTAAATAACATTTGTACACAATTTTGGGGGTTCATATGGGGGTTTACCTCTAACAATACTTATACAACAAACTATCACGTAAATAGCTTGTTATCAAGCCAATCACACATTGTTAAGTCGATGTTCTATACAAACTGGAGATGTATAGTTAGTTGTTTTCATACAATATTTAAGTGTTGCACTATATTGGTGTAAACATGCTTACAACATGAGAATTTAGCGATTAGCCAACAGGCTTATATCTAAAACAGATATTATGTACACAATGCGTTATTCTCATCTTTAAAGGAACAGTATGTAAGACATTTATATCAATTAATCATAAAATGGCCTTGATATGTCACTAGACATTAAGAAATAATAATTAAAAAATTTCAAATACTTATATCACTCACAACAGTGGTCCGGCCAGGATATTGTCATTTAAAAAGTGGAGTTGCAGCCCTCAACTGATGTTTATGTTGTCATTTTGTACATTGGCCACTAGTTGTCTGATTGCAGTACCAGTTTTAGCCACAAGTTTTGTGATTGCAATACCAGTTTTGGCCACAATCCTACATACTGTTCCTTTAATTTGGTCATATGTTCCTTATAATTTTAACAATCTTTTTGGAGGTTCTTTGTCCTGTGGAAATTTGTAAAACGATGTATTTTCTGTGTTTTGATGGCTGAATACATAGCGTCCTGATACAAAATTGGTTTAAAGCACAGCCTCGGTTTGCAATCATCATGGCGGCGGACTGAATAAGGCGTATAAGGTTGATTTTACAGAAGTTTTCTGTATGTGTTTATAAATGCACTTCTACTTTATTGTATAGATCTTTACTGAGTACTGGTCACATAATTTGCATAGCAATGCAAATTTCTCTGGTTATCGACAACATACTTTCATTTAACCCAGAATGTTTACTTTAAACAGAAATAGCTTATTTTGTGTACAAGCAGTTAAAATGTTAGACGCGTATTTATTCTGATATACAGTACTATTCAAAAGTCTTATTCTGCGTTCACACCAAATGCGAATAGCGCGTCCAGTTTGCCGCTTGAACATTTTAAATGCATTCGCGTGTCTAGAGCGAAATAGACATGCGTAAAAAGCAAGTGTTTGAAGCGAAATTGACGTGCGTCCGAGACTAAATTCGCTTCTTGTGGGAGAGACGAGGAGTGACTGTGGGCTGACGCCACAGCAGCGAGCAGGCTCCTATTTGTTTAATGCGGCACAAATTGACGGCAAAGTTCAAATTTTTCAACTCTGGCATCAGGCGCAAATTCACGTCATTCGCTCATCAACTTGCGTCATTCGCGCGAACTGGACGTGAATGAGTTTGCGTCTAGTGCGCTGCGCTAAACACCTCCTTTGCGCAGCGAGACCTCCAGACGTGTGTAAACGCGTCTTTACATTGACTTAACATTGAAATCAATCGCACCAGATGCTCTATTCGCGTTTGGTGTGAACGCAGCATTATGCCACCACCAGCTTTGTTATTTCAGCAAATGATTTTATTTTTTGCCATCTTTATTAAGATGCAAACAGAAAATACACACAGAAATGCATACATAGAAACATTTCAGAATAAAATGCCACCTTCTGTCAAAAGTCTGTATTTAGCGTCTTTTGACAGCATCTGTATTTTTTTCGTCTGTATCTTTTGGCACTAAACACATTTTGAACTTATTTAAGGATACTTAAATTCATTAGATTATAATTAGGATTTAATTTAATTCAGGTTTAAGAGAGGTTCCTGCTATTGCTCAAATGTAAGCAAGGTCACACCAAATAACACTATTTTATTCTGTTCTTTAATATGGCATAAACATTTTCCGTATTTTCTATTCTAATAAAGACACTAAGAAATAATTATAAATATATCGCCACTATACAATAGAAAAAACAACAAATTTATTACAATGTTGGCACTGTTGCCTACGACTTTTGCACAGTACTGAAATATCCCAAATAAGTGATGAGAAATCTGTTGGTATGTCTTTCCACATCCTGCTTTTTATTCTGTGTGTGAAAGAGAAAAGAGGCGCAGAGCCTCTCCTGATTGCCTGCATGTGATATTCGACACTGTGTGTCAGCCCTCTTGCCATCTCTCCACACATACACACACACACACACACACACGCACACGCACACATGCATGCCGCCTCTGGTAATTCACCACTTATCAGAGAAAATTGAGGAAGGGCCTCTCTGATCTTTTCTGATGGAAAAGAAAGCGTCCAAACCCCATCCGCCCCCCACCCCTCTTTCACTCAGACCGGAGAATTTCTCGTCTTTTCCTCCTTCCATCTCGCTCCTTCCTTTGTTTTCCTCTCGCCTCTTTCATGTCGAGGGCTGATTGGAGTGCTTCCTGTCTTCCTCTCATTAAAGGGCATTTTCTTCATCACCGTAACCCCGCACCGGCCCTCGCCGCCTGCGATTAGAGCGCCCTGAACGGGCCTTAAACCGCGATTAAATCCCAACCCACGGCGTTTATTCTGCCTTTTAATGTCAGGGATTAAGAGAGAATAAATGTGACAGACTCGCTGCAAACATCTGAATAATTTAGCATGTTATTTTCAGATGTTTCTGCCGAGAGAAATTAAAGAGAGGGCTTTTAGAGAAGAGATACGGCTGGAAAGTAGACCTTCATGGATGTTCAGGTTTGACGGCACACAGAAACTTCTCGCTTTCTGACGGCAATATCACATTTAGGTATTCATGATAAAGCCAGCTGGATAGGAAGGTTTTCATAGCTATAATATATTAGTTTGTGTAAGAGCTCGCAATATATAGCAAAATAAATAAATAAAACTTCAGCCATAAGGGATCTAACCCTGTGTCATCCTCTAATTTACAAACCAAGCGCGACCTTTGCCCTTCAGTCGCACTCTGACACCAAGATTTAAGAACCACACTAGTGCTTTAATACACAATACTTCCCCTGTGAATAAATTCAACATAATGGTTCCCAAACCAACCTCACATACGCGCACTTGCTTACACATACAAATACATCTTAACCGCACCAGCCCTCTGATCCATCAGCGATTGGAGATAATTGATTTTAATGTATCCACGTCTTTGGAGAGATGATGTTCTGTAATTGGTATAGATGGGTTTTGTATGAGTGCTTCCAATACGCTCGGTGTGTAGATTGCGTGTTGAGAGGGCAGGTTTGATAACCTTTCAACACATTAACTTACCGGCGAGAAACGCGAGGGTAACGGTCTTTAAATGGAGCCGTTTCCTCCTCTGTGTGTTTATTCGCTCTGCTCTCGGACTATATTGATTTAAGCGAGGCTGTAAACGGCTTTGTTAGAGAGAGAAGATTTTATAGAGGAAAGAAATATTAAACTGTTACACAAATGAGAGCGAGAAAGTGCTTTTCTTACGTGTATGTTTCACTGGCGGTGGTCACACATAGAGGTAAACTCTTTCTTTCTCTCGCTTTCTCTTTCATATGGAAGATGAGTGCCATTGTAATGGAGATGAGATGTCATGTTGCTGTGGTCAGCTTGTGGGTGAAAATGTAATACCCTTAGGTTTGATTATTGCTTTGGAAGGAAGACGGACAGACAGATTTGGTTTCATCTAAATGTGATCCGTACAGATTCATTGTATTATCTAATGTTTTTCATTTTAAACAATTATAGTATCCTCAGAGAAAGCATAAAAAATGTAAACAACTATATATTTTACTTAAAAAAGTGTAAATACTTTACAATAAAGTTATTGTTATTAATGCATTAGCTAACATGAACTAACAATGAACAATACTTCTACAACATTTAATTGTTACTAATAGATTCATAAAGTCAAAAGTTGTATCTGTTAACATTAGTAATGCACAATAAACTAACATGAATTTTATTAACGTTAAAGGGGGCATTTCACAAGACTTTTTTAAGATTTCAAAAAATCTTTGGTGTCCCCAGAGTATGTATGTGACGTTTTAGATCAAAATATCATATCAATAATTTATTATATCATGTTAAAATTGTCACTTTGTAGGTGTGCTTGTTCTGAGTGTTCTTTAAAGGTGCAGTGCAGTAATTTGTAGAAGGATCTCTTGACAGAAATACCAAATAATATACAAAACTATATTATCAGGGGTGTATAAAGACCTTTTTATAATGAGGCGTTATGTTTTTATTACCTTAGAATGAGATGTTTTTATCTACATACACAGAGGGTCCCCTTACGTGGAACTCGGCGCATCTCCGTCAATTACATGCTTTTCCAGTGGCGGCTACCATAGCTTATGCGTTTCAAAACGAGGGGTGGGCAGTGTACTGAGCCGTTGTTTGCAATTCGCAACCTCACCACTGCATGCCGCTAAAAATTACACACTGCACCTTTAACATGCAAATGAGCTGATTGCTGCACTAAATGGCAGTGGCGTGGTTGGATAGTGCAGATTAAGGGCTGGTATTATCCCCTTCTGACATCACAAGGGTAGCCAAATTTCAATGACCTTTTGTTTCACATGCTTGTGGAGAATGGTTTCCTAAAACAGTTACTGGGTTGATCTTTTTCACATTTTCTAGGTTGATAAAAGCACTGGGGACCCAATTATAGCACTTAAACATGGAAAAAGTCAGATTTTCATGATATGTGCCCTTTAACAAAGATGAATAATTACTGAATAACTATATTGCTCACTGTTAAAGGCGGAGTGCACAATGTTTGAAAGCCAATGTTGATATTTGAAATCACCTAAACAATCACGCCCCTACCCCAATAGAATCTGAACCTTCTTTTAAAAGGCCCGCCCCACACATACGCAACCCCGGCAAGAAGGTCGGTTAGTAGACACGCTGATTGGCTACAAGTGTGTTTTGGTAGTCGGACCGTCTCCTTTTCCAAAGCGTTTTTCAAACATTGTGCACTCTGCCTTTAAGTCATGTTAACTATCAAATTTTAAATATAATTTAATCGTAAAGTTGCTAGGTTGTTGCCCTACTTTATTATTGATAAAACAGAAAAGGTCTCCTCTTTTGTTCAAGCTTTGTGATTCGAAGTATCATTCACGTCCGTTGCACAAGCAGTGCAGAATTTCTGCCCCAAGTTTAAAGTCCTTGTGAACCGAAAGTCGCGATCAACTTTACTTTCATGTAATGACGTATTTCCGTGTGAAACAATATCGTGGGAGGAAAATTGTGGACGTGGTTTGTGTTTCTCAATGTTACTTATTCACGATACAGCACAGCCTCTCGTACCTTATTGCTTACTTATACACCCCTAATAACCTAGTTTTGTACATTATTTTGCATTTCTGTCAAGCGATCCTTTTAAAAATTACACACTGCACCTTTAAGTATATGAGGGCATCAAGATAAAAAAAAATGACATGGATAAACACTGCAATATTTTGCATAAAAATATGAATAGTCAGTTTTGATTTTATTGGCACTTTAATATTTAGGGTTTAAAAACTTTGAGCGATTATAACCCAATTTTCAAAATCCAAGCGAAGCTCAATGGCTGAATTCCACGCCTAAATTATTCCCAGTTAAATATTCTCGTTTCAGAAATGCATCGCATTACCAGTCATTTTGTTTTTAAGTGCGTCCTCTAAAATCCAGTGGAAATGCATGCTGGTTAATTTGGTGCACCTGCAGTGCTTTATTGTGCCGGTGATGCTCGAGTGGGTTTGGACCTACAGAGCGAGGTGAATGAGATTCACAGCGCCTTCTCTCTCCATCTACACCAAACACCCAGAGGAGCGAGCAGAAAGAGAGAAGTGGAAATTAATTGGTTTGAAGCAATTTGTTCTGTCTTCTTTCCTTCATCTATCTTTTCTTTCTGTCCTCTCTTTTAAGTGCTCCTCCTCCGGTAGAGGAAGGAGTCAATGGGAGAGTTGGCCCAGGGGTCATTTTTTTCAAATAGCGGCTACTCCTCTCTCTCCATCTCTTTCATTCTCTCATGCTACCTCTGTCGCTGAGATATTGCCGTCTCTTTGAGAACCGACAGCAGTCGTAGGAGATAGATTGTGATTGGATCACTCTGGCTTCCTTGAAGCTGTCTTTCATTAATTTTTCCTTCCTCACATTCACTTTTTTTTCCTGTTTATCGTAATCGGAGGCATCTCGCCATCTCTCTTGTCAACAGCGCCGGCTAACAAGGCTGCGTCACCGACTTTAGTCTCAGTCGCGCCATTTTTATCAGGTTTTATAATGCTTGAGGGGGTGGACGAGCTGTATAAGAAAGCCCACAGCGTTCTCATAAAAGACAGAGGGATGTTATTGTTCCCTTATTTCGAATCCACCAACAGAAATTTTCGAGACGATCCATAAACACAATCA